>NW_004567137.1:11221485-11232930 GCF_000260355.1 Condylura cristata
AAAAAAAAAAAAAAAAAAAAAAAAGTAGAGAAAAGTCTGTTTTACATGTGTCTTGCAATTCACACTGCTTTCTAGCTGAAATAGTCAAGAAAGAAAGGAGAACTCTAGTGGCATGGAGGTAGCTGACTACTTCTCCGGTGGACTCTGCAGCTTTCAGTGCTTTACCATCATTACCAGCGTCCACCCACCGACTTACTCTTCCTCGTGGATTGACCAGGTAGCGCTGTGTGGGGATTACAAGGATCCCTAAAACAGAGCCTCTGCTTCCCAAACTCCCCCCGCACATGGTGCTGGAGGTGGACGTGGGGACTGGGCAGGAGCTGGGGCTCAAGCAAGGAGGAAGGGCCTGTCCCTGAGGAGGGCACCACATGGGAGCCAAAGCGCCTGAGGAGAGTGGGGATGTTCTCAGGGAACAGGAGGAGAGGGGCATTTTACACAGAGGCAACAGCAGGAGGCACAGTCTGTTGTGGTGCAATGGAATTTATCTAAATTCCCCATGTAACAAAAGCCAAAGCGAACTGTCAGTTTAATGAAGGAAGTGATAGCTTTCATCTGAATAGAAACTCATGACTGCTGAATTAGGGCTCATGGCGTGTGGACACGGCTGGTTTTGGTTTCCATTGTCTGCTTTCAGGGCCTTTCTCTAGAAGGACCCAGGGCCCAGCAGCCTGCACCCGTCTGATGGCCTGGGGCGTAGGTCCCTAACACCGCCGGGGTCACCTCAGTGTGTGGTGACTTACGTAGTTGATCCGGAAGTGTCTGCAGGCCCAGTCGTGCTGCTCTTCCTCCGAAATCATCTCCACAGTGATGTCTCCGTAAGCTATGGGCTCTTCCGTGAAGGGCCAGTAATGGTCACATTTCACCTGAGGTGGTAACACAAGAACACAGAGGCTGGGGAAGAAGGGAAGGCTGTGTGTGTGTCGGAAACACACAGTCCCCACCGGCCTCACGGAACAGTAGAGGCCAGTTGTGCAGACGGTGGTGAGGAGCGCAGGAGGCCTCAGTCATGTAGGCACGTTACCATCTGTGTCCATGCCGGGAGGCACTTACCCGTCTTTTCTCATTGCACTGAGTGAGCATGACAATAATCTGCGACTTCTGTTGTAGGACCATTTTCCAAAAGTCATTTCTGGTTTCAGGCAGTGGCCCCTGGGTGGCAATATACTCCTGGGGAGAGTTGTATCCCTGAAAGATTTAGTGACAAGAGTTGTCACCCGAGGAACCAGTGTCCACACCGATGGCCCACACAAGTGAGAACTCTGAAAATTCCCCACAATGAGCCTGGCAGCAAGTCAGGTCTGGTGCTGCAGTCTCCCCTCGGCATCAGAGCGACTGCCTTTGCAGTCCTGTCTGACTTTAAGCACAGTTTTTCAGAAAGGCCAGTATAAAATCACACACGCATCTTTGTAATGACATCAACTACTATTTTTATAGATATTTTGTAATATACTGAAGTAATGTTACATGATAACAAATTTCAGGTGTGCATCCCTTGAAGACACCATCTATCAATACTACACTAAGTTCACCACTCAAAGTCCAGTTTCTTTAGTTATTTCATAAGCTCGGGTGTGCAAGTGGGCCTCTTTTAGTTTGAAACAAATATATAAATAGTTGCCTTTTAGTTTCTGTTTTTTAATTGAGTCATTTTTATCAATAATGGAAGGGACACTTGGATTCCCCCATCAGGAATTGCTTCTATAGTAGACCAACAGCCAGGTCGCCCACAGTCCACTAAGGAAATACATTCCTTAGTACTCGTATCTACTTTCCCTGGTCCTTCACAAAGAATCTGATTATCACTAGCCACTCGACTCTGCCTCCCCCAATTCTTTGTCCTTCAATGAAATAATGTCAACTGTTCGGAACTGTGGGGGGGCACAGTTTAGCCCTGAGAATTTGGGTGCCGGCTTTATCTATTTTTCATTTTTGCTTACAGGGATATAGTTGGCATTGATGTAGTCTGCCCCTTCCTCTTCATTCATGGAGACTAATCTCACTCGGCTAAAGTCATCTGTAAATAAGAAGAGACATTAAGAGTCAGAATGGAAGGCAGGGCCCTTGAATCTCTCCCCACAAATCAAGTGAAGTCATTGAGACAGCAGGCTAAGTTTTCTTTAGACCTTCACAAGCTTAGTTTCCTGTTGAAATACACATAAATTTCTCTCAGCCAGTATTTTCTCCTCACCAGCTCACCTGTCCCGGGGACAACTGCTTCTAGGTTTTTAGAGGATTGGGCAGAATATTCACAGGAACTAAAACATCTGGGAGACAGTACAGAAAACCACCGTGGCTCCCATAGCATGCAGGGAAGGCCAGGGAACTCGCTACCTTTTGAGAACCAAGAGGGGAGGAGATGGCATTGAGCATTTTGTAAAGGACTTCAAATGAGAAAAGCACAGTCTGCAGTGTGCACAGATATAAGGGGTGACAGCGGCAGTACCCCCCGATGGTATTAAGAGCTCTTGCCAAGGGCAGGGTTCTTGTTCCGCAGCTCTTCCAGCTTCCCTCTTCCCATGTTTGCATCCTCTCTTTACACTCCTCTGCCCAGAGTATAGTGAGAGTCAGATTCAGTCCGCACTAGAACACATCTGAATTTGAAAAAGCCTGAATATGCATTTAGGTTTTATATTCCTGTATATTACTCTGTTCATGACTGCTGCTTTTACTACAAAGTGCAAAGCAAGGGCAGGACTTTCCAGAGCTGAGAAAGGAGGCATTTCACACACCTCCCTCCCTTTCCATTCACTTCTTTCTGTTATCAATGAAAATAGTTGAGAATACAAATCTTCTCTTCCAAATTTGACTAAGTTTTTTTTTTCTTTTTTATGTCTAGAGGGTCAAATGCTCTGTCTCTTTTTCTTACCTAATACAACTCATTCCAAAGCATATTAAATCTCTCTACACATGAGAGGATCTGATGGCATCGCAGCACAAGTTTGATCCAGCCCAGGACCGTGAGGATCCAGGCAGTAACAAATTTGGTATGACATTGGTGAAACCAATCAGTCTGCAGTAACAGCCGATCCTCCTTTCAAAACCCCGAGTGGGATCAGCACTACTGACAATCTTACATGGTAGGATGTTTGTGTAACGATTTTTACAGCGGTTCAGCGGAAGGTCTGCAGCAAAGTGTGGAATATCCAGTCCAATCAATTTCAGCTCCTGTAAAAGACAGAATAGAAGTGAGATTCCCATAGGTGCCGTGGATCGGCTTATGGCGCATTCACACTGGATTGTTCTTCATTCCCCTCCTGTACCAGGATGACCATCCCCTCCTTTTGCCCCACGACAACACTGCTTAGGTCAGAAGTTACATCTCCACCACAGCACTGCCAACTTGCTATGGCCAACGAACTTGGAACTCATGACCAATCAGAAGCTTGACATGTGTTGCTCAGTTTGATTTGCCCCATTTGGCTGCCACCAACTACCATGAAAAGCATATACCCCGGGTAACTGCCTGTCGCAGAGCGATGCAGCTTGACTCTGAGGACTGCTGGCCTGAGGCAGAAATGCCCACACCACCACAGGCCCTGCTGAGGAGACCAGTGGTGCTACAGTTCGGCAGCTGAGGATGAAGGTAGGAATTATGGATATTATGTGCAGGGTACCCAAAGGCTGGAAACAACGCTATTTCACATTTCTGGAGCTACAGGGTAACTGGTATTTATGAAACTGCAAGACTGTCATAAATGTTTCCTGTTCTATGAGAACATGTCATTATTTCTCTTCACATCAATGAGCTTGAGATAAAGTGGTAAAAAAGAGCAAGGAGCAAAGAACATTCTCCATGTCCGAAAGTACAGGGTTGACACAGTCACCACATATCAGGTAATGCAATCCCCAAAATCAAGATGAGTTGGTAGTAGACAGTGAGCCTGAGAACATCCAAACAGCTGTGTCTATGGATCAGTACACATCCATGTCCTGCCATAAAGGTGCAGGAGTCGGCAAGTTCTATATAAACAGGTGACCATCACACCTCAAAGAGGTTATGTTACTGGAAAGGGGGGTTTCTGAGCAGCTATGTCATGTGATGACAGGACACAAGACCATCATCAGGACACCTGGAGTTTCTTGGGGTGACCCTTCACACTGTGACCTGTGAAAATGGGCTTCCTTAGAATTGTACAAGGCACAACCAGAACAGCAGATCTCATTCTCTTCTTGTGCAGATGTGAAGGAAATTTCGTAAGCAGCTTATACAGCCATGTACACAGGATCACCTACACCACATTCATTTTTCTGACTTAAATGAGGCAGTTGAGAAACTGCTTGCTGTAATCTTACAGAATATTAAAATCATGTCCCAATCATTACTTCGATAAGTCATAAAATAGAATATACTTCTCTGGAGGGAGAATTTTGGAGTCTGTGAAAGACTTTTGAAGGAGCTTGAAAGTATTTGATGACTTTTTCATGTGACTGAACAAGAATATCTGTTTCATACCTTCTCTATCTTTAGTGAAGTCCTTTTTGCAAAAATATGCTTTAGAGATCAAATGCTTGGGTGCCTGGTGTTTCCATAGTTTATCTGGGTGTAACATGCCTGTTGGCACTGGGAGGCAAGCCTGAACTCCACCTGCATGAACCAGCCCAAACTATCCACTCTTGTCCCTTCTTTTGATTCTTATCCTTTATTGTCTTTGTAAGATCTCAAACATGTAAGCTTTTGGGCCTAAATTGAAGCCAGTCTTCGAGACATCATGCTGACCTTGATTGTCAATTCACAAAATTATGTTTTTCCCATCTCAAGCAAAATCTTTGCTTGCCAAATTCCTTTAAACAAAAGTTGGTCACTGTTATTTCCCCAATTTTTTTTTTTTAAAGGTTTCAAAGATTGGCTATCTTGGACCCTCCCTGGTGGTGCAGTGGGTTAAAGCGCAGCATTGCTAGCTGGCCAAGCCTCTTCAGTGCGAGTTCAATCCCTGCCTCGGAAGTGAGCCACGTGGCATGGCAGACCTCTCCTGACCTGCCCGATGCTCCCCTCAGCAGCGTACTTTATCCATCTGCCTATTCTGCTCCCCACTCTGTCTCTGGTGAATCCTCTCACTGCACCTCTGGTCTGCAAGCCAAGTTCTATATGCATAAATAAAATTAAAAAAAAAATATTGGCTATCTTGTTCTTACAAGAAAACTAAACTTAACTTTAACAAACTTTAAACAAATCAGTGTGGCTTTTAGGTTAGCCTCTTTAAGCGTCCATGTGATTATTTAAGCGATCCTTCCAAACTTTCAAATATGTTGGAGATCTACCTGCCTCATAGTGTCTTACAGCTTGTCAAAACACACCTGACTTACGTGGCACACCACTGATATACTGTAGGGACTTGTGAAGTATCCAACTCTTATTAGCATCAGTTTCATTATCTGCGAGATAAGAAGTAACTTCTCTACACCTCACTGGCATGACTACCAAAATGATTAAGCTCAACATACATTAATGCTGCACTAACTGATGACTTGTTTTTTTATCTCTCTGTGGTGCCATAATTTCTTTCTCTTTTACCATTTGCACTAACAGATCCATTGCTCTCCCCCCAAAACTTCCCACTTTGAGAGCAGACTGGTAAACCACAGGAAAGGGCCTCAGATATGAAAGAGAAACTGTGGAAACAGATTGAGGCTGAGAGTGGGAACACATATGGAAGCTGACTGACTGGGAGAACTTTAATTGTGTGTGGTCTCCCTGCTGTAAATGCCCTAAGTTGATAAGAGAGGTGTAATTGGCTGAACGCTGTTAATGTAAATTGCCAAGCTGAACTGCAGCAAACCAGGAGCCTCATGTCTACACAAAATGCTTTGCAATCTTTTGTAATTTAGCCTGTCACTAAGTGGAAAATCAAATACTATGCTTCCAGTTCAGTAGTTTTGCAGTTATTTTCTTTCCAACCATATGGAAACTCCAGAGACTTAAATCTTCATAAAGGCAAAAAGTATGAGGTAATGGCCTGAAACCAGCATAAATCATTTTTGATTTTTCTTTTGCCAGTTTTGTTTCTCATATAATTTAGAATTTTTTTTTCTTTTTCTGAGCCACATGGTGGGTTGAATGGTGGTCCCACAAAAGATATGTCCACATCCTAGCACCTAGAATGGGGCTTGACAGGAGGCAGGGTCTTCGTTGATGTAATAATGAAGCCCCATGAGATGAGATGATGCTGTGTCCCCAGGCGGGTCCTAGCCCCAAGGACAGATTTGTTGTGAAGATGGAAGCATATGAGTAATCAGTTGCAGCTGTGCAGCCACCAAGAGCAGAAGAGGTAATGAAGGATTCTCCTCTCCTCAAGTCTTCAGAGTGAGCGTGGCCTTGCTGACACTGGGATGTGGGGCTTCTGGCCTTTAGAATTGAGAGAGAGTAAATTTCTGCCATTCTAAGTAACCAGGCCTGTGGTGATTTGTTCTGGCAGCTGTAGGAAACAAATCAAGTCCCCTACCACGCTGTGCTGGCTGTTTGGAAGCAGAGCACAAACAAATACACAATCAGGTGGCTCAGGGCCGTCACAACACTCCCTGGACCAACTATGTGACCAAGTGGAGGCAACTGATTTCTTACATTTGGGAGCCTGAGAACAAGGAGAAGGTGCTAGCAAGGCAGGGTTTGTTCCAGGGCTCCCCTTGGGTTTATAGCAGGTCACGACTTGGCTGTGTCTTCACCTGACCTCTTCTGTGTGTACCCATGCTATGCTCTGTGGGGATCTAAGAGTTCTCAGACCACCATATGGGTCCCATTCTCAAGACCTCGCCTAATCATAATCACTTTGAGAGGTGCTCTCCCCCAAAAATTGAGGGCTAGGGCCTCAACAAAGAACTGGGGAGGAGGAGACAGAGTCAGGCCCTCACATGCCTTTTTTTGGTGAGAAGAGCCTTGACTGTGTCCTGGCAGGGAGTCTGCAGCAGTGTTGGCTGTGGAAAAGTGCTTGCTGTTCACTTA
Organism: Condylura cristata; assembly: GCF_000260355.1. Lineage (NCBI taxonomy): Eukaryota > Metazoa > Chordata > Mammalia > Eulipotyphla > Talpidae > Condylura > Condylura cristata. The sequence continues at coordinate 11,228,423 of NW_004567137.1, forward strand.
GGGACCAGGCCTGGGCCCCAGGGTCAGAGACCCTGGCTCAGGAGACACAGGACAAGTTGGACAGTGCCATAGAAGGGTTTCCATCTACAGCAAGTCAAAGGCCCAGCGGCCTTCTCAAGGACACATAACAGGAGAGAGGCGCTTAAAACAAAGTGAGTCATGGGGTTCTCCATCAGCTCCCCAGGGCTATCTTAGCAAGGCAGGACAGACAGCAATAGAAATGTATCATCTCACAGTTCTAGAGGCGAGAACACGGTGCCACTGTGCCTTGGGGCCTCTGTAACCCACAGAGAGCCCTCCCCCAATTCCTCTGCTCCCCACGGTTTAGTGGCAACCCTTGCTGCTCTTTCGCTTGCCCGTTTTATCACCTGGCCTTCTCCCAGTGAATGCCTGTGCTTCACATGGCTCTTCTTTGAAGGGCACCAGTCATACTGGTTACATGTTGGCTAAAACTCCACTCTCTTCCAGTGCAACTCAAATAGTTTCTTCAACAGTGACTATTTCCAAATAAAGTCATATTCTCAGGTACCCAGTGAGCTCCATCACAATTCAACCCATAACACGCCCCCAAAAGGGGGGAATGGGGAGTAGCTGTAAGGGGGATCTTGGCAGCTGGTGGAAGAGTAGGTGAGAAGGGAAGGGATCAGCAGCGTCTAGTGACAGCTGGCAGGACTACGGCTCCAGAGCATGATTTACAGGCAGCACTTGAATTACCGAACCGAGTGATGAGCACAGACCTTTGGAAACAGAGCCAAAGCTAGGCAGTTAAGGAAGGAGAGGAGAGAAAACTCAGATCTGGAGAAGGTTCGAGGGGCTTCAGCTACTAGACTGAAATACAAGGGAAAGCCTTTGTCCACAACAGGCTCCACCAAAAACCAAGGTCATCTCTGACCTACATGCCCTGTCAGAGCGGGGAGGATGATGGGGAGGCCCTTCAGCAGCATCCTGACCAAACACAAACACATAAATGGATGCATGCTCCGTCTGGTGGACTCCCAAGTTGTAAGCTCTGAAGTCTGGTTCATTTAAACTTTCCCCACGAGAGCCATAAGGGATGAGGAATTGAACCCAATCCCTGGGTCCCAAACATCCTTATGAAAAGACCTATTTTCATCAGAGGGGTAATCAATCTTTCCAGCAGATTCAAAATCACATGCAGAGCAGAAAAGGAATTTATTTAGCGAATGCAAATCAGAAACCCATATAGCATCATGTATGACTTATAGTTGTATGGGTAATATATGTAAATCCAGACATTAGTTTCAATTTGCATAATGTTATAAATGATGTAATTTCTAAATATGAGTATGATCTTTCAATGTCAGTTGCAAAGTGAATATAAGTATTAAGCATTTAATAGAAACAGAATAACTGTCGAGGTACTGGATTTAGCTAGACTGGCACATTTAGCCATTCTCATCCCCTCTCAGCTTTCCCAGAGTCTGAACAGAAAACACTTTTTTCCTCTTAAGCCACTATTAATTGTCAACTTGAGGAAAATTCAAGGACTGCCATGTCAAAGGCATAAAACCCTAACATCATAAGGGAACACAATGTATCTCTAAAAACAGCTGAGGATACCCTGACACAGCCCCAAGAAGCGGGGGTCAGGGGGCTAGGGCATGGTCAGTGCCTGGGAGGCCGTCAACGGACAAGGAAAGAGGCAGATTAGTGGGTCAATGCTTGACCAGATGCACCTCTAACACACACAATCTGAGCCTGTGATTTAAAAGAGACTTCTGGACACGAATTCACATTTGTCTCACCAGAGTATGGAAGCAATATCAGGACTTGCACCCAATAAATTACATAAAGAACCTATAATGTTCTGAGAACAAAGATATTTGGAAAACGTGCTTTGAAATAAAAACACTGAACACTTCTTCAAACCATGGCATGTTAGCTGATTTTATGGGCTACCTTGCCTAGGTTCCAGAGCTAAGTGGCGTACACGTCTTTCAGATGTGATCCGCCTTTCAGTCAGCAGGCTGAGTAAAGCAGATTGCCCTCCAAAATGTGGGCCTCATACAGTCAGCGAGGGCCCTAAGGACAAACACTGAGGAGGAAACAACCCTACTGCCAGCTGCCTTTGGACTTAACTGGAACATCAATTCTTCCCGGGGTCCCCAGCTGCCCTGCAGATTTCCGATCTGCCAGCTTCCACAGTTGACTTAGCCATCTCTCATTCACTCTCCATCCCATCACATCGCCACTTCTCTATCCTGTTATCACAAATGTATCTCTGTCCTGCAGGTTTTTTCATGTGTGCACGTGTGTGTGTGCGTACACCCATGTGCATGGATATAAATATAGTATTGGTCTTGTTTTCAGCAGAACCGAAACTATCATGCCTAAACTATAAAGCTTGGATCAACCACTGCCCCACATTTAACCTGGTGATCTCAATAGAATATGACTGACTTGGGATTCATTCCTTGCTGTGTGGGTCTTTCCCAGCCATAGTCAAACATTAAACCCCCTTCTCTCTCCCCATTAAGTACCAGAGGTAGCTTTCTCCCAAGTCAATATGACAACCAGACTGCTCCACGCAGTTCCCACCCCAGACCAGCCTGGTACCTGCCCAGCCAGAAAGCACATATTTAATGCAATCTTCCCATTTTACAGATGGAGAAACTGGGGTAATATGAAATTGTGATTTTTTTCCTATTCACTAATGACAAGCAGTATTTAAGACCCAAGTTTTCAGATTCCTACCTCTGTTATTAAAACCTAAGAAATGATGCTGAGTGTGCTCAGTTTTACACTGAATGCATAAAATCCCACATCAGATTATAAATCAAACCTTTAGTCCATGTCATTTTTAATTCTACTTTCCATAGTTTTGAAGCAGCTGGACTAGGCTGCTAGTCCCCGACTGCTTGGGTCTCATTTGGGGTGATGCTCCCACACTTTGATCTAGCCACATGGTTCTGGTATTACCCATCTGCTCCTCCCATGTGATCCTGCTTCCCTCAGCCCTGCCCACACCCGCCCATGCTCCGCTGTGACTGGTCAGACTGGGGATCAAATCATCCCTGTTATTTTCCACAGGACCCGCATTAAAGAATCAATAGGTCCCTTTGGAAACCACCGAAACCACAGAACACAGCTCAGAAGTCAGTTGAGTTTTTCACTGTAAGATGTTGGTTTGCCATGAAAGAGTGAGGCCAAGGCAGAGAGAAACAGAAACGAGAAACAGAAACGAGAAGTAGAAAGAGGGGGGTCTCTGCAGGGACGTGACCATGTCCACACTGCCTCACACTGAGCTGCTTGCCTACCCTCCTCCCGGTTTAGTTCCTTATAGCGCTTTCTATGACTAGATGGAATACCTCAAAGTCTGATGGACAGATTTCCTTTTTCTTTGTTCTAAGCTATTGGGTTGCAGGAAAAGTCATGACATCTTTCCTATGTTTTTCTTTTCTTTTTTTTTTTTTTTAAGATTTTTAAATTTTTTGCATAGAAGAACTGGTGTGTAGGCCAGAGGTGTGTGGGGTGAGAGGAATCACTAGAGAGAGTGGGGAGCAGAACCAGCAGATCTACATAGATACACTACGTAGAAGTTGAGACAGGAGAGGTCTGCTGCGCCATGGAGCTCCCTGGGCAGGGATCACACTCAAGCCATAGTGCTACAACTTAACCCCTATGCCATCAGGGAGGCCCATTTTTTTCAAACAAAAATGTGTCATGGTTTTTCTGACAACCTGGTAGTTTGAATTATGTTTCTGTCACTGCCAACTGAAATAATTGTCACTTTTTATCACTTTTTTTTTTTAAATAAGGATTCTATTCAGAGACAGCATAACAGTCACAATGGGCTTTGGTGGTGCAACTGGGAAGGATCTAAACCACCTAGTAAAATCCCAGCTCTGCCACCGAGGACACCACTCTAGGAGGAGGGAAGGGACTGTGACTGCGTCGAACTTGTGTTCAAATCATCCATGTTTTTCCTATTATCAGTTATCTAGAGTTTCCTTCCTGAGCTTCGGCTGTGTTTTCTTATTAAAAACTCTTTCACTGATAGACTTTTCTGAAAAAACGTAGAGCAACAGAAGTCACATTTCTGTTCTTTGTGGCAGCGCACTGGTGTGGCAACCAAGCGTCCTTGCACCTACCCACATGCAGTGGGCAGCGGCGCTTGTCTGTGTGGGATTCTCAGGACGGGGGTACTTATGCATGAGTCTCTTTTCACCCTTCACGTTCCTGTTAATTCTAACCCACATGAGGACGACTGCTACTCACTCCCCAAGCTGCCCCTGGCTAATGAGAAGACAGCAGCTATACACAACCAGGTGTTTGACAGGGAATAGCCTGAAGAGGCTTTAAAATCAAGAACAAAGGGGACCTCCCTGGTGGCGCAGCGTGTTAAAGCACTGTACTAAGAAGCTGAAACCACTTCTGCATGAGTTCGATTTCCGCCTGCCCCAGAGGTGACCACATGGCGTGGCAGACCTCTCCTGACCCGCCCGCTGCTCCCCTCAGCAGTGTACTTCGTAGATCTGCCTGTTCTG
>NW_004567137.1:11233220-11259612 GCF_000260355.1 Condylura cristata
TTTTTTTTTTTTTTAACAAACACTGTAAAACTCTTTCTACAGAAAAGGAAAACCCAAAACCACAAATGCAGAATACTACCAGTCTTCAGCTATACACACCCCATCCCAGGCTCCTATAAGCCCAGAAGACAAAGGGGATTGATTTCACCCACCACCCACATTTCCTGTGTCCTAAATAGCATAAGAAACACATGGAAAAGCTCCTGAAAGTGAAATTCTGTTGAGATATTAGTCCTCCCCTGCCTTTCTCTGCACAACCAATTGCCTTAGCTTCCCCTAAATGGCCTCTCCAAGACCTCACTGTCCTCGCCTTAGCTTCACTTATGCCCTGACCTACTAAACCGAGGGCCGAAGTTCTCATTCTCATCCATCACATTAGGCAGCCCTGGGCCAAGTTATCACCCTGCAACCAGAAACCACAACCCAAGACAGCCGGGGAGCAGAAATGACACCAGAGCCACCCTGCCCACACCATGCCCACCGGACATGGATGCAAGAATCCGAATGCACGCACCTCAAACTGGAGGGAAAACTTGTAGTCAGAATCTTTGGCCATATCCTTGATGTAGGCGTCAAAGTCATCTAGTTGAACAGGGCTTTGTCAAAAATAAAGAAATAATATAGTTGAAAGATCTGTTGATAGGCAATAACCAACACCATATTTCTCAGACCCAAACAACTTTCTCAAAGATAAAGTCTTACTTCTCAGTGGTTAGCTCTGTTTTTACTTTTTATATTTATTTATTTACTTAATAGATAAACTGGGGTGTAGGCCAAAGGTGCTGGGGGTGAGAATATTCAGTATGTGTGTGTGTATAAACATGCTTTCATATACATATTGATATGTATACATTCAGTGTGTGTGTGTATATATATATACACATACAACACATTATGTATAAACATTAAACATTATACACAAATTCTACATGACATAAATAAATATTAAATAGATTTTGCTTAAAGTTCATTAGCTGATCTGATAGATTAACTTATGCTAAAATTTTAATAGATTTTAAAGGATATTTTACCTCTTAGATAATACATTTAAGTGTTTATGGTTTCTCCGTGAAGACTCCCATGTCATTTTGTTCTAGGTAGACAGGGACATTAGCTTCATGCTAGATGAGCACCAGGCTGATGATCCAAGATCACATGATCACCTAGGCAGAACCCTGCCTAGAACCCCGCATGTAGCCTTCCTCCTCAAGTGCCCTGGCCTCAACTCCCTCCTGGTGTCTTTAAGGGGCGGTTTAATCCAAAAGCTAGACCTAAGAATTCTAGGTGCCATTCCCTCATCAAGTATGAAGAGGGAAGGCAAATCACAAAAAACATTCATGGACCAGAAAAGCAAGGAGGAGAGAAGAGACAGACAGAGGGAAGAACAGGAAATAAATGAACATGAGGGTAAGGAAGAGGAAGCCAAAGAGGAAGTAAAGAAAGCTGCAAGGGAGCAGAGATCAACAGGAGATCAACAGGACAAACATCCAGAGGGAAAGGGGAGAAGGAAGAAAGGAGTTGGGGACTGTAGCTTTGTGGATACAGGGAAGGGGAACCCAGGGTATCGTGTGTGCATGCATTTGGAGTGAAGAATAAAGAGAAGGTGAATTGAAGGTGTGAGAGTTTGGGAAGTCCCTCAAGAAAAGGCTGTTAGAAAAAGGCTTAGAAGGGAAGAGAGAAGAGGGACAGAGGAAGTTGGTTTAGCTTGACGTTTGGGTCACTCCCAGTCCTAGCTCCACCCCAGCTTCTAGACACAACCACTTCTCTTCTCCTTTCTGCCTGTGTCTGGGAGGATGAGCTCTGTGGGAGTCTCCCCTTTTGACTCAAGAGATCTGGCCTATTCTTCTACCCCTCACTGAATAACCTGAGTAATAGTTTTGGGCACCAAAGTCTTTGCTGCAATCCTTTTGTGTGAAGGTGCCTCTCCTACATCACTTGCTAGATGTCCAGGGAAAGCATACTGATGTGAGGCATACTAAGGAAAATACCATTTTATCTATGTATGCCCCCAAACTATGTCAATCAAGGATAAACAAATATTTTCACACCATTTTTTTTTTTTTTGTATTATACATGCCATGATTTCTTCCCACTTCTTTTGGGTACTAAAGATCTGCCTGGAAATCTTAGGTGCATCCTTATATTAATTTACCAATGCGCTAGTCTAGGTAAGTATCAAGGATATCTATTTATAGGAATGTTCTGCCCTTTACATGCAGTTTTAACTACAGACCTGACATGATAAGGTAATTAGGCTTTTGAAGTCAACTGATTGTTCATTTTCACCCCTCAGAATCTGAATTTTTATGCCTTAACAGTTCAGTAGGCAAGTGAATCCACAGTCAAGCTGGAGTAATTATCCTTTTCTATTAACTATAAAGATTTTCTGAGACAGCATTTCTCAAAGTGTTTACTACAACACCAAATAGTTAATGGTTATGCAATTAGCATAGAATTTTTTAAAAAAAAAAGCTTTTTGGGCGAGTTTGATATAGCTAAATTATATATATATATATATATATATATATATATATATATATTTTACAATTTCAGACTAGTAAAAATCCTCCTGCAAGATGTTTATAGTCCCTAACAACTCATTCTCTAAGAGTCCATACAGTGAGAATCTTCCTTTTTTCTGATATACTTTCTTAGGTGTGGATATACCAATATGTGACAGCTAAACTATTAGAATTTATGTTTATCTCTTTAAGCATCCCCTCTATTTGAAGACAAGAAGTCTTTTGTGGATTAAGATCATCCCAAATTAAAAAGATCAAGATGATGACCACAACAAGAATATAATGAACACAATATGATTATTATGAAGAACATTTTGAAGTGAAATATTTTCAAATGAAATTGTAAGAAAAACTTACTTAGTCAGTTTCCTCTTCTTTAAACCATTTTTACTCCTGAGAATTAAAAAAAAAACAAAATTTACTTGGGTAAAAGAATTGACAGTGATAAAACTTGAAGAGCTTAACTAATTACATCAGATACCTCAATTTTATTTAATTTTCATAAACATACCTTAGGCTTGTTTAATTATGTCTCCTTAAAAAGAAGATAATTTCAGGTTCATTTTCTAAGACTTCATTAGATTTCAGGCACATACAAGCACTTTATACTTTGTATTTGGCAGAAACCGAATTCTAGAAGTCTATCTTCTTGCTATCAGTTCTTAAATTGAAGTATTTCTCAAATAAATAAAACTACCCATTGCCTGAATACGCTAGTAAAGAAGGGGAAAAAAGCTGGGGAACAAAGTGAGAACTTATAATAGGGGTGTGGGTGTGTTGCTTTCCTAACTAAAAACTAAAATGACCCTTTCGGGTGGTTTTGTTGGGAATGTGAAATTGTGCTGTTAACATGGCTGACATGGCCGATGTAACTCTACGGCATTATTCAGTTTCCAGCTCACTTTTAAGCTACTTGCAGGACTGCACAGTCCATCTGCTCTTAGTCCATTGCCAGCCTGCACCCCGTCTGCTCTTGCACCCCGCGTGCAGCAGCCCCCAGACTTCTTCAGCCAGAGGAACACAGGTGGCCGGTCAGCAGACGCCTACTGAATTGAAAACTCTCTTGCCTGAACTGGGGGTTTGATTTTTGATTCAAATATGAATCTGATCGGAGACGTGGTTGCGTGAAGTGCCCATGGGCAATCAGGACGTGTGGACAGAGGAGATAGTACAGGTGAGGGGTGGGGGAAGGGTCACAAGGAAAGAGGCCTTTCTGGCTCATGTTTTTTTGATTGCTGGCAGTTTTTAGTTCTCGCTTGAGTAGTTCCTCTCCTGATTCTTCCTGCTCTCCTTGTCTTCCATCCTCAGGACAGACACTCCAGCATTTACTTTGTTCAAAAAAACCCACTATGGACTCTTGACAGAGCAGGATAGCACAGACACTGTGGAGCTGAAGCAGCAGCATCTCCTACTTGGCTCTGGCTGTGGTAACTGAGTCGACTTTAGGAATCCCATTTTTGTGTGTGTAGTAGGAGTTGATTACTTTAGTGCCTTATAAAAGCAGAATGTTAGCAGATAGCCAGCAGTCTGGTAAAGCCAAGATCCTGCCAACATATTTTGTGATTGGGAAATGAAATGGAAAAAAAAAAAAAACCAAAACAAAGCCTTTTCTATTCAAACAGACTTTTGGGGAAATTGGAAAGAAATGTATGTGGGAGGCAACACTGAATAAATTCAGTGCTGAAATATTAAGCTGCTACTATTCAGCAGCTGTGTTGAAACCCGATTCATGGGGAAGTCACATTTTTCCTTTCCCTCTCCTTCAGGCGCTGACTGAACTGTGATGGTGACAGACAATTCCACCAGTTTCTGTAGGACGGACGTGTGCTTATTGTCATGACCACAGGTGTTCATGACTTGTGGACAGCTTTCATTGTTCCATTTAGGTCCTGCTGAATTCCTGAAGACACCTAAGGGTTCCTGTATCCTAAAACTGTGGATATGACTAGATTGAATTACTCCACAGCCATACTGATAGAATTTTCTATTGCTGCGCTAAGACTAAACTGAAAGGAAAATTTACTTTTAAACATGTAAGTGAAATCTTTGCTAGCATTTTGAACTACAGCACATTCTGGAAATCCAGTCTATGTGACCATGATCATGATGGGTGATGAATAGGGCTTGGTCTGGATTTTAGTCGACCAGATTTTAATCTAACTGATGAACAACACCCACCACGCATTTTACCTGCATAAAGGATCAAGCATTGCTAATTTTTCTCTTTCATTTGTATTAGATTAGCTTCAAAACCTTCCAAGGACTTCAAGAAGTGAAGGTGCATTTTTTCTAAGTTCTTCATGGTTTGGACAGTCTTGCAACAGTGGTCGGACTAGAATGTATTCCAGAGAAAAATATGAGGCAAGGCCTGGGATTTATGCCTATAGAAAACAAAGACCCTAGGTTTTTCTTATTTCCTAAAGACTATTTACTTTTTATGAGCTAAATGGAAATGGCCCCCAAGTTTATAAAGGTCACTACAGTCAGATCATTCTCTAAGCAGAAGCTGTACAGAGTGCAAGTCAAGCTGAGCTCCGTAGACCACCCAGGCAGGTACCCACAGGAGGGCAGTAGATGATGGGGAGTGAGTGGGGAAGGGAGAGCAGGGAGTTCTGGCTGCCTAGTCCAAATGAGGGGGTTTGCTGAGCACAGGAGACAACATCTGAGAGCCTTCAAGGCATAAGACCTGGTCAAGTCTGGTGGGAAGACTGCTTCATGTTGATTTTGGGGTTCCATGCAGACCCCTACCCACCCAGGAAGAGACTACAGGGGAGCATCACACACACACCCCAGACACTTCAGAAGGACTTTAGAAGTCACAGGAACACATCTTTCCAAGAGTTAGTTTGGACAAGAGTGGTCAGTTCACTAGGCAGTTATTTCTGTATTGCTCAGGAAAAGAAACAGTCCTTCTAGATACTTTTGTCTCAGATTTCAAAGTTCTTAAATAAAACTGGAGGGGACAGTCTTCATGACTTGCATATTATAATGCGTCAAAGTCAAGAAAATGAGAATTTAAAGGAAACTCTTCTTCAGAGTGAAGAACAGATTTCAGAGATCTGGCTCTCGAAGCAGGGTTTCCTCGACTGTGTGGTGTCACGTCGTTCTCCTTCAAACTCTATTTCCTGTGGTGCTGGCCAGAGAGATGGCAGAAATGTGAAGACAAACACCACAAAGAAGGGATACAAATGACTTCAGTGGATGAAAGCAGCCTCTTTTGGGGTCTCTTGGTTAGTAGATGAAGAGAAAAGCAGCAAGTGCAGGGATTCTGGGCAGCTTTGTGTATTCTGAGCTGCTTTTGAGAAGCAGAGACCCTGTCCCGGCTTCCTTGATCTGGCACAGCCCAAGTACCAGGCAGAGAACACGACTCGTGTCTGTAGATTTTCACTGGCTGCTTTGTGTGTGGTTTACACAAAAGGGAAAGAATGTGCAGGGTTCTCCATGTCACCTTCTCTTCCCACCTGGAGACCACCCAGTCTTTTAAAAATGACTAATGGGAATTGCTCTCCTAACTCAATCTCAGGCTATCAGGCCTGCCCCAACTTAGCAGGCCTTGAAGATAGTTCAACAGTGAAACATCTTAAGGAAGACATGTAAATAAGTACAGGCACACCAGACCTATTGAAGATGAACTGTCTTGAGAAATTGAAAAAGTCAGAGAATTAAGCAGAGAAATGAAAGTACGGCTGATGGAGCTTTCTTTTCCTTGACAGCCATCAGTGAGTGCTCTAAATAAGGCACTTTTGCTACACACATCATAATGGTCAAAGTGCTCCCAAGCATACTCATAAGGGTTAGTAGATCCTGAATTAAGAGTACATGCATATTTTGAAGGTCAAAAAGGAATCGATGATTGCCATTCATACCTGAAAACCACCCCACACTAGAATTGGCTGTTAGCCACAAACTTGGAATAATAGCGCCTGGGTCTCCAACGCCCAGCATATTCTGATTTCATGACAAGTACATCTACGACTCAAAAGCTTTCCTTTGCTCTTCTTTTTAAAGAGAATATAAATTCTGGCTTTAACACTCTACATTGTGAGGCAGTCCTTCTAAATAGATTTTCCACTGCAACCTGAAGTCCTTAACTCTGCCAGCTGTTTTTCTTCTTTTTTTGGGGGAACTAAAAAACATTCGATCAACTGTGTTTTTGAATAATTCTCCAGAATACTTTTCCACATCCTCATAGACCTTTTAATCCCCCAGTCTTTGAACTATTTTTTGATTTTTAAATTACTTCTCCTCAAACTGTCCACATTTCTGGACTTGTCTGCACATAAATTTATACCTAAATCCCATGGACTAATATTTAATGACACATTTTTGGTCAGTTCTCTAGGAAGTTGTTCCTTTCTTTTTTTACTGATCAAGAAAAGAAATGGTCCTTCTACACACTTTGCCTCAGAATTCAAGGTTATTATTTTTTAATACTAAAGGGGCTACTCCTCACAATTTCAATATTAAAATGCTTCAAAAGTCAAGAAAATGAGACCTTGAAGGAAACTTTTACAGAGTGAAGAACAGATTTCAGAGATACGGTTTTGGAACGTGGGTTTACTAGATAGTGTGATGTTAAGATAATCTCCTCAAACCTCTACCTTCTCATCTCCGAAATAGGCTAGCTAATATTCTTCAGAGTTGTAGGAAAAGTTCCATGTGGTAACTCAACAAAAAGGCACAAACAGAGTCTGTTCAATATTCACCGAGTTGGCATTATTAATAAACGCACTAAGAACCCAAATACAGAGTGACTGTATTTTTCCACTTCTAGGAAGGAGCTCTCTAATGGATACAGACAGCAAGGCAAACAGAAAGCACCATTCACAGAGATGAGAGATACATGGGTTTACTTAATGAAGAAACAATTGTCTAGTTAAAAAAAATAGAAGAAAACTTGCCAAGAATATCACAAGAAGCAAATTTAGTTGAGAAACCATTATTTCTAGCAATCTTGGTATACCTTTAACTGCCTCAATTCATTTCAATAAATTCTTAATCATTTTAGATGATGCCAAACACATAAAATAACCTAGAAGAATATTTCTTATTTTCAGTGCTTGAAAACTAACTTTTAAAGACTCTGTTAGGTAAAGAGTAAAAAAAAAAAAGTCACTTACCAAGGATTAATATAAAATGCCAAAAGATAATCAGTCCAAAGACATGAGGGTAGCAGGGTTAAGAAAGCAAATATACTCCTACGCCTGTGAGCATTAATAGATAACAGATGTAAAGATGAAAAAGTGGCAAGAGTTAGTAATATAAACTGTGAACAGGTAGCAGTAAATTACCTATGGGAATCAAAATGACAAGCACCATAATTACAATTAAATATTATTCCATTATGTGAAATTTAAATGTGAGGGTTTAAGTGCTTTCATATTGGCAAAATCAGGTTTATTCGCACATATGCTTATTGTAATCAGATATATTTCTTTCCACTTATTTTGTGCTAATTAGTCTGCTATTAGATGATTACATTTTGCATTCAGTTAAACGAGGTTCTTAAGTATCTCATTAGTTATCTCAGGTCTTATTCTTAGATAGTAACCTTCCAATGCTCAATTCTATTTTAAGAAGCCTCTGGAACATCATCTGATAGTTAAACAGCAGCTTGCATTAGGGAATATAAAAGGTCAGTTTACAAACACTGATTCAGGTAAAGATGTAGCTTTTGGGACATATTCTTATAAGAATCCACTACCAGCTGTGACTTTCTATGGTGCTTTTACTTTAATTAATATGATTTCTAAAAGAATAACCCCCTAAACAGAGCTGTGTTATAACACTCAGGGATCATTCATTCCAGATAGTGGCTTATTATCCTCCACTCAATCTGAACTATCAGATTTAGAATTATCAACTGAATGGGAACAAAACTACTTAGTTCCACTTTAATTCTAGTTTAGCCTATAATCTAAAGTGCCTGGCTTGAATCCAATTTCAACCACTTATAAAATAGAACATTCATTAATGAAGATTTAAAAATATCCTGTGGCTGCCTGGATAGCTATTCTGAGAATTAGGGAGGGGGAAATCCTGTCAGTTTGTCATGTTCGAGATGACAAGTCCCCACTGAGATATCTATTCCCAGGCAGTCAGAAGATGCTAGTGCTGGCAAACCTGTCTTTGCCAAGAGCTGTAGAATATTCTTGATTTTAAAGAAGCATCCTGTAGTGAATTCTCTTCTCCTTTCTCTCAGACCTGGTCTTCCTCGTTAAATCAATTGTGACCGGTTGTCTCTTTGGTCAGTCAGTGCATACAAGTAAGGAATGTAATTGGATCAGTTCTTGGATGCACCAGTCATGAGTGCTCTGTGCCTGCCCCCTTCTCTAAGGGCAGACCAGAAAAGAGACAAATATTAGTCTCTGCATAGTGGAAGGTATATAAATATATTGACCAATTCTAGTCACATTTCTAACTTTTTACCATCTAGGATTTATGGGTTCCTCTTTCTCACTGTTGAATTGATCATGTATTCATAGCAAGATTCCATTTAGGGTACAAGTGAAAAATAGTCCAACCTAACCTAGTGTCTTGTTAAATAGAATCCTATGTCACCAAGATTTTCAACTAAAGCAAGAATCCAATGTCTATTCAAAGACTTATATTTTAAATAAAACCCTTCCTCTTAGTGATTCCACTGAATTAATTTTCTAATCTCACACATCTAGCTTTTAGGATAACTGGTATGGAGGCATGAAAAAACAACCCAGTATCACTTCTCAAGGATTAATATGAAATGTACATTTAAATGGGCTTTACATGATTACTTGCCACAAAATTAAAAACAACCAAAACCATGGATAGATCCTGGAAGGCAATGCTGACTTCATAGTAACTGATTTGTTCAGTCATTCTGTTGGGTATTCATTGTGGAGTATAAAATGCTAATTCTCAGGTATCATTATCAGCTATAATGCCAACCAACGGGATCTCCTGACAATCAATGCTTTTATAATTCTCAAAATATCTCCTCCCCACTCTGGATTGAACATAAAGAAAAGTGAGGTTGTTTTCTCCAGGGAATTGCCTACCATTGCTGTCTATTTACATGTAGGTGCAAGCTGAGCACTCTGGCTGGACACTATTACTTAAGTTGTGCACAGAAATGGGCTCCCACCTTCAGGCACTGACGTGTGAGATTTTAGTAGAGACACTGTTCAGTTTCCAGAGCATCAGTGGTATCTCCCCTGGTCCTTCCACCCATACTTCTCAGTGCGGGGCTGCATTTAAGTCCTTTAGAGTTCTATTAAACCAATTTTTACCAGTGCATGTTTGAAGAGCAGCTAACCTTTGAAAGTTCACTGTCAAATTATGAAAGGCTAATCACGCTAAATCATTATCCCCAAAAGACAGGAAAATGAAGTCTGGAGCACACTGTGCTTTGCCTGGTTACCTGGGGCTAGTTCCCAGGAGAAGATTTTGGAGGAAGCAAACAATCCAGTACTCACCAGTTGTAGGGAAGCTTGCCATCCCTCTCTAAGGATGCGAAATTGACAAAAGTTCCAGCTCCACACTCCCTGTTTAAAGGAACCATAAAATCAAGGTGACCTTGACATTAAAGAGTCTTAACTAGCTTATCACAGTAGGACATTAAACAGAAAAGCTAATGTAAGTTCCTTGTGTTCCTTTTACAAATCATGCAAAATACAACGATAAAACAACTTTTCAAAAGGTTGCATACACCCCAAGCAAATCAATTGAAGCCAACAGGGTTCACATCCTAATCCTTTCCAAAGGGTGCTGATGATTCTAATGTAAATCTTTGAACTATTTGGGAGATAGTAAATTTTTTTTTTTTTTTAAACAAAGCCTTCAATGGTAAGGTGTAGGCACTCTCAGATCAGCTGAGGGCTTTTCAACTTTTAGCAGACTCATTGTGGGATTTTCTTTTTAAAACATTTGGCTTTCTCTTTATCATGATGGTGGATTATCTGGATTGTTTTCTTCCTCCAAAATCTTTCCCTCTTGTGTCTTGTCCTTATTACTTATCATTTGAGATAAGAATAAAACAGTGCTTCCTCTGTAGATAGATCAGCTTTGTAGCACAGAGCTCTTAAGGTGGCTGCTTTCTAATCTCTTAGGGAAAAAATACTGTCAATGTGTTTTTCTAGAAGAAAAAAAAAAGCACATGATTATGTTACTTTTTTGCCTGTCATGAGCATGATAAATAGCTCATGCATTTCCTATTTCCCTCTCTATGAAATTTATAATACTTATTCAGAATTAAAGCAGCATTTTTGTTGAAATTAGTTATCAGAATATTCTAAGATAGCTTTCTCCTTTGGAAAAATACACTAACATACTGTTATAAAAATACTGTGTTATAAGTTATAGTAATTCACTTTCCTATGTTTCCAATATAAGGAACTTCTGATATAAGGAATTTAGTTTATCATTTAACTCAAAGGATTTTAATCTGGGGTCCAAGGAAAAAAGTAAATCTTTATTTGCACAACCTAAAACTGAAATGTAGCAATTCTGTCTATGATTAAAGTGGGCTACAAGCCACAATAAAATCAGTAATTGTGAGATTTTCTAACAAGACAGTGCAGCTATTTTTCTGCAGATACTAAAATATTGCCCATATAGATCACTATCATGATAGCATTAGTAGAAACTCTACTAATTAATACATTGGGTAACTAGTGTTATGTAATGAATTGATAAAGAAGCATAGGAAGCATTTTTAAAACACTTCAATTGCCATATTTTAATATAGTTTCTTTTTAATCCTATGCATTTGTTTTTAATTTTATGCCCTTAAAAAGCAAGCATTATTCTTGGAAGAGATCTAAGACTTCATCAGACTGCCAGAGAGAATTATGACACAAAAAATATTCAGAATCTCTGCTCTAACAACCAGCTGGCTGAAGTACAACTACTCCTAAGTATCTTGCTGTTTGCACCACAACGAATGCTCCTAAACAGATCCTCGTAAATACTGCTACTTCCATCCCCTCAATCATTAGCAACCTCTCCGCTGTTACTATTATGATCTCACTCTGTGACTTGAGTACCGTGCCATCCTATTTTACATCATTGTTGCTAACCATACATGAACATAAGGCTGATTATCCTCTTTTTGATTTTTATTCTTAGGAATAAAAAAGGAAAACTCTTAGTTTTCCTTTTACTGCTCTGGATTCCCGACCAGTTATCATCTTCTTATTTTTCTCCAGGGATACCTCAATCTTTCATTGTTCTGGTGCTTCATCCAGAGACCTCACCTCCAACCCCCACTTCCTGCATTTCATCCAGTCGCTAGTTGTACTACCATTTCTGGGCTAACAACTCCCTAATTTATCTTCAACCCAGTCTTTGCTCTACAGCACACCTGCACTAGCAGTCATTCACCATCACCAGGCATCACCAAGCCTGAAGTCTTGATGTTCCCCTGATAATGAATTCTTTTTATGGGGAATCTTTTCTCAAGTTGATGGCAACTTCATCCTTTCTGTTCTGGGCTGAAAACCTTGACGTCATCCTGTCCTTTATTCACTCCTATTCCACATACAATGTGTTAGTAAACCTGTTGCTTTGTTTTTAGGAAGGTTATGAAATAAGATCATTTCTCATCATCTCCACTGCTACTGCTCTTAATGTAACTACTATCATCCCTTGACAGTTGGCTCTGGGGGCTCCCCAGATGGATGTGCCTGCTTTTACCCTTGTAGCAAGTCAGCCTGATAAAAAGTGAAAATGTTAAAATTAAGTTAGTGCTTACTAATCTTTACTCCCAAATTGCAATCGCTGCCTGTAAAAGCTGAAGTCCCTGTGATACCTCCTGAAGCCCCCTGCAGCCTGATGTTCTGTCTTGTTACTCCTCTGCTTTAGCTACACTATGTTTTGAACATGCAAGTCACCCTCCTGCCTCAGGGCCTTTGCATGGCAGCTCCCTCCACTGGGCAGGCAATCTATCACCCAGATAGCACACATTCTTTAAGCCTTCCCAGACTCTCTCAGTGAGATTGTTGAATCTGCCAGCACTTCTGTTCTCTTTCACACTGCTACTGCCCTTACTCTGCTCTAGTATGTTTCTCTTCTCTTTGGTTAACGTACCCTGCAGTCTTTTTACTTTATCGTTATTGTTTAGTGTTTTATCTCCTCACTAGAATGTAAGCTCAATGAAGGCACAATTTTTTAAAATCTGTTTTACATACTGTCACATCCAAGCAACTGGTGTCTGCCACACAGCAGGGGCCCATTAATATTTCTCCAATGAAGTTTCCATGAGCTGTAGAAGTTCACACGGGTTGTAAATTCCTTCTGACTCCAAGGAGTGTCATTTCAGAGCCCCACACTCAAGTCACAGAAGGCAGAACCATTCCCTTCCTGTCCTTCTAAGGTTTATCCAAATGCCATTTTCCCAGAAGGGTGATATTCACATTCAGAATGGATTTCTTTTCTCAGTTTTCATGGCATCTCCTTTTTATCTCCTTTCTGGTATGAGTCAGCTTTTACCTTTTATACATTTATACATGTCTCCATCTGGGTTCTAAGTGCCCAGTGGGCAGCTCAGATGTCTGGTTTTTCTTTGTGCCCTATAAGGCAGTGATGAAATCATTATTGGACGTTATGTATTTATCTATAAGTATGTGAAAGCTATAAATCTAAGGAGACAGATGCTGACTGACAACCAAGCAGGTTAACACTGGACAAATATAAATTTCCCAGTAGTACTCAACAAAGCAGCATTTAAAAAAATGAGATCTGAAGAATTGTTCTGATAGTCTAGGGGCCACCAGAAGTCCTTGAGACTATGTTGTGATAAGAAATGCAGGAGGGGAATAAAATATCACCAAACTCATAAATCAAAGGTCTTATTGTAACTGCAAGAAAAATGAAACTGCTTACAATTCTGAGTCATAAAAACAAAACTAAAAGGAGACTTTTAATGAATCTAGTGATAAACTCTACAAATATTTTCTGATAAAACAGCTTCAACAATAATTAATAGGGAGAGATGTTTTTCCTGTTCTTTTCTGTGGTCTCCATATTTATTTATTCCACACATGAATCATAGTGAGGAGGCATAGATCATTCTTTTATTCCAAAATATATTTGAAAGTGCCCAATGTAATGAAAGGACGCCTGTTTCTTGGCTATTTAAAATGACAAGATAGGAGGTCTGACTTCGTATAAACACACAGTCCTATTATTTACCTTGTCTATGGGAATGTTGTCTAAGATAATATTTTAAAGTCTACTTGGAACACATGCAAAAACAGAAAGACACAGAAAATTGAAGTTAAATTGGCCACCATACAATTCAGGTCTCTAAACCTACACGTATGGGAAATACAAATGTTTAAAGGCTGTGGTGAAAGAGGAAATGAGCTGAACTTACCTAGCCATCTGAAGGTGTTTTTTCCTTAGGATGATGAGGGTAACTAGCAGCAGTCCAATTAATAGCGTGCTCAGGAGGGCCAGCACAGAGATGACCACCACGTTAGGATTCATCTCTGTAACTGAAGGGGAAGCTCCATTATATGGAAACAAACAGTAAATAAACCACCACTGAATAAACAACATTCATTGCTTTCCATCTGGTTTTAAGAGCTGTGGACTTTGGGTGATGACAAAAGCAACAGTGTTTCTCCAGCTGATTCCAGACTTTTCCTAGTCAACGCTGACTTAGGAGAGGAGCCTGTTCAACAGTGCCAGTGGCCGGAGAATTGAACCCCTCTCAAAGAAGGACGGCTATGGTGCTTCTTTGAAGAGACACTATCTACTGGGAATAATACCTAAGCCATGGTTCAAATTCAGTTGAAATCAAAAGAATCTAGAAGTCATTCTAATGTTTATCATTGTTTTAACATTTTTGGAAATAGAAAGAGTGGCAGAATCTTACTTCATGCCTGTAACTTAAAGTCGGAAGGTGCAACTGGATCTTTTGCTCACAACTAATAATGTATATGAAAAAGGCATTAGCAAGCCGCCATCTGCTGCAGCACTTAACACATCGGTAGGAGAAGGCATTCTGATAATCTGTGCCAAATGTTGTGAGGTTTTCCATCTGCACATGCAAGAGAATAAACCTATTAATGAGCCGCAGGGTCCTTACATACAGGGGTTCTGTTCTTTTCAGATACTTTTTGATGACAACTGGTCATCTAAGGCACTGACATGTCTTGTTCGTCACACATGAACTCACAGGCAAGAGTGGGGAGGAATCTATGTCAAATGTTTTTGTAAAACATTAAAGTTCTACAAAAACTAGAGAAGAGGAGGAAAATGGTACCATCCTTTGCACTGAACCCAGCACCAAGCAGCCTGGGATATTTGACCCCTTGTCCCAGGTCACAGACAGAGCACTTGGGCAGAAAGAACATCTAGACTTGTGGTCAGAGGTGCTTGTTCAAATTCACTTGGCAAGTAGCTGCAGTTTAAGGGAAGTTATTTTAGCTGTCTGTCTTGTTCTTATATCCCTCACTAGCAGATAAGTTTAATAACATCATCTGTTCCACTAGATTGCTGTGGAGTTGACAAGGAATAGGGAACATTAAAATATTACTTAGAAAAAAAAATGTAAAAGGATGTAAGGATCAGAAACCAATATATTTTCAGGTTCATTTTTGTCTTCTCTTTTGGCAAAAAAAAAAAAACAAAAAACAAAAAAACAAAACAAAAAACAGAAACAAAACAAAAACAAAAAACCACACACACACACCAAAAATTAGGGGAAAAAAAAAAAGGTCCGTTCTGCAAGTCATTGTCACTGAATAGAGTAGCTAAATACAGAACATGTTACAAAAATGAAAATGAACCCAATAAAGGGGAAATGTGACTGCTTAGCAGTGCTTTATTGTCAGTGGCTTCCCAGGGTCTTAGACTGCAGAATCAGATTCTCTACAAACAGAGTAAAATATGTCATTCAGGAAGAGTAAAGAAACATTATTTCTAGAACTTTTGTAACAGGGTAGTCTCTAGGGAAAGGGACGCTCCAGGCTCCCTGCCCCACCCTCAGGAAGGGTGGCGCTGGGCAGGAGGAGGCAGCTACAGGGGACTAGAAAAGGGAGAGAGGGGACCAAGATGGCTTAGAGGGGGCATGTGGGGCAGAGACATGAAGCTGCACTGCTTCTTGGCCTTGGACTTGTACTAGGGACCTGGGGGACGTGGGAGGAGACATATAAAGGAGTGGGTGACAGACCTGTGGGGAAGCTGATGTGGCCTTTGTCTTGATTCAGTTTTTGGTTTTGCTCGTGTTCCAGACTTGTGTGCTCCTCTGTGCCGTCCCTTATGGGTCTCCATGGAAGGTGCCTTAGAATTGTAGGCTTATGTGGTCCTATACTGGGCCAAGCCCGTTTGACTGGGCATTTAACCACGAAGGGATGGATAATTTGAAGTGTTTAATTGGAAACTATTTTAACCAAGTTCTTTCTCTTCTCTTTACTGCACACTAATTATATTAAAGTTATTTTCTACTGAAGGTCTTATGCACTAGAGTTCGTTGTGTCTGATGCGGCAGATGGCAGGACCCGCATAGAACAGGCAGGATTGGCGGTCCTGGGATACTCCTCGTGCTGCTAACACTTTGATTTCCAATTTTACCACTCATACTTTCTACTTGATTGGAAACACCGTCTTTGACCTAATAATTTAGTACTGTCATAAACTCTTCAAGCACAGTGAAGGGAGAAGGTGGATATAAAAATACAGATGAACCTGGTTTGAACAGAGTAATAGGATAGCCACTGAAGAGGATGATATGAAGGTGATAACAACTAGCATCGAGGTGGTATGTTCTAGTTCTAGGGCTTTATGTCTTATTTCTAAGTTTCAAAGCAATTCAGCAAGTAGGTATTATTCCAGTTTTACAGATGCAAAAACAAAGGTTCAGAGAGTCAATAACTTTCCCTGACACATGAAGCTGGTAACAGCAGCTGAGGTTAAAATTGAGAACTTTGAAACCAAAGCTAGCGATTTTGATATAAAAAAAAATTTGAAAAGACAGAACTTCCAAAGACACCAGGTTCTACCAAGGCATGTAATTACCCATTGTCGAGACAGCTATGAAGGTGGGAACACTGGGGCTGTCATGGCTAAAGCTGGTGACACTACAGTTGTAGGCAGTAGCAGGAAGGAGGCTGGAGATGGTCACAACATGAGAAGAAACAGAGATGGGTTCCTGGAAATGCAGAAAACAAGATGAATACTGCATTATCTATTTTTTAAAATTATTTTTCACAGTAGAGTACATAGAATAAAATATTTCAAGTATAAGAAAGGATAGCAATGAAAACTAAATTTCCACCGGTCCCTATTTGCTCAATTTTTGTGTATGGAAGTCATCACTGTTGTAAAGGTATATTTTCTTTCCATATTGTATGGCTTATAAACATTTTAGATATAGCTAAAGAAGAAAATTTTAAGTGACAATGGAGGTTATACATTGTTCCATTGTTCTGCTCAAAGGTTTCTAAAGGTTACCTAGAAATCCATGGAAAGGATTATTTACTTTATTTACATAAATAAAGTTCCTATTGGTTAATGGCTAGAGGTCTTCCTTTTTTTTTTTTTTTGCTAATAAAAATACTATAGTACTATAGTAAATAAATCTGGGAACATAGGTATGTGCACACACTCAGTGTATGTGGCTATGTATCATACCTTAATACATAAAACCTGTGTGTGCATCAGACATAGAAACAACCAAAGTGGCCAATGACAAAGAGTTGTGGATTAAAAATATGTGATATGTGAATACTACTAAGCTATAACATGGGATAAAATTATACACACTGGAATACTACTGAGCTATAAAAAAGATGAACTTTGCCAATTGTGACAATACAAATGGAACTTGAGGGAATTATGCCAGGCAAAAAATGTCAGAAGGAGAAAGACAAATAATGGATGGGTCACTTATAAGTAGACTATAAGAAACAAAGCAAACAAACACAAACAAACCCTGGGATTCTGACACATTGTTTCCTGAAGAAAAGGAGATGCATAGAGGAGTTTGGCTGGATGATGGTGGGTGGTTTCTTAGGATTTCTAAAGCTTACACTGTACCTATTTCTAAAGCTTACACTGTAGTCTATGGTGCCTCAGTCAAAAACTGAATACATTTAAAAATGAAACCTATTCTTCAGTAGAAAAAGCTGTTAATTCGGTGGGCCATGGTCATGGTCAGGTTAGTGAGAAGTACTACTAAATGTTTAGCCAGAGTAATAAACTTCTCAAAACAAGGATCTGAAGCACCCCTGCCTAAACAGATGGGAGGCATCAGGACTTACTTCCACTCCCATCTCTCAGTCTTCAATAAAAGAGTGAGTCCGAGGAAAAGCTTTTGCTAATGGAACTTAGTTGTTGTGAGTAGCTGTCTAATCATTGTTTTCTTAAAAGAAGACAGCATCACAGTTGGAGACAGAAACTGGCAGAGCAGTGTTTTCAAAAAGGATTCTTAGAAAAGAAAAAGATCCAGCTGTTCAGTACTGATCAAAGATGAGATTAAGTTTATAGGGGAATATTAAAAGGGGACCAGAATCAAAGCAAATGACCTTGACACTCAGAATGAAGAGATCGGTGCTCCCGGCAATCTCTTTTCTTCTCAGTCTCATGAATTTCATTACATAAAAAGCACCAACTATTCACATTCACAGCATCAGTCTCGGCACTGTTTTGTGACATAGTTCAGAAACTTGCCCTTTTCCTTCTGTGTTTGGCTGTGAAAATTTTTTCTAGGTGCCTTTGCTTATCCTGCTCATTTCACTGATGAACAGCTTAGTCTTCACCCTGTCCTCCTTTGTGTTCTAAAGTCCAAAACAATCGCTGCTCTCTCGGTCTGGTCCTCATTACTAATGAGACAATGCCCCTTCTTTTACATTTTCTCGATAACATGGATCTCTCACGTGGTTTTCTCTTTGCTTTCATTCTCTCTCCTCTATGGCAACATTTACAATTAAATGAAAAAGCTTTTGGTAGGCAAATATTCATTCTACCATTTGTGTTCTTTACAAAACCTCCCATATTTCACATGGCCAGGTCTTCAAATTAATTGAATTTAATGACCAATAGGAAAATGAACCACTTCAGTTCTTCAGTATGTCCTGGAATGGATATGGATTGGGGAGAACAGAGAAATTGGAGAGATAAAAATAAAATGTGATTTGGCAAACAGGTTCTTTTAACATCTTTGGGTTCATTTCTATAACCAGACACAAAAGCACGAACAGTTTTCATTTTCTATAGGTCACAGAAACAGAAGACTTTTGTCTTGCTCAGATAATTAGCCTTAATCAAAAGTGACTCAGACATGGAAAATCAAAGAGTACAGCACCTGGAGTTTTGTTTCTTGGCTAGAACCAACTTGCTGACAGACGACTTCGAAGAAATCAGCCACCCCCTCTTCCACCCACAGCAAAGTCACTGAAGTCTGGGTTTTATTCACTGCAAAAAGGGATTTGGGAGGAGCTGGTTCTGAGGGAAAAAAAAAGTTTAAAAATTTTAACATTCTTTCACTTGTCAGCAGGATGAATGAGCAAACATTTCAAATATAGGTAAGAAGCACCACAATGATTTTATATTGCTTCTGAAATATATCCTTTTGTAAAAGCAGGCATCTAACTTGCAATGCCCCCTTTCCCCTTCCATTTTATACTTCTCTTTTTGGAACACTTCTGCTTTTTAGTTCAACATTATTATAGACATTATCTATTAATAGCTTTGTGTCATCTACAGCAAAGCTAGCCTTGCCCTAAAGATAAAGAACTTTCTGTATGAAGAAGGAAAATCTTTGCTTAAAAGGCAGAGACAACAAAGTGGCACACAGACACAATGGAATACTGTGCTCCTGCTAACGTGAGAAAAAGCCTGGCACTCAGCCAACCACCCTTCCTTGGGAGGCTATTTGGAGTCATTTAGTCTGAGGAGCAGCTTCTTGAAACTGTAGCCTAAATTCAGAATGGTCAAGCTAAATAAGCTAAATAGAATTCTTTAAGAAAAAGATGGATGAGAGGAGATTGTATGACTGCAAAAGTGCTAGAGGACTGATTTATCTCATTCTTTTGGACACTATCTTGATCAATAAATTAATATGTAGTTAAGTAAATCATGCTGTCTGGGCCTCTTCATGCTCATTTTCAGTCACGGAGTCTGGCCTGATTGGCCTGAGACCAAGTTCCTCTCTGTACCCCAGTACTAGGAGCAAGCGGCTGTCTTGTTCCGCTTTTCCTGAATCTCTCCTAATCTCCCCCTTCAGACATTGCCTCTCTGACCAGGTCCTCCAGGAGCCAGTGAGAGGTGTCTGAACCCAAGATCTTCAATCAAGCTTCCCTGCTGTTCTGAGCTGGCCAACCTCTTTGGCCTTGTTTTTTGGGGCACACATCTTCCCATTGGCTTCCCATGACAGTGTTCTCTGCTCACCTGAATGACCCACACTACTTGTTTGTCTCCTTCTGGCAGGATGTTGATTGTCTCTGACAGGTTTTAGCTATATCAGAAAGAAATTACACTTTGCTTCCAAAGGAAAGTTATTACAGGAATTTATAAGTGGAGGCATTGTGGGATTGGGAAGACCTTATAATTTTCACCCTCGGGACAACAGCTGTGCCAGAGAATGCATTATATTAGAACTGTAACGTACAGCACAGTCACTCCTAGCCACATGCAGCCACTGCCAATGTGAGGCATGGTCAGGCCAAATTGAGAAGTGCTGTAGGTGTGCAATACAGACAACACTGGCATGCAAGATTGCGTATGAAACAAAAACGAAAGCATCTCATCAGTAATTCTTCATACTGGTTATATGTTTGAATCATATTACTTTGGCTATATATTTAGTTACATGAAGAATCAGACTCAATTTTACTCACTTTTTATATTTAGTAATGTAACTTAGAACATTTAAAATAACCAATGTAGTTCTCCTGACATTTCCACTGGACACCACTGGCTTAGAGCATCCTTCCTGTTTGACAGAGAAGAAATCTACAGATTCTTTGCATTGTCTGTCCTTGTCAGAAGGCAGGGTTAGCTCAGCTCCACGGCTAGGAAGGTTTAGATAAATTGTGTTTCCTAGTGTTAGGTCAAAAACAGTAAAGTATTGTTTAGGTAATTTTATGTGACAGAGAATACTATGATACAGACTTTTGACTGGTTTCTCCCTCTATTGAACTGTGTCTTCCTGAATTTGTATGTTAAATAGCTAGTCCCCCAATACCTCAGACTGTGACTACACTTGGAGACAAGGCCCTTCAAAAAGTGATAAATTTAAAATAAGGCTCTGGGCCATAATCTGCTCTGATGGGCATCCTTATATAAAGAGGAAAATTGGGCAAAGAGACACCCAGGAGAAACGGGGACAGAAAAAAAAAAAAGACTGTATAAGATCAGAGTTGGAAGGGGTCATCTGAAAGCCAGAGAGGTGCCTCAGGAGAAACTAAACCTGCCAACACTTTGATCTTGGTCTGTGAAGAAATCGCTGCTCACAGGAGAGGGACAGGATGCCCTCATTAATGTCATGAACAGTAAGTGGGCTTTAAGGTAATGTACAGAAGGTGATTTACATGGTGTGAAGAGCCTCATGTAGAAATTGGTTATAGACTACCTCATCACTTTCTATCCTTCCAAATGACTTTTATTTGCTTGTCCATTATAAAGTTTTTTTTTTTCTAACTGACAATTTAAGTCTTAGCTTCAACATTTCCTGCAGTATACTGTCAAATCTCTTTATGGTTAAAATACTTTCAGAGTCTACGATAGGAGCAACTACAGATATGATAAAGGAAGCATAATAATTTCACCAAATAAGGTATAAAGGGTTTGATTTAAACATTTAGTTTTTCAATATTGCTGTGCTGTAATCAAGTATTTGGTTCCTTCCTTTCCTCCTCACTTTTTGTATCCCTCCTTGAGCTGGGATTTCCTCATTTTATAAGGAAATCAAGTACCAGGCAGAGTAAAAAGCTGTAAAGCTATCTCTACCATGTAATTTAGATGGGATTATGAGGCCCAAGCTGTTACTTAGTATCTCCTGGGAGAAAAGGTGACCTTGGGTGAAGTATGAGCTAGTATCTGATTCTTATTCTCCAACCTAGCAGCAAACCTCTTCCTACAGAATTCCAGTGGGAATCAGGTATAACAGTCTGACAGCTGAAAAATCCATCTTTCTGGTATTATATCACTTACTTCAATGTAATCCAGAGTAGTTGCCAATAGAATAATGGTAATAAGGCCAGCAACATACCCATAAGGGTCAACTACTTTCACTTTGCTTTTATTTTCTACCTCTACACTTGCTCTATCATTTCACAATTGTGTGACATTGATGATAAGGGGAATGCAGTAAGAAAATATTGTTAAAAGTATTCAACATGGCAGCATCTATTTTCAATCTGTTTTCACTGATGACAATTTTCTAGCATCCTGTTCATGTACAAAGGATGGTCTTTACCATCTATGTTAAAGTAAGTTTTCTAAATCAATTTTAATTTCCCTCAAGTCAGGCAAGTCTACCTTGCACAGATTAAGTTATATAGCTGATATTCACTTGGCCAAAGGAAATACCTCTAAGCACTGTAATTGTATGAATTACATGCAATTTGGCCAAAGTAACATCTGTAAAGCAAAGTAGCATTTGAAAGAAGATGAGAGAAACTACTCAGGGTCAGAGTGATACATAATGAAATTAACAGAAGGGAAATTTATATTAAGGAACATAAGATGTTGTTCGACCTGTTCTCTTGCTGACTTTAGTAGAGACTTTCCCTAATTGCATTTAATAAGCAAATAGAACATATAACAACAATGGAAAATATAGAACATATTTAGGCAAGTATTTAGGACTTAATTATAATTGAGCCCCCTTCATAAACAAAACACAATTACCTTAGAAATTGGAAATACCTGCCATTTCCAGTACATTTTAATTAAGTTCTTTAGTTTAACAATAGCAAATATAGTGCCCCTTCTATGAATCACTGAGTACATTTATGGTTTTACCAACTCAAGTAACTTCTTAATGACCTGTAGGTTCTTTTCAAAGGAAGTTTCATCTATCATTGCTTAGTTTCAAAACAAAATATTTAACTTCTTCCTTTTATGGTTCCAGGAATAATTATTTTTACGTAATATATTTTATTAAGTAGAAGTTACACACTGCACAATTCATAGCAAACATCATAAGGCATTGTATTATCAATCTTGTTTCTTTTTCTGAGTTCAAGTATGAGTAAATCCTAAAACTTGAAGGAAAATTAAGGACCATTATTAGTTCAGACCCTAGTTTTACAGATCAGGCAACTGAAATCCCAAGACCTGAGTCACTTTCTAAGGTGATTTAGTTTGCCTGTGAGACCGAGCCCTGCTCTCACCCATATAAGGGTCCTTCCTATACCCAGCTGCCTCCTATACCCAGGCTCCTTCCATATGTTTCTGTTGTCCATCTGGGGCTGATGAAGCTTCCTGCTAAGTTTCTTTGCACAGAGGCCAGTTTCCATAGTGCCCACATCAGTTATCATCCTGATTCTTGTAGCATATTGGAGGAAAACCTGCCAGTCACATTCTGGTGGGCAGGAGCAATGCTTTCAAGGAAGTGTCCAAGTTGCAGGCAGCTGGCAAACTGCAGTGGAACTCAGAAGGCCACAATGAGAAATAGGAGAGCCACTTGTTGAGGGAGGAGATCAGTTAGCGCCACACTGAGAAACAGAACCATGACCAGCCACGGAGCCATTCCCAGAAAGCCACGCTGGCAAGGAGAAGCGTTCACACAGGTCACATGAAGAGTGACCTACAGCAATAGGTCCCTGTAGAACACTCTGCGTTTATAAGACATCAACAGGATAAATCATCCGCAAGCTCCTGTCATGCCTATATATATATATATATATACTGTGCATCTACTTAGTCCAGCTTCCCCCAGTCTATAGCTACCCCACACTAGCTCCCCCCACCCCCTCTGTCCAGTCAGAGCCACCAGTGTCTCAAGTCTCAAGTCTATTATTATGATGCAACCTTAATTTCCCTACACTGCTGTCATTCCATGGAGCCTACTGACAAGATGTCTTCTACCCACTTAGAGAAAAACAAAACGAAAGCCAAGCAAACACGTCAACATTCTTGACTCCTTTTTTCCTTCAGCTTCTGCTCATTTTCTCTGCTCATTATATGAACACTACTCAAAAGTAGTTGTTCTATCCTCAGTTGTCACTTTCAAACAACTTTAACTTCTTTCTCAGTAGTCCACCGAATGCCTCCTCTCCTCATCTCCAGTGGCTTCTGGTTGCTGAGACCCTGACCCAACCTCCTTCTCCACCCCGACTTACCCCTGGGTGCAGGCAGGTCAGTATCTGTTCCTTCTGGGCCTTTCTTTGCTCGGTCTCAGGACATCACACTGCTGCGCTGCTGCCCGCTTCCCTGGCCACTTCTCTGGGAGCTCTGTTGCTTCCTTCTCACCACTTTCACTTCTCAGAGGGCCTTGGGCTAGTCCTTGCATGGCCCTTCTTCTTTGTTTCCTGATATCCTCATCAAGTGTTTCCCAAGGACCAACCCATTTCCTTTCTCCATGTTCCAGGCTGACTTTTCTAGCCACCTACACAGTATCTGTTCCTTAAAGTTCACCAGGCGCCTTCAAATGCTGAAATACCCGAACATGAACTTCTGATTTTCTCCTCAAACCTGCCCCTCCCATAATGACCCTCAATTCAATAAACAGCACTTCAGGCCTTCCATTTGCCCAGGTTCCAAGCTCTTGGCATGTACTTGGATTCATGCACGAATAAATGAAATCAACTAAAAAGCTATGATTTCTCAGCTCCACCTTCAAAATAAATTTTCTATCATCACCTCCAAGCAAGTTATCATCTCTCATTTGGCTGGATGAAATAGCTTCCTGGTTTTGAGGTGACCATGCCACTTAGCAAGAGTCCAAAATGGAATACTTTGGGAAAAGAAAAAGACAGCTAAAGGGGGGGGGGGGAACAACCTTCAATTTTTTTTTTTTTTAAAGAGGCAACAGTGCGCTCTCTCTCTCTTCTTAAGATTTAATCATTTATGCCGTTGGGGTCCAGGCCAAAGGTGCAGGGGCAGTGAGAAGACAGTGACAGTGACCAGAGACAATGGGGAGCAGAACAGGGAGACCCACGAAGTGCACTGCTTGGATGACAGCTTTCCACTGACCCATCGCAGATGTAGACTCATCATTTCCAAGGCACTTACTTGAATTTGAATGTTATTTTAAAAACTAAGATTAATGGCCTCTCTACCTTAAGCTTGATGAAAAATCCTTTCTTCCTTGAACAGCAAAATGTCTTTTTAAAATTCTCGAAGTGGCATCTCATTGCACTCAAAATAAAATCTCAACTCCATGTCCGATGAATCCTACATAGTGCGGCCCCTGCCATTCGCGCTGCCCAAGCACGTGCTCTCTTTTTTAAGGCCGATCATTGCTTGCGAGTCAAATCTCAGCCTTGACCATTTCCTCAGAGAAAACAGTCACTGCATAATCACACCACACCATAACCCCTTATTTCAGTGTTCCAAAACTCCTTACCGTCTCGTCCCTCACCAGCTCAGTCTCCTTGTGAACAGAAAATGAACTTTGTCTTTTGGGTTCATGACTGCAAGTAGCTCTACATCTGAGAAAAGCTTAAAAGGTTCTCAGCATATGTTTCATTTATCCATTACACGAATGAATATATTACGTTACCGTCGAGCTATTTAATGATAGGTCCAACAGGTCTCATTACTGTTTCCCTTTTTTTCTTTCCCCAGGCTGGAAATCTGATTCTCTGATGAAGTCTTATCAAATCTCCCTAAAGTTGACCCAGAGTTTCTGATAGTTTTATTCTGCTGCTGGCTTAAGACAGTCGCATACGGACCAAAGAGTTCTTATAAGATGACAAGTTTTAGGGCAGACTGGATTGGCATTTATACTGACAGCCACGGAGAGCTGACAGCACAGTGCCAGGAAAATGCTGGCAACCTAAACTTCCTAGGGGAAGCCTGGCTCAGTGTCCTGCAAACAGCACCACTGGCCATACGTGTCTTCCTGAGGATGTTTGCTGATAATGTAATAGTTGAAAATTCTTGGAAAGTGTTTGAGGCCTCGCTATCCTTGCACTTGCAATGTTGGATTAATTTATACTAAATTCATTGGTAGTCTGGTTTCTTCCCATAGATAGAAATTCTGCCTTTCACAACAGCAAATGGAGCCATTCCTCCAGAGTCCTCTGCCTGAGATATTGAATTAGGGGTTAGATATTGAATTAGGGTAAGCTCAACTATTTGGGGTTAGTCAGGCTAAGTAACTGGCAATTAGCCTAACTAACTGGAGGTTAGCCCAACTCACTGGGTATCTTAGGCCAACTAGCTAACTGAGGGTTATTCCTATCGGTTTAAATCCTAGGTTTAATAATGTCATTCTGCTTCAAATAATACCTGTAACTCTATATGCCATAGTTGAATTTTTCTGTGAGATAGAATTAATATAACTTTTATAGGTACCAAATGACTGCAGATGGAAACAAAGTGACTAGAATGAAAGCCTTGTGATACCAAATACAACTGCATTATCAGTGTTACTATAGCAAAAATGTTATTTAACATCTTTAAAAGAAGCAGCTTGTGTTGATTAGCTATTAACTGGAGTACTATTTGCAGTTTGAGGTCTATGGTCTCAATTTATTTCAAGAACTATCCATGGAGCATCTTTAGCCAGCAAGACATCATAAAACTGAAAGGGCTTATAAGACAAAGATGTAACTTGTAGAACAGAAAGCAACCTTTTAGACAAATGAAAAGATTATGTAGTTTTTGTGATAAAAAGGCTGAGGATAGTCCTATTTTCAGAGAGAAGTAATATAAAGGCATTATTTCACCTGATATTAAAAACACCAGCAAGGAGGCCCTCCCTGGTGGCGCAG
>NW_004567137.1:11259767-11261121 GCF_000260355.1 Condylura cristata
CCCCTCAGCAGTGGACTTCATCAATCTGCCTGTTCTGCTCCCCACTCTGTCTCTGGTGAAGTCTCTCGCCGTCCCTGCACCTCTGGCCTGTACCCCAGTCTGTATGCATAAATAAATAAATCTTTAAAAAAAAAAACAAAAAACAAAAAAACACCAGCAAGGAAAATTTTATTGACCTTTATGAATTATAATTTATCAGAAATCACTTCTACAGAAACTTGTCTTCTCTTCCTGAAAAATTTACAGGAAGTTTTAAAACTGATTTAAGTAAGACCTTTTTATGAAGAGGAAGATACAGAGGTTCACAGTTTCATCATGAACTTGGAAGTGACCTTAGGCTTGCTATACTACATGTGTGGGTGTAACTGTCCCATTCATGACCCCAACTTCTGATCACACATCATCTGCAGTGTCCATAAAAATGACAATAAGGCACACTAGGCCCACTGAATGCTATAGATGAGGTCACCTCTGAGTCTGCAATTTAAGGGAGACACACACCAAGTGAGATGGAGAAAGCATCTAGGACATGAACACTTAGCACGAACTGTAATAATGAAGGCATAGGAGAAAATGTGATTTTGTGACCTAGAAACAAGGTTTGGAGATTTTTGTATCCACAGACAAGATCAAGACAATGGTTGAAATTCATAAACAGGATTTTTTAAATGGAAAAATCGTGCTGCACATTCCAAGAACTCAAGTATAGACTATTAAGGAGTAAGTGCAGGTTGTCTGCAGTGAATGAAAGATTAAACTCTACTTGTGATCTCATCAATAGCAGTACCGCCCCCTTGAGGGTGCTCAGAATCTTGCAGTACTGTTTTTAATAATGAGTTGCAAGGGTGGCTGGTAAGCCCACTGAGAGGGCAAAAAGCAGAAATGCTAGATGTGCTGCAATAATCTAGAAAGAGCCAAACAAACTGCCTCATGTGCTACATCCCACACAGCTTTCTAATGTTGCACCAGACAAAATTCACTACAAATACAAATGTAACTATTTTATTCCCATAATAATACTAGAATTTTCTTCCAAGAAAGTTAAGATAATTTAGAAGAGTGTTGACAACAGGAAGGATACTTAAATGGGATTAAGATGATATTTAAAAATACTGAAGTGATTACTTTTTCTGCCCATGCTGTCTACTTAATACATTGTGCACTTCCAGTTAATTTAATTTTGAAGGGTTTTGGTGCAAGAGTTCAGTTTTGTCATGGCAAACACGAAATAAAACAATTAAAAACTTATGTCTTATGGACTTCCGGAAGATGGCGACAGAGTAAAGACGCTGAGATCACCGCGTCCAAGCCGGCATAGGAATTGAGGACCGAAAACGGACTATAGACTCACTTA
>NW_004567137.1:11267936-11299917 GCF_000260355.1 Condylura cristata
GTCACCTCCGGGGCAGGCGGGAATCAAACTCATGCGGAAGTGGCTTTAGATTCTCAGTGCTGTGCTTTAACCCGCTGCGCCACCAGGAAGGGCCAAAGCTACAGCACTCTTAACCATGCTTCCCACATTTTTTAAGCTGAACCAGCCTGCACTTACAGTTGCACATATAAACATATGCAGTAAGAGGCAATCTGACTCACGTGAATAGGCTCAGACAGAAGATAAATTAGCAGACATCTGAGTGATGTCAGTCAATTGCATTACAAGATTGGCCAATATTTTTTACTGCCCGTCTATGTACTTAGAGCTTTCCAAATAGAATAAGCTCTATTCTTTACAATAACATGTTGAAGTGCATTTATTTTCTGGATACCACTCTTGCCCTGCCACATCTCCCAAGACGATCGCACAATATCTTTACGAGGATACCTGAGAGGATACTGACACTTCAGGTGTCAGAAGCTAAATGTACACCTCAAAATGTGGGGATTGGTGAGGGAGAAAATGCATTTCATGTTATAGAGTGCAACTTCCTGGTTGTATTTTATAAAAAGAGACTCATTTTGACATTACATAGTCAGCTTCAGCTTTTTCAAGAATATTACATTTTGTTTACCAACATTGTTTCCTCGTATGTAACCTCTAAATTAAGGTTATTTGCTTCTTTTGCTTACCATATGAAAATACATCTAGTCTCCTAGTCCTTCCACTGCTCTACCTCTACCTCTACCTCTAGAGGTTCTACCTCTATCGATGTCTGCTCAGTTAGTAACCAATAGAATTTGTTTATTCCTTTGCTTATTTTTACAAGCTTCGCGTGGAAGAAGTACTGATGCGTCTTGTGAATTTAACCTTAGTCATTTTAATTATGAGTAAGCATCAGGTAATTTCCTTATGACTTTTAAAACAGCAATATCTGAACATATAGAGAATCCAATGTATTATGAATTGTTTTATCTTGATCTTAGAATTAGGACATGATGTCAACTTCAAAATTAATATGTAGTCAATTTTATCTATGAATTTAAGTTTAAGATATTAAAGAAGGATTTGCACAATATTTATATATAAAGGGAACAACATCTAATAGGGCAAAAAATACAGCCCTACATAAACTCGAAGGTCCTAAAACCTTAGATTGCTAAAACCCTAAGACCCTTGGTTACTCTATAACTTTACACGGTTGGTGAGTACTTCCAGCACAGTGAACATTTCACTCACAGAAACTTCTACCAAGATGAAATATTCTTCTGATAGTATAAAATATGCTTTATAAGTAATATAAAAACGTTCATTTTGGTCACATAAGAAAGTGATCATTTTCTTGTTATTTCCTTGATTCAAGAAGGCCATGCTAAGCCAAGAGATGCAAACATTCCCCTCTAACATGACTGCAACCTCCAACGCCCCACCCCCTGCTCTGGTCTTACCTAGCTTGACCAGCTGGAGTGTAGATGTATTGCTTCCTCTCTCAGTGCAAGCAGTTACCGAGAGGTTGTAGATATCTCCAGGAGGCAGGCTGAGAATTGCAGTCATGACATTGCGTGTTACCTGCAAGATCATTAAATTGAGAATTCATGTTTCTGATAACTGAACTAGCGTGCCACCCAGGTAACAAGGGGACCATAATAGACGCTGCTGTACTCTACACTGACTGCACCTTAAAATGTGTTATTCCACCGAAAATGATATAGTTTCTGCAACTTTGCAAATGCAAAGTAACCCTCAGCATACACAAAACCACATTAGAAAAACAAATGCAATTTATTTCCTTATTGTGATATTTTCCTTCACATTTACAACATTTTAGAAAAGGCATTTAGTGGGTAACTACCGATATGATCACTGCTCAGCTCTGTTTAGAAGAGAAGAAACTCAGTGGTGTCTGTAGATACCTGGCTCTTAACTAAACCCAGTCACCTTCTAGCTAGAGTTGACTGTGTGACAATTATCACCAATGGACTATAAGTGGAAGTCACACCCTGAAAGTGATGGGCTTCCATGTGCCCTCCTCATCACTTCCTGGAACACAGCCGTAATGATGATGGCTCAGCTGTGCAGTCTCAGAAGGAGCAGTAAGACAGAAAGAACCTGGGCCCCTGGGTGGCCCCTTACAGAAAGGTGGCCTGGGAGTCCTGGGCTAAGGTGAGGAGACAGGCTTTGGTTTTCCTTGAGGCACTAACTTTCTGTTTATATTTTTATTATACTAGTTTAGTTTGGACCCTAACTAATATAATGTCAAAAAGGTTAATAAACCAGGACAAAAGAAATCATATTTCCAATGTACTCAGATACATAGGTGTTGGAGAATATATTTTAATATATTACCTATGGTTTTCTTGAAATTGAAACCCTAAAGAAAAAGGCCAACTCATAGCCTTACCTACAAATCAATATCTGCAACTATTAAAGATTAAAAGGTAAGCTTTATGAAAGGAATAATTTAATTTTCTTTCACTGTCTATTCTTAGAGCCTAAAACAATACTAACACTTGTTTAATGTTTCAGTAAGTGTTTAACAATTTTCAATAGTTCATGCAAACTAATGGGCAATTGCCTAATATTAGGATTCAAGGAAACCTACACTCTTTTTAATTTTCTTCTTTCCTTCAGCAACAACCATCCAGTGCAACATTCTAGAATGTGAGAGGTCAGTGGTGTCATCCCCGTAGGTCCAACTGATATATAACAAACTGTTGAAATATTCCACAGAAGTGATTTCTGGAGCAACTGGAGCTATAAGTAGGAAAGAGACACTTGTCACTCTAACAAACTAATAATTCTGAATGCACTTATCAAGTTACCATGTAATACTATGTAGAGTTAGAGAATTAAAAGGCACACCACATGATGGTCCTAGGGATTCCAATATTCTCAATAATGTGTTCAAAGTTGGTGCTACCAGGAGGTACTTGATTCATACAATGCCATGTTGTACAGCTAAGACACAAGACAGGCAGATCACATAAACCAGGCAACATCAAGGTCTTCTATACAGTATTACAATGATGAGGTTCCTAAAAATGTTCACTTGCCTGGGTATGCTTGTCAATACACATCAAGAAATTAATCTCATTAGGCATGATGACCTTATTTTTCAAGCAGTATTGTAAACTTCTGGGTTCTGTAAATCTTTTATAATATGGTACAGTGAAGGTATTTGTGGACATAAAGGATAATAGAGCAAACAAGGGACAGAAAACCACTACTTCATAAAGTAACGAGGCACTATCAATGATGGTATATAGCCCAGTGCTTTGCAGAAGATAGGCTCTTAGTAGAAAAAAACTCCAGACATAAATGGGAAGGTGATTTATGACAAAGGATTGAAGAGTATACTATGGAGAAAGGAAAGTCACTTCAACAAGTCTGGGAAAACTGAATATGCATGTGAAAGAATGAAACAAGATCATTCTCACACCACATATAAAAATTAACTCAAACTGGATTAAGTTTTGGATGGAAGATCTGAAGTCACAAAATGCACAGAAGAAAACATAGGGAAATACTCCACAGGGGATTCAACAACAGGGCAAGAGAAACAAAAACAAAAAAAGCAAATGTAACTACATCAAGCTACATAGCTTCTGTGGAGTGAGAGAAAGCATCATTAAAATGAAAATATCCCTGCTGAGTGGGAGAAAATATTTACATGTCATACATGCGACAAGGGGCTAATATGCACGATCTATCAAGAACTCATACAACTGGACAAAACAACCCAATCAAAAAAATGATAAAGATACTGCTCCAAAGACATACAGATGGCCAGTGGCCACATGAAAAAACACTCATTGTCACTTATCAGGAAATGCACATCAAACCCACAATGAAATGCCACCTCGTACCTGTGAAAATGACCTACATCAAAAAGACCTGAAACAAGTGTAGGTAAAGAAGTGGAGAGAAAGGAAGCTTGTACTTTGGTGAGAATGAAGACTGGTCCAGCCTCTATGGAAAAAGTATGGAAGTTCCTCAAACACAGAAAATAGATCTACCACTATGATCCAGCATTTCCCCTCCTAAATATGTGAGGGGTGCAAAAACAGTAAATTGAACAGGTATATGCACTCCAAGGTTGAGTGTAGCACTATTTACAATAGGCAGGTTATGGAAATAATTTGCACAGTGACAGCTGAGCAGGTAAAAATAAAAAAGCTGTGGTTACACACACACACACACACACACACACACACACACACACAATGGAACACTACTCAGCTACATACAAAAATGAAATCTTGTCATTTGCAACATGAATGGAACGGAGGGGATTAAACTAAGCACAATAAGGGAAGAGAAGAAAGACAAATGCTGGCTGATTTTAGTAATGCAAAGTCATACAAAACAAAACAAACCCTAGGAATCTGACTGCTGAGTTAAGGTTACTAGAGGGGCGAGTAAGGAGCAAACGGTTGGGGAGGAGACTCCAGTTCACGCTAAGTTTTATAGTATGTGTTCCCTGAAAGCATATTTTAATTAAATAACTGATAATTCTGAAGATTTTCAAGGCAAAGACACAAATGTATTTAAATTACATGGGCATGTTGGTTTGAAGATAGGCAAGAGTTCCATTTCAGGGTACAGACAAAGCCAGCCAAGGCATTTGGAGTACATCTACAAATCAAGAAAACGCTACTCATTTTCATAACATCAAGAAAATGCGTTCAGAACAAAAGCAATTATTCACTGATGATATTTATAACAGACAATAAAACCATTGCTCCATGTGACATTTCTATGGTTAGCAAAATTTTGAAATATCAGCAATGTGTCTAGCAAGTAACTTGACCCGACATATTTTACAATATCCTAATAAAGGATAATGCTGGCTTCTTTATAGCCTTTTAACATATTTCTATACTCTTCAGTATATACAAGCATCTACATGGGTATTTCTTCAAAGGGTATTTTCTCATGTTCTAATTCGAGTGAGGACAGGAAACACATGAAGTATGTATCTCCTCCTCACACATACAAGGTGTTCTGATTTTTACACACTATGGCTGTTGATGTTGATTTAAAAACCAAGCATATTGCTCAAAGGCCACAAGATGTCACTGTTTGTTTTCTAAACATTATTTGGTATGCTAGCCTAATTACCATCAGCTTCACTTGCAAAAGAAGGTCCTATTAAATCACACCTTATTCAAATATTTTGGCAATTTGGATGACAACTGAAATCACAGGGAAGCACGAGATTCTTACTTGCTTTAAAATAACACTGGCAAAAAAAAAATCCAAAATTTCAACTAGTGCTGAAAATAAGTATAAAAGTCAACTAGCATATATATATATGTTAACAATGACTTACATTATATCATTTAATTCTAACACTATCTTGTGAGGCACTATTATGCCCATTTATAAATGTGTGAAGAGAGATCATTTGTGTCACTTTGTCAGTGTCCATATGACTCACTGGTCTATCCCAGCAAAACATAAGACATTCCCAAAGCCCAGTCTGTTGCTGACAACACACAGCTCACCCAGGCAAGCAGCTCACTTACTAGAATCATCTGTGTACGCAGACTTATGTTCCCCTAAACGGCTACATCACCATCTTCATCAACCCCAGTCAGTTCCCAGCTTTGAACTCCAAACCCTATTTCTATTTCATGATGCAGCCCCACTTTGGAGCCCCACTGAGACTCTGTGAGGGTGAGGTTCGGCCTAACTGCAGGAGTTATAACACCCTAGATGTGCTCTTCAGCCAGCTGTTAGGCCATAATTTGAAGAGTGGTACCCATGAGGGCACAGAAGTCGAGTACTGAGGTACTCTGCTCCAGTTCTACAGCTAGAAATGAGCAGAGTCAGGCCTGCTCAATCAGATTGAAGATGCAAAAAGCTGGGTTTTCCCACACAGCTGTTCTATCTGAGAAGACTATTCCTTAATCTCAGTAAGTTAAATTTCATGAATTTCTATGATAGCAAAGTTTCATTATATAATATGCAATAATGAAAACAGACAAAGGCCTGACATAGCACACAAGAAGTAATTGGCATTTTCTCCTTTTGGGGTTTTCTATTCTCAGAATATTATTAGCATCTGAGGAGGAGTTCTGGACATTAGAAGTAAAAAAAACAAGTGATGAATTATGCAAGTAGACTGTGTGAGATTTTATCACCTTTGGTTCATTTTGTTCCATATATTTTATTCATTAATTTCAACAGAGTAAATCTAGAAGTCCAATCAGGAAAATATTTTGCCTAAGTTGTTCTTCATCTAAAACCTTTTTCTTTTCTCCATATAATTCTCAGTATACAAGCTGTCACCCAAACATTCTTGAAAAATCTTAACTCTAACAAGGGTGGAAGTTCCCCTTTCACTGCTACTTCTCATCACCTTCTCTATCTCTACATTAGGATGACAAATTATATAATGCAAGACTGAGTAAACTTTGGTGCCACTTATTTTACTAAAGTAAGAGGCTAATTTAACTGGGCAGTAAATTCTATTGTTCCCACATTACACATGAAAAAACTGAGGCTTAGAAAAGTCCACCTGCTCAAAGTCACATGTGACAAGGCCCACGATTCAAACCAGGTCTGCCTGTCTCCAAAGTCCACTTTAACTGATGCAGTGTACCATATTGGAGTCAGGTTGGGATTTTAAAAAAGTGAAGCTAGACTACTACCTCACACCATGCACAAAAACAAACTCAGGATGCATTAAAGAACTGGACATAAGTCCTGAAACCATAAATGTATGTAAGGAAATACAAGTGAAACATTACATGACAGAGACCTCATTCAGAAGGAAAAAGAAAAATATCGAATGGTTTCACGTATAGGAGGAAGAGAAGAGAACCAAATAAGACATGGGGGGGATTGTATTGTTACTACAATACACAACACAACAAAAAATTATAAACCAGAGATATCCTACAGGGGAGGGGGACCGGGAAGGATGGGAAGGAGGGAGAAAGGAATGTGGGGAACTGTGGAGGTGGAGGGGTGAAGTGAGGGAGGAGGGAAATAAACATTGGTTTAAAATGAATAATGTGAAGAGATATATAAATTAAAAAAAGAAAAATACTGATGGTTTCACATTTAGAAGGAAAGCAGAGGATCCAAATAAGTCATCAGGAAAAAAAAGTAATTATAATAAAGTAAAAAATCAAAATCAACAAGCCACTATAAACCTGAGACATCCTGTAGGGGGCAAAAGGGAACAGGATCAAAATAGGGGCGAGACGAGCACAAGGAACTCTGGTGATGGTGCTCGGGGGGAGCTGGTGGTGGGAATTTCACAGGGACCATAAACAAGATGAAAACATACATTGTACAAAAATTAAGAATGATGTAAAAATATGTGAAATTAAAAAAGAATGGGTTACTTAATAAGGAAATGGAGACACTCCAGCACATGTCATCAACACACGGGCAAAATAAGTTGAGTGCCATGTACAGCAGCGGCCTCTGGCTGACTCATATCCATTCGGGTCGATTCCAAATCAGACACACATAGATCAAGGCCAGGGACTAGAATAAAAATGATGTTTTAATTTTAAAAGATCATCATCTCAACAAGCAATGAATTTTTCAGAATCAAGCCTTTTCTCTTCCATGAAACTGATGCTCAGTGAAGGTAAACGACTAGGTCTTTCTGGAGACAGGTCCCTCCAGAACTTTCTCAAAGTAGTGCTCTCTGCTCACAGAACCATTTTCCCCACACGTCACTCACCTGTTATGAAGCTTATGGTGGAACTGTCACAGCAGCTCAATTCCGGGTCTCCCCAGGTCACCATGGTAACGCGAAAGTTGTAGTACCAGGCAGGCAGCAGCTTAGCTATTCTCTACAAATACAAGGAGACAAGAGGCCAAGCTGGGGCAGGAGAGCGATTTTAAAAATACTTATACCCCTTCCTTTATATTCCTTTTTTTGTATTTTCCAAATTTTCTATCAAAAAATATTAAAGGATTGCAGTGTGCTATATAAATCAAATGATAACTGAAAATACAGCTTTGAAAAGTGACTTGAAGGTGGAGACTCGAATACATCCTCTATTGGTTTCCTTTTGCTATTTCCTGCTATTTGCACAAGGATGGATGACCCTTTTCACTGCTACCTCTGATCCTCCTCTCTATCTCTACCTTAGAATGAGGACTAACACTGCTCAGTTTAGTTGGTCAAACAGTGCTACAGGGACACACCCCTTATTTCTCCCCGTTAGGTCCATAAGCATGTGTCTGGTGGGTTA
This sequence comes from Condylura cristata, assembly GCF_000260355.1. Classification (NCBI taxonomy): domain Eukaryota; kingdom Metazoa; phylum Chordata; class Mammalia; order Eulipotyphla; family Talpidae; genus Condylura; species Condylura cristata. The sequence continues at coordinate 11,276,141 of NW_004567137.1, forward strand.
GACTAACGGGGTGATCCCCTTGGAAGGGGGCAACTAAGCGTTCACATGTGCTGTTACTAAGCTACATTTTAAAAATGACTCCACTGTCAGAAAGATCAAGGTTCACCTGCTCTCCTGAACAGCATCTCCTGCTGACCTGCCATTGTGGGTATTTCACGGATCTGCATCTGTCAAGAACTGCCATCACTAGAACCAGGCAGTGACAGCAAAGCCTGAACTACTGAAGGCTCTGTCCTGTGCTTTTCTCCTTGGAGGCAGGCAGAGGCAATCAGCCCTCGAGAGCCCTCCTAAAAATGTGGCTTAACAAACTCAATTAGGGGTAAAGGCTGGTTTCACACAATTATTTTTCTCTCCCTCCTTGAAAACCCTCACCACCTTAAAAGCAAAAACTAAAAAGTTTTGAAAGTAGGAAGCTCCCTGTACGTATTTATGAGAAACCTCACTTATGGATAACTGTTCCTACAGGTTGGGAATCGAAAGACACATGTCTGCACAGGAATGTGTGAGGCTCTAAGAGCTAGTTAAGAGGATTACCACTGAGGCTGTTAAGGAGACCGTCGCGGCTATTTCGTAGTAGGTTGTCCACTCTGACGCCATGGTTGTAGGGTTGAAATAAAACATTTCAACCACGTATTTTCTGAACACTCCTAAGTAAGGTCTGGTCCAGCTCAAAACCACTGCTGTAGGGCCCAAGGGGTAGAGCATTAAATCCTTTATTCCAGTTGGCACTAAGAAGGGGAGGAGATGAAAAAAAGTTAAAAAGCCAGGAAGGAATTTTTAGTATTTTAGCAATGCCTTAAAACTTCTACTAACAATCAGGGTCTCCCCTGACACTATTACTGAAAAACACATTTGCCTGTTGGGTTTTTTTTTTAATTCCTGAGCAGGAAATGCTTGGGATGTACTCCAGTTTTACAGGTATAGTCACTTATTACTCTAAAGGTAGAATATTGGATGGGTAAGTATAGGGCTCCCAACTATAAAGATAATGACTTGATCTTGACTTTGTACCCCACTTAACAGTGGGGTACAAAAGACTGACAAAAGACTGTTATTACTGTGTTAATACTATATTAATGACTATTGTATTTAAGAGTTATTACTCTTGTCTTGGAAACTTACCAATGGCAAATGTCACAGGATCTGAGGGGGGTCCAATCAAAGGTCCTTTTCTTAGGTACATCACAACCTGGTACTGGGCCCCAGGGACCAGATTTTCAATAATGGACTTGCTTGAGTTCACCTTTAAACCAAACACCCAGTAAGATTTATTTAGAACTGGGCTTTTAGATGGTGACAGGCTGAAAGCATATTCAGGGATTCTGTAGAACCACAGATGCCTTTGAAATCCGGAGGTCTTTACTCATGCTGGAGGAGGTTAGATTTCAAAATAAGGCTGATTTATAGTTTATATAGATACTAAAAGGAACTCAGAACATTCCAATTCTACGGCTAGATTTATAAAGCACCATGAACTGATTTTATACCCATCAATGTCAATTGTAACTATGTACACAGAGCCACAACAGCCTTTAACCATAATCAAATCAGCAGTCCCATAAGGAAAGCCTGACATCTTAAATTGTAGTGTCAGCTGATTCCATACAGTGAACATTGCAAAATGACTTTAGTCTCTTCTCACTTAGAAGCATGTAATATCTAATTATAGAGATGGAAATAACCTTAAGAGATTATCTAGACTAAATCTCTCATTTAATAGATGAACAGAGTTAAACCAGAGAGTGATGAAGGTCACATATCAAGAGTTGACATCATGACCTCTAATCCCTGCGATGAGCAAGTTATGGTGCTAAGCCATGAGATACAGCAGTACACACTTTGCAAGGCATCGTGACCTCATAAAATAACACAGGAGAGAACATTCCTCATTTAGACAAGCTGTCTTTTCCTCATTTTTAGAACACTTGGTTATGTAACAAATATAAAGAAAGATAATGAGAGATGAATGTTCAATACCCAAGTTAAGTGTTGGCACGCACAAGGAGTGATGACTCAGGTAACAGGTCAAGAGGTGCTGCTTTGACCTTCAGCATCTCCAGTCCTTAAGTCTTCCTTTGTTGAAAGAACACAAATTTGCTATTCAGACTGCCTGGGGTCAAATCCCATTATAAGCACAGGAATTTATTTGTAATGCTTACCTTGACTTCCACATCAATAAACTCTAGACAGTACTATTCTACATCTCAGAGTTGTGAGGAGGCTTAAGTCAAGTGTTTCAAGAAAACTTATTACTCCTGTCAACTTTTTGCCCTCCAGGGCACAGAACATTGTAATACTGATACAGGAAAAGAACATGAATCAATGGAGAATATGGTTGATAGCTCACCTAAGCTAGAAGGGGATTTCTTTAAAAGTATCATTATGGTTATAAACATAACACTGATGGAAAATCAATTTTAAACATGTCTAATACCAGAACCTGATTCTAAACAGTAAAATCTCTTACATGGAATTAACACAACTTCTCTACCTGTAAGTAAGCAGAGCAATAAACAAATACTTGTTCTCGATAACTGGGCCAAAGTAAGATTAAGGTGAACTAATATGTTAGTGTTTGCGCCCTTCCCTTTCTATCTACACTCATGAGTTTCTTGCACATGCTTCAGAATTTTAAATCTTCTGGAAGTCATTTACACAAAGTCATGCAAATATCCTTTTCTGAGAGAACATGTCCAAAAGAGAAACACTTTGAAAAAATAAATGTATGTTAGGTACAACTAAGCAGCACTCTTTCTCAAATATTTTTTCAAGTGGTAAAAACCATACATGCTTGTGAAAAATACAGTGGAAGAGCAAATGAAATAATTTGGAAGTTTTTATTTCTTCCTCCCCTCCTTGCTAACATTTGATAGGCAACCTTTCAGACTCCTCTCATCCATCCGTCCATTCAACCGTCCATCTTTCTAGTTATCTATATATTGGCCCATACAGAGATTATATTACCAAATACTGATTCAAACATTTCCTTTTAACACTGCAGATGTGCCATACTTGTAAATGTTGATTGGACTAAGTATTAAGTATTCATTTAGAATATTTAACATAGCACATAAAGAATACAGATTGCTTCAGGATGCTGAGCTTTCTTTGGTTTGATAATATTTTAAGCAGTAGTTGATTTTAATTTTTCAAATGATTACTTGAAATCATAGCCACTTAAATATGCCATCATAATAAACTCATCTTAATTTTACCTTGTAAAAATAAGAAACTGTGTTTACATATTTGATACTATAAAAAATGGGGACAATGGTATTGCAAATGATTTATCTTGTAACAAATCATAAATGCCAATTTTCCCATTTTTTTACTTTTTGGTGACCTAGCAATCTATAGCTACATATCTATTTACCATGCATTTTAATTCTAGGCCTTCTTGGAGGTGGGTCAGAGTGGGAAGGGACTTGTACTATCCACATTCTACTCGCTAAATAATTTCCATTATATTCTCTGAAGGATCAGCCTACATCCCTCCACTAATTTTCATGTCTCTCCAACTAAACACCAGTCTTAACTCTCCTCAGTTAAAGAACTAGGAGAAAAAGTTACTCAGGACAAGAACTGTAAAGTGGCTGAGAAGCAGGTTTGAATTAGATGCTGGAGAGGGCGCCTCTGAGTCTGGAATGAGCTTGTTTGACTTCATTTAACTCTCTTCTCACTGGCTCTTTTCTAGCATTTATTCCAGCCACTCAGATTCACCACAGACCTCTAGAACTACTTTTCTTTGTCCATGGATTTATAAAACATCTATTTAAGCTTTTTTAATGCTAAAAACCTAGTAATTTCTTATGCTCTAATGTATTACACATCAAGTCATTTTGCATTTAAACCTATGATTAGGGTCTGCTTCTCCCTACATTATAGATGTAGAAACTAACACCACATGAAGAAAGTTACCCAGGGACTCATACTTGGTACCTGTCAAAATTTAGAGCCTGAAACTCAAGTCTGTCTGATACTGGAGTTGTACATTTAGTTATGACCTCTCCTAGGGAAGCACACACAATCCAACACAAACAGCACTGGCTTGGAAGTCAGCTCCCTTGAGTCCAAGTCTCAGCTGACACTAATCAGCTATGTGTCTCTGGGAAACCCCTTTAAATATTTGACCCCTCAGTGCTACCATTTCTTCATTTGTAAAGCTAACAGATTGATTGCTTCTGCCTTCTGATTTTATCATTTAGCTATTAAAACATTTTTGTAAACTGCCACAAAACACTATGAACTTAGGCAGATCTCATAAGCATAAGCACAAACACGATGTCTCTTAATCCTAAAATTGATGGTTGTGTATGAGCTTATAGAGAAACTGCCGAAAGCCTATTTTCTTTGAGAATCGACCATCCTTTATGTAACACTAAGCACACTAAGCAATGACTTTACATTCAACACACATTTCTTAATGACCAGCACTAAAATGGTTGTTAGAAGGGCTGCTCGCAAAATTTCCTTTCCTCCAAACACCTGCATATAAGCTCACAAACACATGTAGGCACACAAGGAAATATTGAAATTAATGGGTACAATGCACTTCCACTGTAGGAAGGCCAGACTCTAAGTTTCCTGAAATCAAAGTTTATTTTATTTCTTGAATTTTGCACAGGAAAATGGAACTCACATGGAGTGCCACCTCCCTCAGTGGAGGTGTAGGGCACTCCCGGAGATTCTCATGGATGACTCTGGTAGTCCATGAAGCAGAGCTACTGTGGTGGTGGCAAGATTGCATAAGCGAAGCAATAAAATAGTGAGACATGAATTGCTACACCTTGATTCCTCAGTCATGGATCGATTCTTGGGAACTGCAATTTTAAACAAAATAAGGTACAATAAAAGCAGTTTTGTTTTTTCTTCTTGTGAAAGCAGATTTTTTGATGACACCCTTTTATTCAAAGCAGGACTGCTTTGTCCTGCTATAAGGAGAGGTTGTTGAATAAAACACTTATTCAAGGACTGGCTATATGGGTTTTCTTTTAGAATCACTTATTTTTGAGCTTCATTTTGAATTTTTATTTAATATAATTACATTGCCACCAAATATATTACAAGAGAGATATTTTTCCTTTCTGGATAAACATTGCCTTGGAAAATAACGCAAGTCAGACTGATCCTAGTGAAATATCTTACACATTCCTTTAATTGCCACAGGACACCAGGCAAATCTGAGACTTCTTGAATGAAGTGTCCTCATCTGAAAGTGCATGCGGGTGTCTGTGCACGTGTGTGTGTGTGTGCACATGGTGGCAAAATGGATGATGATGTAACAGTAGCATATCCTCAAACGTTCCTGTGGTAACTGAGAGAACATCTAGCGAGGTCGCTCCTGTTCCCACACTCCACTATAAACGCCACTATAAACGCTGCCTCCTCACCTATAACCTTAGCAATTTCCTGTTTGCATCTCAAGAAGACATTGTCAAAATGCACTTACACCAGCCTTTTCCGACTCATTTATAATTTAGCAAATCTATCTCTGTCTTTAGCCTCTGACTTCTATGTAGTTGCACATTAGATAGCACGAGGAAGAGCTGTAGGTGGGGGCAGTCAAGTTCTAGGCGGTGTTCCTTAAGGGAAATACACTTTTCTGCTGAAGTAGAGACAGTTGTGTTTAGGATAGTCAGGGAAAGAAGTTAATGAGCTCAGAGAGCCGTGATTACCAGGTTAGCTGGTTTAGAATGTCGACTCAATTTAAGTCAAGGGGTGGTCTCAGTTATAAGGGCTTATCACTGCACTTAATTTTCTACTGCTCCTAAGATGAAGTCAAGAATTCTGGCCTTATCGATTGAAAACTTCTTTTGAATTCCCAGTGCCTAATTTTTGCAGGATGAACAGAAGCATCACAAATAGCTTTCACATAACAAACACCTTTTGGGAAGCCAAAGGTGAGCTGATAACGGTTTTGCCTTGATGGAAGGAAATACCTTACAAAAAGAAGAAAAACTAGAATTTTTGAAAATAGAACTGGGTCCCAGGCTTCCCGCTGGGTAATCAGGGCATCTGAGAGCAAAGTCCTCTGATGACTGGGCCTGGGTTTCTGCTCTGGTGGCTACTCTCAATGCTACCGATTAGCACAAGCTAAACTTGCTCCTTTGTGTCCATCTAACTGTACTTCCCTTTCAAAACTTTCCTCTGTCATAATCTATGAGGGGGAATTTTCTCCTCATGTACTTGTAATTTTTGAACTATTTCCCCCCAATGAGCATGTGTTAATTTTATGCAAAATAAATAAATAAAAACCCAAAGAAAATAATGTGAAAAAGTAAGAAAACACATCAACTCCTCCCACCCCCCACCTCAACCTTCTGCTTGGTTGTCTCCATCCTGGGAAGTTTTTCTGACTATTTTCCAAGTTCATCCTTGCTCACCCAGCTCCTTTCTGTGAACACCTCTGGCATCTGGAACATTTACTTTTAGCTCGGACTTTATTTTATCCCTATTTGATAAAGGAACCTCTGCATTAATTACAGGTTTACTTATCGTTCTCACTGGATTAGAAACTCAGCAAGAGTGGGCACATACAAAGTATCTGAACCCAGAATTTACAACATCACCCAGCCTTTGATCTCCGGAGTAAGGAAGGAACCTGAAAGAAAGTTGGCCCATGAGGAGGAAAGGGAGGGTGAGCGGGTGACGGAGCAGCCCCCACCTGCATTTCCTGACGCCTCTCCTGGCTCTGGCAGCGCCGCTTTGGAAATGGGGGTCCAGGCTGTGAGGTGAGTGAGCCCCTCGGCCTTTCCTGTGCATTACCTGAGTGCAGTACTGCTTCTCCAGCCTCTGGCTCTCCTTCTGTTTCTGGCAGGTGAGTGACACCACAGAAAAGATGGTGCCGTTGTAGTTCTCCTGGGAGGATGTCCAGGACATCAAGGCCGTGGTGGAGCTGAGGACATGGACGCTGACATGCTGGGGCTTCTCAGTCAGCTCTTCAAGCCACTCTCCTGAAGGACCTGAACATTTCAAAGCGGAATGCAAGGGAGGTTTCATGGTTGAGATAAAAGTGTAGTTTTTAAAATCCTCTGTCCTCACAAAGACATCCAACAGGAATTGAGGTCTTGCCATCAGCCGCAGCGTGGCAGACTTCTGCCTCCAGCCCTCTACGTGGAGAGATGCTCTGCTTCAACTAGGTGCACCTGAGCTTATTCTGGTACATTCTTTACCCAAGAGACCTTGCCTCTTTTAACAAGGAATGGGTGTGGCATTTCACGAGCACAGTTTCTTTGCTGTTACGGTTTTTGGGCCCTAGAAATAATTGCTTTCAGGTGCCAATATGCCTTTACTACAACCACATGAAAAAAAATTTAAATTTAGCAAATTTGAGTCAAAGACACAGGATGAGGGTATATTGGAGAAGAAATTGTAGGACCTGAGTGATAATTTGGAAAACACCGTGGGTTCCTCATTATTATGCATCTCTTGTACAAGAGCTCACATTAGCTTTGTTCTCTTAGGTTTTCTAAAGTTGTTATTAGCACAGTGCCTGACACATAGTGAGGACTCAAGAAATGTTAAGGTGATTATTATCTACAAAAATACCCTGTAGAAATGCGAACAAGCAACTTTCCCTTATTTACTCAGGATGCATTTCATAATTCCTTAACAGAAAGCTCTATTCCTCTGCTGGAATCCAGGAGAGGAAAGGAAATCCTAGTGTGTGTGGAGGTGTGGAGTGTAGTGTTCAGGTTAACAGTAAGTGGTGCAAAGGAAATCATTACACTTGTGAAAATGATCATTTATGATGTTAGAGATTAAGACCTAGAACACCCACTATGTACCAGGTTGTGTTTTAAGTTTTGTGTACTTACATTTTTTAAATCCTTTAATGTTCATGGCAAATCTATAAGTACGATGGCTCCTTTTACTTTCAAATTAGGAAACTGAGGCAGAGATTGGGTAAGCAGCACTAGGATTCACACACAAAAAGTATGATTACAAAATCCATGTTCTCCACCCCTGCATGAAACCTTCGGAGCACTGTTGTAGGGTAAATGGAGGTTATCAGGTTTTTTTTTTTTTCTTTTTTTTCTTTTTTCCGTCCTTTGGCCAATCATTAGCATCAATGACTGACACCTGAAGTCGCACATGCGTGTCTGATGGCAGAAACCTGGAGTCTGGTGTAGACATGTATAAGTGGGCACACCTGAGCCAGAGAAGGGGCCTATAAGGGCAGCAGCAGAGAGCAGCCAAGAGACTAGGAGAGAACGCCTGAGAGCCCAGAGAGGAGTAAAGATTCGCTGGGGGCCAGGAGACCTCCCTGCCTCCTGGCCCCTCACACCCTGCCTGCCCTGCCCCGGGCTGCTTCACTACAAATGGTACAAAAAGATCATTAAAACCCTGAAAAAGCCCCTGAAGGCTCCAGGACCCTCCTTTACCCATCTGCCTGGATCCTAGAGAACCTGCCCTTGGCCTTGCTGGTGAGACAACTGTGAATTAGTGACAGGCCTCAGATATAGGACTGTTGGCCCAAGACTCACTTTTGTTTGGTCTTGGTCATGTAATCTTGGGCAAGTTGACAGTTCTCTGAATCTCAATCACAGTATCCATCATATGCACAAGTCACAGAATGTTAGAACTGAAAATAACTTTAGAGATGCAATACCTTATCTTACTGATGAGAAAACCAAGACCCGGTATTTTACAACCACCCCACTCTGGGCAGGGTCACCATAGGTTCTAACAGCTTAAAAGGGTAGTGTGAGCCCTTGACGTCATCGCCACAAGTTTAATGGTGAGCAGGGGAAACAAACAGCAGGGAGACGGCCATTGAGCCCTCTCCCCCAGGGTGGATCTGCCTGTTTGTCCCTGCTCTCCTATGTGCACATCACGCACACAGACACCCTCCTGCAGGTGGCCACAATCAAGCACGGGAGCCCCACCCCCACGCACCTTCCATATGAACAAGATCAAGGCCACAGGTGATAGCCACAGAGGGCAGAGACCAACTTTATTTACCCTTCAGACAGGAATGACCTGTTCATGGTCACAGAACTGGTGAGACAGACCTCCTGTCTCATTGGCCATCTGACATCTCAGGCTCTCATTGGGATGAAAATGGGCCGTGTGTGTTAGAGATCAGGAAAAGCCATCTGTTGTCATGAAGACCCTTGGGGTATAGGACTGGTCTAGCAGTCAACCCAAGGTAAAGGATCATTGCGGGCGATGCAGCCATTGGCTTTGCTAACAGTTCTAGGTTCCAGCCCTTCTTCTGACACCAGGGAAAGTCACTAAACTTTCTGTGACTAGTTCTAGTTATCTGAAAAAGGGAGGTAATAAAAATGTACTGGGAGACTAGTAATATGCGACCGTTTGAACTACATGATTACAAATCAAAATGCATCAACATAAACATGTTTACATACTATAATAAATCTTACTGCCACAACACAACACTTGAATGGCTGAACGAGTTTGGTCGACTGAGAGTATTAGTTAGTCGGTGTGTGACGACATTACATTGTGGGAATTTACCCAGTTAAATATAGGTTCTTTATCTTTTTTTTTTTTTTGAAACCACAGTAGTACACCTGAATATCACTGCGAATGGCATATCCTGAACACTAAAAATATCACCCTTTTCTTGGCAGAGAACAAAACAAAATTTCTAGTGCCCTACATTTCTCTTGATGAATATTAATATGCCTCTCTTTGAAATAATTCCACTTTTGAGCAATTCTGACACATTCTCACAGCTCCAGTCAATTTAGAAATTCTAAAAATAAAGCAGAGTTCCTGATCATAAAAATAGTTCAATATATAAATGCTAAAAGAGCAACAGGATTAATAAATAAACAAATAATATAACCCCAGCCTGGCATTTTATAATTTGGTATGAGAGGCAAGACAGACACAAATAAAGTCCATATAAATGGTACCACACATGAATAAGTTCGGTATTTTGTATTGTGTCCTGTGACATGGAGCTAGAGATGAGAAAAAACCAGTGTGGACAATATAGTTGAGGGAGTTTCACAATATTGCCCACACTTGCCCTGATCTCTTCTGGCAGAACCTTTTGGTTAATGAAATGTTTTTAGTCTCATGGGAAGAACTGAACACTAAACTTGGTTCTTTCTTCATGATTTCATGTCAAAGACCTGTCAACTGGAAAGCAGACAAGGTCGATATAAACACCTTTCTGATGGGATGAGCAATGCAGCATGCACCATTTCAGCCTTTGACTAGAGGTGACATTTTTTGACTTTCTAAGTAAAAACGTTATGTGGGACATTTTTAATATTTTTAAGGGGCTAAGTAGACTAATTTGTTCTGACTGCCTCTTTTTCTTCCTCCCAATCATCTTTTTGCGGAGTACTGGATGAAAGGCAATATTTTGCCCTTACAGAATGGGATACAATGTATGGAGCTCAACTTTTTTGGAAAGCAATTTTTAGCTGTTACCATCTGCTTTTTCTTTCTGCCGTTCAGAAACACATTTAGCTTCCTAGAAGCTAGGTAACTGATTTTCGGCCTTTAAACGTCTGGCATAAATCATTGTCAGATTAGCTATCAGCATCACAGACACACACTTCTTGTCCAGCTTTTATAGGTTAGCTGTTGCTCTGCATTTGTTCCTGATAGAATTAGCAGAAATCGCCCTAAGACTTGACAAAGGGGCTCTCAGAATGCTCTAGCTTTGTTTTCTTGTGTTGTGACCACAAGAAAACTATCAGTACATTTGAATTTTTGTCCTCCTGTCCAGCTCTGCAAACGCAATACTCTAATACTGGACACGTCACACAGTCCAACAATACCATTTTTCATGGCAGTCCCAACAGAAGTCATCTTTCCCCAACTGTGTGCCTGTGTCCTTGGAGACCCTGTTGTGGCTCATATGAAAAGTCAGTTTAATAATTGTTCAATTATCACAATAAAAAAATGTTCAAATTAAATCCCTGGGTAGATTTGCTACTATCAAATGCACATATATTTCCTCTGCTGTCAAAATCTCATAGATCCAGGCTTCTCCTAACCTTGAGGAGTCTCAGAATCTCTAATGTTTGATGAATAATTGACGCCTGAGCACTATTAATCTCACAAATTCCATTGTTCCAGCTCCCGTGGAGGTGCCAAATAATCTCTTTGGTACTTACTGATATAAAAACTGAGTGATTTTGCTGACTGACTTTTTCGAGTTTCACAAGATCCTGAGGAACTAAAGGTTGTCACTGATAACTTATATTTTCCAGGTTCCTTCAGTTCTGTAACAAATTCATGTGTTTCTTCATCCACTGTCAGATGCTCAGTAACATTTTCTAAATCATATAAAAAAAAAACAAAATATGTGAATTGATAGCTGAAAGGGCCCTGACGATACACAAGTTATTGAATTTATTTATTTTTAAGTCAATGAGTTTTATATATTTGTACTGCTTCCTCCAAACAAAAGGTATTACTAATGAAAGGAGAAACTGTTTCTCATGGTTCCTTTACTTAACCAAACTAAAATACAGTATCCAAATCAATTAAAGTAGGGGTGGGTATCTATCGTCTATTTGTACTGTTATTCAACACAATTATATGCATATAATAGAAGTAAAATGTTAGGGGAATAATAATGATGATGGTAATAAGTAAGAACATCTGAATATTAGGGATTAAAAATTACCAGCACCAAATGCAAGTTCTTTGAGATAGCATTAAATACACAGAAAGGCCTCAAAATATATTGAATTATTGCTGGTTGGCTAGAAATAATTCTAGATCCATTTTTCTTGAGACTTGTAGTACTTTTCCTTCATTTGTTTGCTTCCAGAACTTTTAAAAGTCAAAATGATTTTTACTTGGCTTCAAAGTCCATCTCCTGCTGCTTATTACTTCATTTGAAGTTGCTCTAATCAGTCAGTGACTACAATAGTCTTCAAAAGAACACACTGCAGTCAGATGAAAGCATGTCTGAACCCTCATGCAGCTAGGCTTTAAAAAGATTTCTAAGTCACAAGATCCTATTTACAAAGAATATAGTGATAAACATAAAAATAAAAGAATATGGGAAAAATTTTAAAACCAGTAATTCCAGGAAAATGTTAATACACTAAAATAACTGGAAATGACACAGGATTTCAATTTTATATAGTATTTGGAAAGGGTCAATTGCTTCATCATCTAGTACAAAGGAATTCAGAGATTTTATATCTTATTCTATTAAATAAAATAGGGAAAAACAAAATGGCATGTATGAGTTGGCATGATCCTAATACTCTACCCTGAAAATAAAGCTGTCATTTTGACTTCAAATTTTGACAACTCAACAACCTTTGCCACCCAAATCACTTGACTGGAAAGTATAAAATGCAGTATGTTATTGTAAAAAGAAGAAATAACTATAAAAATCTACCCATCAACAATTCAGCTAGAATTCATGACTAAAATTTATGGAATGCTGTGACCTTGCCTTCACAAATGAGTGGAATACAATATAAAGATGACTGACAGACACTAGAGAAGTGAATTCTACATACGATACAGTATCTACCATAGACACACCAGTTGTGATGCATTCTCTGATTTATTACCAGCTGCTCTGGGAAAATGTGAGTGGCACCATGTCAGAGGCGCTCACCTCTGGACATAACAACAGTTTACAGGTCCAATCTCTTAGGAAAATGTCATTTGTCAGAAAGATTCTTTTACTTTGTGCTTGCTAAAATTTGCTTACAAGCAGAGGGTCTATTTCTCCAGGATATTCTGTAATTTGTGAGGGTTAGACTTTCAATCCAAAATCTCCTGCAAATAGAAGGTTATCCTCAGTGGCCAGGGGTAAGGGACATGTTTGACAGCAGAGAAGTATGTGTTGAAACACCTACAAACTGAACCTCCCAAACCTAAATTTTCTTTTCTTTTTTTTTTATTCCAAACCTAAATTTTCTTATCCAACCTATTCATTTTGTTTTCGGGGTGCAGTATACATTGGGTATGCGATTTCACTACCATTTTTCTGTAGATCTTGTATATCATCAGCCTTATGTCTAAATTTCAATTTAAAAATTTTCAAATTCCTTTTCTTTGACCAATCCTTATTTCCTCCAACTTGTCATTACTTTACCTTCTCTTTCTATGTGGATGTAGAACCCATCAAAGGCCGTGGGTGGTTTTGGTGGTAACCACCTCAGAATCATTTGCATGGGGAAGAAAGAGGAAGAGCCCAGTTTGTCTATCTCGCTGAGAATACTGCTGTTTTCATATTCCATGGGACGCACACTGACAAATTCATCTTCACTTTCCATGGCGGCCGATGTGCTTTCCCACCAACTGGGCTGAGAAGTAGCTTCGTCATCACTGCTGTTAAAATCAGCCCAGCCAGAAGAAAGGTTGCCAGAGGGAATCTCAGGACTTTCATCTGCAAAATGGAAGAGTTTGTCTCTGTCCACTATATCTTGTGATCTCATGAACGGCTCCTCTGGGAAGCTGCCACTCTGTTCTTCCCAATTGTTTTTGTTCACATTAACAATACGAACGGAGATATTTCGAGGTGGATAAGGGGCTGTAAGAGAGGAAAGTTTTGTTCCTAAGCTATTTTAAACTACATTATCGTGAATAATCAATCTATTAATGACAAGCCACATACACTACATAGAATTGAATTTTGTTTTCAGTGTATCACATGCATCAAAGAAAACTGTGATGTGAAGTGCACACATGTTGAAGATCTTGTATGTGATGTGACCACATGACCTATCAGCACTCACACCTCAAATACATTAACATAGATACTCTGATTGTTCACATGGAAATTTAACCACTTCTGAAAATTTTTAAAAAGGGTTCCCTTTTTAAAAAACTGGGAACCCTGGATCTTTCTTACAAAAACCCTACTACCGTGTATTGCTATCAAGATAAAAACATTCCCTGTCGGGCCCTCCCTGGTGGCACAGCAGGTTAAAGCACAGCACTAAGAAGCTAAAGCTACTTTAGCATGAGTTTGATCCCCACCCACCCCTGAGGTGACCCACATATGCAGCAGCCTCTCCTGACCTGCCTGCTGCTCCCCTCAGCAGTGTACTTCGTCAGTCGGTCTGTTCTGCTCCCCACTCTGTCTCTGGTGAATCCCCTCACCACCCATGCACCTCTGGCCTGTACCCCAGTTCTGCATACATAAATAAATAAATCTTAAAACAAAAATTCACTGCAACACAGAAGCACTGAGAAGAGCTCATTATGAATTGCATTTAGAAACACTAACAAAATACTGGAAATATGGCTTCCCTCCTCCTTTTCTAAAGTGAAATTTCAGGCACTGCAGTCAGATAAAAGTATGTCTGAAACTTCATGCTTCCATCATAAATCATAAACTCATTTTGACAGAAACAGACTTAATTCGAGAGAATTAAGAGGACACATTATAATACTTTCTACTTCATAATAGCTCAAATATCACCTCTTCCAAGAATTTCAAGTAATCTCTTCCTTCTTCCTGTTGTTATATAACTGTATCCCTCTTGTGCAATACTTATGATATCTGCTTTGTACTCTGTCACTTGTAGAGTCCTTCTACCATTTTCAAGGACATGCCTCCTTAGACTTTTCTTCAACTATCACAGTATTTAGAATAATCCCCAGGGAGATGGTGCTCAATTAGCATTGCTTACTTGAATTGAATCATGAAAAACACAAACAGAATCTTAGCTATTGATGTGAGGTGAATTACTCATTTAGCTGAAATAGTTTCCTAGCTGTGGTCTAATTAATGAAAATAATGTCATGTTAGCATTTCATTGGAAGGGTTTAATGCTTTTATGAATGACCTCTCAGGCAATCCAACTGAGAACTTAACATACAAAGCACACACAGCATCACTTACACTGGTACTGGTGATGGGTATTTTATAGTAGGTGCATATTTATTTATCCAACCATTCTTTCATCTTTCCATCCATTCATTCACCCACCCATCAATCCATCCTGTAAGTGTTTCATAATAATGTTACTAAATTTAAGATCTGCAAGTTTGCAACGCATCTGAATCCCGGTATTTCCTTTACTAATCTGATAGCCTGCATTAACACTCCACCCCATCTGTTTTTCTGCTATATGGATATTTTTTTGCCAAGTTATAGAATAACTGTGTTTACTTGATTCAATACAATTACTTAATTACAACTTTTGATAGTATCATGTACTTTCCAATTCAAAGATTGCAACATATATTTTTCTTATGGAATATTTTGCCCAGTTTCTTTTACATTGATAAACATTTGTTTTACATTATAATTTTTTTTCTTAGTTCTAGAACAGAGTTGTTCTTACAGTGATAGAAAGTACAACATATCATTATTTTTGCAATGAAATTGATTCTTCAGTAGACTTACCAGTCCTATGCTGTTTGGGCTCATGACTGACACCGCTGTACTCTACAAGAGTACTTTTATTAAAGGTTGCCTCAGATACCAGCTGAAAAGTGATATTACTATAACATATTCCTGGAAGCCAGTGATTAAATACTGTCTTTCCCTTAAAGAAATCTGAGAAGAGAAAAATCAAATATATTAAAAATTTGGTTCTTCAAACTGTCACATAGTCACATACTTCTAAGAAGGCCTAAAGAATTATGATTAAATATCTATAATATTCTCAGGCCCTCCCTGGTGCCGCAATGGGTTAAAGCACAGCACTATGAAGCTATCTGCAGCTGCTTAGGCACCAGATTGATCTCCTGCCCCAGAGGTGACCCACATGGCGCAGCAGACCTCTCCTGTTTCACGTGCTGCTCCCCTCAGCAGTGTACTTCGTTGATCTGCCTGTTCTGCTCCCCACTCTGTCTCTAGTGAATCCTCTCACCCTTGCAGCAGCTCTGGCCTGTATCCCAGTTCTTGTATGAATAAATAAATAAATAAATATTTTTTAAAAAAGATGCAATAATTTGTGGATTCTATGTCTACATGTATTTGAGTTTTAAAAAAAAATTAAAAATCATACATTCACTGCATGTATTTCATGTCTCATTAAGAGAACCGATGTTAAGCAAGGATTTTGTCCATAAAATACATAGAAGATACGCACAGCCCTCCATGACATATATCTCAGAAACACCTTTGAGGGCTCAACTGCAGGAGCAGAAAAAATAAAGGAAAAGATAAACAGCTGAGGTTGTACCAAACTTAAAAGCTTCCGTACAGCAAAAGAACTAATAACCAAAAGGAAGAGACATCCCCAGATTGGGAGAAAATATTTGTATGCCATACAATGGATAAGGGATTGATATCAAAGATCTACAAAGAGCTTACACAACACAACACAAACAAATCAAACAACCCTGTCAAAACATGGGCAGGAGAACTGAAAAAGACACTTTTCCAAAGAGGAAATGTAAATGGCCAACAGGTATTGAAAACGTACTCAATATCACTTGCAGTCAGGGAAATACAAATCAAAACCACAATGAGACACCACCTCACACTGGTGAGAATGGCCCATATTAAAAAAAAAAAAAAAGGAAGGTAACAATGAATACTGGTGAGGATGTGGAGAAAAAGGAGCCCTCTTACACAGCTGGTGGGAGTGCAAACTGCTCTTACCACTATCGAAAGCTGTGTGGAAGAAACTCAAATTATTAAAATGGATCTATCATATGACCCAGCAATTTCACTCCTAGGAATCTACCCAAAAGACACAAAAGTATTTCAAAAGGAAACCGGCACCCCTATGTTTATTGAAGCACTGCTTACAATAGCTAACTATGGAAACAATGTAAATGATGATGAATGGGTCAAGAAGATGTGGTATTTATACATAATTTATACATAATCAACAATCAAAAAAGATAAACTCATGCCACTCACAGCAACATGGATGGAGCTAGAAGGGATTACACTCAGTACAGTAAGTCAAAGGAAAAAGAAAAATATCAGAAGGTTTCACTTATAGAAGGAATACGGGGATACTAAACATGAGTCAGAAAAAAAGACAAAATGAGCAGGCAAATATAGATCCAAGACCTACAGCAGGGGCGGGGTCGGGCAAGGGATCCAGACAGGGGAAGGAAGAGCACAAGGGCCTTGGTGATGGATCGCTGGTGATGTGGTGGTGGGAGATTTATGGGGACTACACCCAAGAGGAGAAATCAGATATTGTATAATGGAAACAATCTAAATGTCTATGATCAATATACAAGAACATTTCAAAAAGTTGAATGAATAATTAAAATAAAAAACTCAGAAGAAAAGGATTTTGTAAAAACAGCAAGTCAAAGCAGCATTTTTCTGGATGCACGCTCCCTGTACATTCCCAAAGGTGCATTCTCCACCTCTCTGTTATAAATGTCAGCTGCAAACAGTCCCCTTGGACACCATTCTCCACTGTCCCCTGCAGAGAAATATGATCATATGACCTTGAGGGTACCAAAACTGAACACCCTCACTGCTGTCTCCCCATCTCCTCCTCAATCCTCCCCCATGGTCCAAGCGGTGTATTCAGAAGTTGACTGGGCCTGTCTGAAATCATTTTCCTAGACTCTCTTTCTTTTTCCTACAGGGTCTCCATGAAGCCAGTAAAAACAGTGAAACCAATTTTTATATATTAATGTAATCATTTAGCTGGTTATCTAAACATAGATAAAGGAACCAAAAAGCATGGCATCTGGGAGTAACCGTGGGCCAACTCTTAAGTAAAACATTGTGAAAGGTACCTCTGCCTTCCCAGCTCTAGAAATTCCCTTTTAACACCACCAGAAGGCAACAATCAGGACTTGCCTTTCAGACCTCAGACTGAATTTAATCTCCACCTGAAATGCTGCCTTTGGCAAGGCCAGTCACATGATCATAAATGGAGTATTTCTCAGGCTTATGCCTGGCAAAGGACTCCATACCAATAAGCAGGGTGTTCCAAGACTCCTCATAACAAGATGTTCAATAATCAACAATCTTCAAGGTTTATTTAATGAGCAAATAGAGAATTTTAAAGCCTTTTTAGATGTGAAGACCATTTGTTGAAAATCATGCAAAAAGTGAAAGTCATCCACACAAACATTAATTCAAAAGGAAAACTGCACTCCTATGTTTACTGCAGCGCTATTTATAATAGCTAAGATATGGAAACAAGCTAAATGCCCTGAAACAGATGACTAGATCAAAAACATGTAGTATATATCCATAGTGGAATACTACTCAGTGATAAAAAAGATAAATTCATGCCATTTGCAGCAACATGGATGGAGCTGCAGGGGATTATGCTCAGTGCAATTAGTCAGAAGGAAAAAGAAAAATATTGGACAGTCTCACTTCTAGGAGGAATATAGGGGAGCCAAATAAGGGAATAGGAAATAAAATGATAAAACAAAACTAGTAGACAACTATAAGTCAGAGATATTAAGCAGGAGAGAAGGATGGAAAGGGATTAAAACTGGGGAGCAAAGAGCCTGAGAGACTGTAGTGATGGTTCATGAGTGACTTGGTGGTGGGAATTTTATGTGGAATACATCTGAGAGGAGAAAACAAACCGTACACAAGTAAATAATGGTGTAAAAGACACACACATACATGTATAGAGAGACAGAGAATTAAAAAAAAATGTAAAAATAAGAAATAGAGAAACCAAACACAAGGTCAGGAAAAAGAACTTGTGAAGTGATCATAGGTATAAGGCATCCAACAGGGAAAGGAAAGGGGGAAGGCGTCAAAACAGGGAGGGAACCCCTTAGCAGGGTATTTCAGTGGATTCACCTACTCTGCTTCCCACTCCCTCTCTGGTGAATCCTCTTACCTCCCTCTTCCTTTGGTCTACACTCTAACCTAGTTCTTCTATTCTATTCTAAAAAAAAAGCGGGGTATGGAAGTCCAAGGAAATTTGATAATGAATCCCGGGTACTGTAATTGTGGGAGACAGGGACAACTCTTGAGAGGAGAAATGAATTGTTCAAATATAAATATGAACCGTGATATAAGGAAATAAATAATAGAACAAAAATTTTAAGAAATAATAAAAGTCATTTTTCATTCAGTCTTCTTTTTGCCTCTTACCTTTATATAGCATTGACCGGAAGTCTTTCCCTTCCCAATAGCTTATATTTACTCTTGTGAAAACATTATATTTTTCTGGATAATGAATTTCAAACAAGACTCCTGTTTCAGGAGAAGGTTTATAGTCATATATTGAAACACTGGTTACAGGAAGAGGTTCTGCAGAGAGAAAGAAACGGAGAAAAGGGAATTGGGGAAGAAGAGGTAAAGGTCATATTAATCTTCAGAGGTACAAAGGATTTCACCCTCAGAACCTCAACCATATTTTTATTATCAGGGGTTATTAAGCTTCTCTCTACTCAGATATTCTCTTGAGCACTAATTAATGACCCTCATTCACATGGTGCTTCTGCTTTTGAAAAATCTTCACATTTACTTTTCCGTTTGCAACAACCTTTAAATCTAGGAAGAGCAAATATTAATATTGCCCTTCAATGGATAAAAATAACAATAACTCAGAGAGTTTAAATTACTTGTGAAAGATAATTTAATAAACACAGCGACATCTTTGTTTCCAGATTCCTAGTTCATTTTTCTTTCCCCCAAGTCAAGAATATTTGCTGTTTTTACAAAAGAGTAACAGAAAATTTATCTGGGTTCTGAGCAAGGATAAATGCTTAAGCATTCATTTACTTCTTTGTGTGAACTTACCATTTATTTTTCTGTATTTCATTCATAATTGCAAACCATCTTACATTGTGAGAATTATAGCTTATGTTCTTCATCAAACTACTTTCTACAGATATTTCTTAAGGCCTGTATTCCTATTTGCTTGAGTTAATTCATCACACAAATTAAAAAAAAAATTCCTTTACAAAAACCTATGATTCATGTATGTCAGCATCATTTCCACATCCCACCCTTTAGCAAAGTCTTCTAAAATCACACAGCTCTTCCACCCTTCTGAAGTAATCACTGGATACCTTTCATTTGTTACATTTAATTCAAGTATATCTAATTAATTTGGTTTGGAAACAATTATTGTATTATTACAAAAAAAGTCCAATTTAAAGGTTTAGAATTGAGAGGATTCTTGGAAATCTATATCCATGAAAGCAATATCCTTAGTTTATATTTTATATTTTTCAAATTTCAGTTTCAATAATGTAAGAAGCCAGAAACTTGTCTTAGTTCATTCGATGAATAATTCTTGAGTGCCTAATTCATCTTAATATGTAGTTAATAGCTTTCATTTTGTTCCTCAGGGTCTTGACTGACCTCTGCTTGATAAAGATCCAGACATGCTTAAACTACATGTCAAAGCTGTGATGTTTCATGGAATTTTCTCAAATAAGAAATCACCATCTATCAGAAATTTAGGATTTTATTTCTGTGGCTTGTGTTATACTCTCTAGTTAAAATGTGTCTATAATATCTTTGTCTAATCCTTGAACTTCTTGCTAAAGTAAAACAGTGGCTCACTTACGTGTTGAGTAAACAAACCAATCAACTTATCCCTGAAGATTCTGAGTTTTTCTCTTTGATTAAACCTAAAGAAGATTTAAAACATTTGAAGGTCTTTCAACCCAGTCTAATTACGAACATGGGAGTCTAGCAAATCCACCTCTTGAATCTGGATTTAAGAGAACAAAAATGAAAGAACAGCAGAGAGCAGCACAGGGCATAATGCTTCCATGGCTGGGTCCCGTTTCACATCCTCACCAGGGTTCTGTCTACTGAAAAGAAAAGCTAAGAGTCCACTCAGTCGTTTGTGCTCAGAGACACAAAGTTTGCAGGTCAAAGCCACAGTTCAACTCTGAAATTTGAGATTACATGAGGATCAGTGCACAGATATTTTATTTTGTGACTTATCAGTTATTGGGGTGGGGGCTGCTGCAGGCTACTTAAAATGCCTACTGACGTGTGGGCTTCATCTACAGCCTCCATCTTCACCATGAGTGCCCCAGGTTGGCATAAAATTCTAACATCAAACTTTACCGATGCTTATTCCACTACGTCCCTCAGTTTTCTCTGAGTATCAGACTCAGAACAACTGTAGAGAAATATCAAAGAATGGCTCCAGGGCCAATTTCTTTGTCATTGCTTATTTCATCAATAGAAGCATATAGTGTACAATAAATGACAGCAGCAATTTTGCCCTTTTATTTTCAAGAGCAATGTGCCAACTGTAACAGCAGAAACTGTGAATGCTTTTTGGACTTTAAAAAATGATTCCAATTAGAAAAATAAAGATGATAAAAATGTATGATTAACTGGTATAGTAAAATTGCCACCATTAGAGTTCAAAAGTCATCTAGTAGTATGGACTTCAGTTCCCTCCTTTTAAAGGAGGAAGCTAGAACCCAAACACACCTAATTTGCCTCCTGCCCAATGTCACCAAATAATTGTGCATTACCTAGTTACTAGATTGCTAATCTATTATCACTTTAAAACTCTGGGTGATGTAATTGAGTTTCTAAAAGTGGAAGAGAGGATGAGAAGCAATCAGCCATCATCAATTAATTTTTACTATCTAGAAATCAAGGCAACTTTCCTCTTGCACTTAGGATGAGGAAAGCTGCAAACAGTGCACATCAGTCTCCAGACACACAGCAATAAGAAGTCAAATAATCTATGAGATCATAACTTTTCTTGAGTCTATCAGAAAGGAGAGATTGCAAGGCAAGTAAATGAGCTACATTCCAAAAAGTGACAAGCCCTTCTGGGGAGGAAGGGACACACAGACCATTTTACTTTAGCGAAGCATGGCAGGAAGACAGGACACCATCAAAGTGGGAAAGAAGAAAGCACCTGAGATTCTAATGAGCTCAGAAAGGCTTATGGTGTATGTGGTCTAAATGAGAGTGTACATCTGTTCTGTCCAGTAAGGAATCAACTAGTTACCCGTGACTATTGAAATGAAAATCAAAATAAAATAAATGAAAAATTAACGGCTACTATGTTGGGCAATATAGTATTATCTATAACATGTCTATCATCCAAAAGTCCGGGAACAGCACTGGTTGAGAACAACTGGAGTCCCAGACACATGGAGATCACACACGCGCTCTAACCTCTTTCCTCGGCCCCCATCAGGGGCTCATCAGAAATACTGGGGGCATTAGTTACTATTTCTGGGGACACAGGAAAGCAGGTGATAATTGGTAGCTCAAAGAGAAACCTCACTCAGTGAGAAACTTCACTCACTTTCTGGAACTTTTCTTGAGTACAAAGCAGAAGCCTGAAGGCATTAGGATTTAGGGGAAAGGAAAATCGTTTCCTCTTAATACTCAGCAAAGATGCCCCTTCTCAGGAGCTAGGTGCAATGAAAGGTATGTGTTCCTAGGAGAGAGGCAGAAGCTTGCTTGGGTCTGCAATCCTGCACTGACACAGAGCAGAGCTTGGTCTGCTGAGGCAAAGGCAGGAAACTCCCACTCCAGATGTCACAGGCTTAAGATCGAATTTGCCATTCAGTGACAGCAGGGTCAGAATTGCTGTGTATGCCCCAGTTAGGATCACAGGAGGCACCTAAGCCTGGGGAACAGGAGCCCTCCTTGTCTCCATCAAGAGAAGCACTGAACAAAAAAGAAACTGCAGCCCATTGCCCGGGGAGGGGCAAAATCATGGAGGCCTTCTGTGGGGCAGTGAGCAGGCTGGCTGAACTCCAAGGATACAACAAGGATGGGAATACTGAGATATACGCCTTAAGCCTGGCAGACAACCACTGGGAGAATTTCAAGTCTATGATGAAATGAAGGCTACTAACACCATACACCCCACTCAACTTCTGATTTCTGTAACTCAACCCCCTCCACCTCTAACACTAGCAGTTTAGCAATGTGGCAAATTTGAATTAAGTACAACCATATAAATTCTCACATTAAATAAAAATGATCTGAATTTGTATCAAAATTGGAGGCCACCAACCACATAAGGCTACTGAGTACTTGAAATGAAGCTGATATAAATGAGAAACTGAGTTTTTAATCATGTTTAAAAATAAGACATGTATGTCTATATGATATATGTTGAAATGACATTTTGAAAGCAATAGGTTACATAAACTACGCTACTAAAATTAATTTCATCTTTTCAGAAAGTTTTTTTAACATGTCAGTTAGGAAATTTAAAATGACATATGTGGTTATCTCTATTTTACTGAATAGTGCTTGTCTACACACTCCACATTTCAGAATGGCAAATTTCAGAATGGAGAGAAAACGAGATCCAAGTCCATGCTGAATACAAGAAACCCATTTACATATGATGACCTAAGTAGGCTGAAAGTTAAAGGATAAGACATGTAGACCATTGTTTTTAACACAAGAAAACTGAGCTCTCTGTATTAATACCAGACACAATAGAGTCCACCACAATGCATATTAATATTACTTTGGTTGAAAATAACAAAATTCAGCTGGACAAGACAACATGCTAAACCTGAAAGTGTTTGTACCTAACATTAACAGAGGTTCAAAATACATACAATGTAAGTTAAAAGAGAGGAAGAATAGACAGATCTACAGGTGTGGGTGGAGACTTCCATACAGTCAGTCATTGCTAGAACAAGCCAACAGGAAATCAGTAGGGAGCAGCACAACACTGGACTTGCACAACCAACTTTGCCTGGTATTCATGAAACTTCATGCAACAAATGCTCCCAGAATATGCACTGCAATAGACCATATTTTGGGCAGAAAGACAAGTTTCCATAACTTTCAGGTAACTGCACTCACACATAGTATTTTTTCAGGTCACAATAGCATTTGCCTAAAAAATCAATGTCGGCCCTCCCTGGTGGCTCAGTGGGTTAAAGCACAGCACAAAGAAGCTTAAACCACTTCCGCATGAGTTCGATCCCCGCCTGCCCCGGAG
>NW_004567137.1:11302372-11337978 GCF_000260355.1 Condylura cristata
CCCCACTCTGTCTCTGGTGAATCCTCTCACCCTCTGCATCTCTGGCCTGTACCCCAGTTCTGTACAAATAAATAAATAAATCTTAAAAAAAAAACGCCAATGAATGACCATTTTCTTGCTATTTTCCCTGGGCAATGGAAACCGAGGCTCTTCTGAGGAGAAATGGGGGAATAGTTACTTATAATGACTTCTATTTCTCTTTCTCAGCTGAAATGTATAATTAGATTTGAGCAGGACAATGAGAATAAACTCACTGTCTCAAAACCAAAATTACTTACCATGGGAGTATGTGTTCTGAAAAGAAGTGCGTAGTTACGATTCTATTAAGTTATAGAGCACAAAATTACATGGCATAATCTAAAACTGTCAGTGTCAAAATGTACTAACTTATCAAGATTTACTCATTTTGGCTTAAAAACAGTTTTTGTTTAACGAAAAGTTGCAGTAAAATGTGATCAAGCTACAGCAAGGAGCTGTAATCTTAACATCAACTGAACTTTGAATCCACATCACATGACTTCAAGGCCGTTCTAGATTGAGCCCTCTTCAAGGTGGCTGGTGAGAACATATGCACAGAAGAAACACTTGATGCTTACTTGTTAGCACAGTGATTGATCTGGATGGCCTAGTAACCACATTCCTGTTGACCACCACTAGCGTGACTATATAGTAAAGGCCATGATAACTGGCCTTAAAGATAACAGGAGGAGGCAAAGTGCTGTTGAATTCCTCGAATTCAAAGAAGTAGTTTTTTGATTCACCAGTTATCTTCACGACATACACAGATGAAGGGCTCATGACATCTGAAGCTTCTAAAGAGACAGTGATGCTATTATCATCTTGGACAGCCACTTGGAATGTTGCACCATTCTGTGTCAGGAAAGAGAAAAAGAGGAAACAGATGTCAGGTGATGAGCAATCAACTTATATTGAGATGATTTTTCCAAAACTGGTAAATTGGTGATAAATATTCCTCCATGGAAAGTTATTTTAGTTTCACAGGAAAGAACAAATTAGCCCTCTAAGACTCAGGATTTTTCTTCATTGAGAATTTGCTTCTAGTTCATCAATTGTATCATGTTAAAAAACACAAAATAAACATGATGGAAATGAATAAAAAGGAATGAATGAAAGTCATCTTGTCATGCCACCATGACAAGATCTTGGTTTTAGCTATGTTGGTGAAGTTCCATATTTTTAAGAAATACTCTGTTTTACTTTGGAGGAAGTCCAAGCAAAATTTTAGAAAAATGTTTCAAGACAGTATTGCCTTTCTTACTTCTCACCTGTCAGTTTTGAAGATAATAAAAGTCAAGACTGAGAAAAGTGTGACAATCCTTATTAAAGACTGGCCAGCCCTTAGAGAGAAGCTGACAGTCTATGCGGGGGAAGACTGAGGGCATGTGTGTGTGTGTGTGTGTGTGTACGTGCAGCTGGCTGATGGAAAACTGCTCCAAACCAATGTTTATGGACAGGATTTGAAGACTCATTCATTAAAGGTTTCTCCTGACCCTTTCCCATACTCCAGAGGCACAGTTAGTTCTTCAGCCCTTTCATCCTATGTACTGTGTCTTGTGCTCCTTTGTTTTGAATTTATCCTCTGGCTTTAGTATGTCCTGCACACATTATTTCATTGTTATGAGCCTTAGGTTTCTCCTCCGTTAAGTTGGGACAAAAAACTGCTAATACCTGTCAAGCACATATAAAGACCCAGGTACTATCGTAGGTAATCTATTAAATGTGGTCATATCATATAAAATCAAAATGACCTCAGGAGGTATGCATTATTATTTTCAATGTCAGTGTGTCATTGAGAAAACTGGCTCAGAAGGATTCAGTCACTTGCCCCAAGCAATACTGCCAGTTTGGCCTTCTAATCACTGTTCTATATAGGCACCCAAGTGGCCGCCATGCTGGATCCACCTGTCTGTCTGTTCTCCCCTCTTCATTTATTTTCCTAACAAGGTGTCTGACACACACGACACAGCTGATAAGTATTTGATAAATGAATGAAAAGACTGGAGGATTGCTAATTGCATTACTCCCATGTAGGCACCCGCCTCTCATAATTAATCTACTTATTCATTTTGGCAATCAAGTACCTTCAGCATCTAAATCACACAGACGATTCATAGCAATTCCCTAGGACAGGCTATTTGGACCCCCTTTTTTCTTACTCATATTTTATTTTTATTTCATGTTTTTAGAAATCTAGTCTTTACAGGTCGTAGCACCTATAAAGCAGATCATAACAGGCTATTAAAATAAATTTAATTCTATCTTAGTACTTAATATACTTCACTGTGCTTGTGACATGCAACCTATACTATATCCTCAGTCCTCCAGAGACAAGGACAGCTTCTTATTTCATGTCTGCATTTGCACCTTTGGAATCACAGCTGCCTATGCAAGGTGCTTTGTGGTCTTGGTGATCCTGGGAAGATTTCTGTAACATGAGAGTTGTCATGGGTTGCGTTTTAAAAATATTCCATTGTCCACATTGTCTCTCATGCTGAGATGTGACTATAGGTGTCTAATGTTTACTTCTGTGCTTGAGGAACCAAACACAAAATGTGACCTTTTTAAACTGCCAGGATCCAAGCAAACCCAACCACTGAATATCAATAGCACTGAAGTCTGACTTTTCTTCTCCTTAATTATAAATTGGTTCACTAACTCAGAAAATAATAAGTTTACAAACATCAAACTCAACTGATGTTGAGTTTACCGAGAATCATTTGCTGTGTTTTATCAATCAGTAACTACAAGTGTTTGTGATAAAAGAGGAAATAAATAGACATGGTTTTGTAAAGTATTGAGACATGGATATCTAACATGTTAGGATGCTTCATAGATAGCCCCATCTCCCAGGGAAAGGGGCTCACTTCCACATGCTAATGACAGCTCTGGGGGAGATTGTGTCAGCCATGAAATAAGCACTGGCCTGTACACTCTGGTCTGGGAAGCATAAATCAGGATGGGTGAAGCAGATTCAGACTGGGATTAATGAGAAGAAGGCAGAGAAAGCCACGTGGATCTAGGTAGTGAGCCTGAACTCATCTGTCTGCTTTAGTTGGTTCTGTCTGCTTTCTTCAACTTATGCAAGTCATATTCAGGAGAAAAATCTGAATGTATGCTGCAGGCAGGCAAACCTTGCTATAAAGTAGAGAAAGAAGGAAGAGTTTAAAGTAAAAATGGATCTGATAAAACTAAGGCAAGGCCAATGCTCATTTATTTGGTGAATAGAAAAACATGTGAAACTTCCCTCCCACCCCTGAGATTGATAATGCCTGAATGTATAGAGAAAATGTTTTCTGTGAAATTTCCTTTGCCTAAGCAAGCTTAATATAGAAATGTCTGGTGCAACACTTGCATTTCACATTGGAGAAAACAGTGGAGCAAATGTCACACAACTAATTGAGTTAGAACATGGTACAGGGTTCCTATGTCCTTACACCTATGGAATTTCTCTTTTCAAAACTAGAGGTATCCTTGAGGCACAAAAGGGCTGGGGCTTGGGCTTCAGAAACACCAATTAGCTGTGAGAGCTTGAGAAAGTCCAATCATTTCTTCATCATTATAGCTTTTAAAATAGGGGTGATCCCTATTGTGTATGAGATGACTGTAAGGATTAAATATCGTTTATAAAAATGAGAAACTCAGTAATATTAGTTGTATTACAAAGGTGTTTTGGTTGTTTTTAATCACTCATTGCTAGGGGCTCTATAAACATTCACAACACTCTGGAACCCTGTACTCATGTTCTCTGGATGTTGTGCCCATAGAGCAGAAGAGAGCTAGTCATCTATTCACAACAAATAAACATTAGCTAAGAGCCAACCTGCATTAGGCACCTCTCTAAGTGTTGACAAATGAGTAAGACAGAGCACTGGGCTGCAGAAGTTCACACTCTCGTGAGAGACACACTCAAACACACAAAGCAGTGAGTGATAATAGCTAAGAGCTTGTAAAATAGATTATACCTGCTTTTTTCCAGCTCGACTGAAAGCTCTTTTAGATTGCACACTTTTTCTTTTTTAACACTGCTGTTCCCCCCACTACAAAGCAATTAAGGGTTCTTCATGGGGGTCATTAATCCTGGTGGCTCATTCATTCCCAAGTCAGAGCAGGAGGCACCTTGACTCAGTTTGGGTGAATCACAATGCCCGCCCCCCCCCCCCCAGGCAGATAGTTACACGGAGATGCATGTGAACCGAAGCAGCCAATCTGAGTGCTGCCTCTGAAATCTGATGGGAAGGCGCTTTTCTCCTTTGGTTTCAAGTATGAGTGATGCAAAGCTCGCAAGTCAAATGTCAGTAGTTTCTGCCTCCTTGAAGGTACTTGTACGACAGGCCATGGTTGGATGATGAGAATGAATAAATCCCAGCTAAATTTAAGTTGGTCTTCCAAGCTTTGCAGCAAAGATCCTGATTAATACAAGAGAATTGTTCAGTGCTACAGACAGACAGAGAAGGAAGCAATGAATTTCACTTCAGTGGATAGGTGCAAAGGGAGAGATGGAAGAGATGCTTGAAAGATGCTCAAGAGTAGCCAGGGGAAGAAAGGTCAGAAAAGCCACTTGGAAATTTGGGAAGAGATCCCACAGTGCTGTGAACTGGCTGGAAGCACTAACGTGCTCACAAGATAGGCTTGATAGCCCATTTTAAGATATGCATTATGCAAGAAAGGATCTTGGTATTTTTTTTAAAGATTTATTTATTCATACATACAGAACTGGGGTACAGGCCAGAGGCTCAGGGGCAGTGAGAGGCTTCACCAGAGACAGAGTGGGGAGCAGAACAGGCTGATCAAAGCTGTACACTGCTGAGGGGAGCAGCGGGCAGGTCAGAAGAGGTCTGCAAATGGCCATGTGGGTCACCTCCGGGACCAGGGATCGAACTTGTGCTGCAGTGGCCATGGCCAGCTTGCAGTGCTGCATCCTTATCAGTTTTGCTACCAGGGAAGGCCCAGAACTTGACATTTTAAGCCAAAAGTATCATTAATGATTTTAATGCAGAAAGGTGATAGAATAGATCACAGG
Source organism: Condylura cristata (assembly GCF_000260355.1). Lineage (NCBI taxonomy): Eukaryota > Metazoa > Chordata > Mammalia > Eulipotyphla > Talpidae > Condylura > Condylura cristata. The sequence continues at coordinate 11,307,414 of NW_004567137.1, forward strand.
TAAGAAAAACCAAACTAGTGAGGAGAAGGGACGGGTGTAATTAGGAACTGGCTAAATGGGTACATGTAGGCCAGTAGAGAGTAAGGAGGCTGCTGTGTGCTTTGGAGACCTGAAGGTCCCAGCAAGCACTGCTGGCTCTGGCCTGCCCATGGGATGTGTCTCCTGCACAGCTGCAGTGTTCCAGCTCCAACCCAATCAATGATCAGGCTTAGAGGGCACTTGAGAGGAAAGACTTAGAAAATTCTGCTGTGCTAAGGTTACCACAGAAGGAGTAATGGGATGCTCAATTCTTTTACATTAACCATGTCCGGGGCTTACAAAGCACTTATGCTATTCATCCACTCAGCCGCCTGTCCACTTCTAGGAAACCTTTTCCAGGAAGCTATTCTTCCCTCCCACTTCCTCCAGGAAGAATGAAGAAGACCCAGCGCTACCCACCTAGGGCAGCACTCTCCTCAGAATCATTCACCACTGTTTTGGCAATTCTCAGAATCTGCGAGTTGATTCTCAAATACCAGGTATGACCGCTCCCTAATCCTTCATTATTGATTCAAGCTCTTCCCCTTCAAGTGTGTTTCAAGTACCCAGCAGGTATCAGGAAATATTCGGGACACTGGAGATACAGTCTACTTGGGAATAAAACTAAGACTGGGTTTATGTGCCTTTGTCATCCTTCAAATTGTGTCTGACTAATAATAGCAGCAAGTGATAAGGATGCTGAGATAACATAATAAAAAACATTATCACATATAGTGTTGCCAATTGCCAGAATCCATGCTGAAGCTCATACAGCAGATTTTTGATAAATGTTTGCTGGATGAGTATATTTACAATCTGCTGTAAAATATCAAGCCTCTTCGTACACAACCTAAATGTATCTTTCAGATAGTGTGTATTAGTTCTTTCCTCTCCTGGGATTCAGCACCTGAGTTCACATTCGTACCACCTCTGCCTTTCATGCTTTATGTTTTCAGAAACATTCATTTCTCTCTTATTTTACAATACAGAAGTCTCATCTCTTTTTGCCTCTTCTTTGGATAAGGGGTGCAAACTCAAATGTCAGGCAAGCAACACAAATGTGAGAAGCAGTCAGATGTAAAGACTGGAATGATGGAACAGTCAGCAAAAGGGAGGGTTCACGCGTGGTCTAGAAGCATCATAAAAAGCATAGTTAAAGCGAAGCTGGCACACCTGAAGGGCAGTCTCAGCCCAGAGGCTTCCTGATATAACCCTACATCTTGTTCAGACAGCTGATCTTTGAGCCTTCAGCTGCCAGCCTCACACCATTTGCTCTGCTAGATAGTGTCCAGAATAACTAAATTCAGTGATCCTTTAAGCATACACTTAAAATAAACATAAATTATATTTCTTTATCAGGTTGTCATATATATGTGTGTGAAAGTGGAATTTGATCATATATTTGTAATGTATACTTATACCAGCATTCTGCATTTTAATGCAGTAATTATTTTTTTATTTCCAATGTGGACTAGGAGTAGTTCTGCAGAACTCTTAATTTGAAAGACAAAATATAACCTTCTTGAGGAAAGAATTCAATTTGGCGTTTATATACGGAAAGCAACTGTTCGGCTAATGAGACATGCCATGACTCTATATGAAATATAAGATAATAATAGCCATCTATCACAATTTATATTTTAGAAAGTACATTCAAATATATTTTTTCATTTGATTCTGAGAACATCCCACTAAGTTATAATCTCTTCACAGATGGAGATGCTGAGGAAACATTTAAATGGATTTTTTTTTTAACCTAAACATCCATAGACCCATAGCTGGGTGCAGAAATTGTGGTATATAAGCTCAGTGGAGTACTATTACTTGGTTATTTAAAAAGGATGAAATCTCACTTTTTTGGGTAACATGCATGGAACATCCAGCGATTATACAAAATGATATGTCAGAAAGTGAAAGACAACCATGGAGCGTTACTCTCATAAGTGAAACACAAAAAGTCAAAGCAAACAAACTAAGTAATCAAACTAGGTAATTCTTAAACTCTCAAAAATTCAGTACTTACTTGAGTGAGCAGGAAAAGGCAGAGGATGAGGGACGAGGGTGAGTGGGAAAGGCACAGGACTTTGGCAGTGCCTCAGGTAAGCTTTGTTCCCCCATGGAGTAAAAAAGTACCCCCCAAATTTATAAGATATTGTCTCATAAATCAATAGCGAACCAATCAAATAAACAAATGGGTTTCTCAATGCTGGAAGAACTGGTGTTCAAGGTGGAAGAGCTGGTGTTCAAGATGATATCATGACTGCACATTTTGTGATCACGTTACTGCAGTCACACAGTATCATACCACATATCTGATGCTTAGTACATCCTCCAAAACCAATAGCTAGCTGTTACTACAAAAGTTATGGTCTAGAATTCTTGTTAATTTTGTTTGGGACATGTACATTTCATGAGGCCATGAAAAGCATGATTCATAGGGAGTTCAGTAACACTTCTTATTTTCAGTCTATTTATTCAATAATCAGAATCACTCTTTTTTTTGTGGCAGCACCAGGAACAAGAGAAGCCAGCTTTTCTTTTTCTTAGGCCTGTGCATGAGAGCCTGGGCTAACCTGTTTGACTGAATGTTACCATGGGAACAGTTTCTAGGCCTTCCAGTACTGAGAAGTTTAGAGACCTATGAAGCTGTGTGGTGATGATTGACTCAGGAGGGGGTGGGTACATCCACAATCCAGGAAGCCACAAAATACATTTGTTCTCAACAGTTCAATGATCAGGTAAATTCTAAAAATATGTAATATTCTTCTGGCTTAATGTGTTATGGAAATAGGGACTCCTGACAGGTTAATTCAGCCTGTGAAACAAGTGTTATTTTCATAACATGAAGTGCTGACAAGCATATTTTTGCCTGCAATGTTTATTCTCCACCCCTCTCTTTTATCCTTACCAGCACTTAGAGTTGTAAAATGGTTTCACCTAAGAAAAATACTTGTAAAAATGTAGCTGTCCCATTTATGGAAGGATAATGGGGAAGAGGATGGTGCTAATCATTTATTTGAGAATGGATGAATTCAGTCCAATTTCCTCACAGGCTCGAAGTCTCTCTCCAACTGTGACACCAGCTAATTAAATTCTGAGGACAGCTAACAAGGAATGTGATACTGACAAGCTTCCGTCAGCACTGCCTTACTCTTTTTGTTGCATAGTGGATACCAGCAACAACAAAACCCTACCAAGTACACAGATCACATCAGCACTGGCCCTTCATGGTTCCCCTAAAATACTGATGCCTCCATGTCTGATAAGTTAAAACCCATGACTTAAAGGAGATAAAGGCAACCCTTTATCCACATACTCTGTCCAATGTACTTCATGTAGTTAAAAAAAAAAAAAATCAAATAGCTACTGTCTACTGGCTGCTAAAGATGTGATAGTTAAGAACAGAAATGTGAATCTGGCACTGGTAGTGTTTGGAGTCTTCAGCGAAAGATAAAAAAATCCCTGAAAGATACCCCAAATAAACCCACTAATTCGAAAAGAGTGGTACTTCCATCTTTATGGCGGTAATATTTAACTTTAGCCAAGTGATGGAACTAACTGCCCAACCACTGATGAATGGATAAAGAATACTATTCAGTTATTAAAAAAAAAAAGATGAAATTCTGACATTTGTGAAAATACAAATGGAGCTCCAGTGAGTGAAAGAAGGCAGATATTAAAAGGCAAGCACCATATGATTTCACAGGCATGTGGTATAGAGATAAAACAGGGGCACTAAATAAGACAAAAAAAGTTTTGATGAGAAGACCAGTTAGTGGCTATCAGAAGGGGAGGTGGAAATGCAATAACCAGGAAAAGGGGTGAACAGGATGGTGAAGGACAGATTTGGACATTTAATGGTGAACTTAATATAAATTCATACATACTAATTTTCACCAATGAACAACTGCAACTTATATAATGCAAAATAATTTCAACAAAAATCCAATGAAATAATTACAAGTGAAAAAGACAGTGCTAAGAAGTGCATGGTGATAAAATAACATCAGACACTTGACATTACCTAGAGGAAGGAAGAATCTATACAGGTAAGTACTGGCTACATATGTCTAAAGCAAAGTAGAGAAACAGAATCTATGCAGAACAGTGCCTACGAGAACCTAAGGACTGGAAAAAGCATAATATGTCTAGAAACCACCAAAATAACATCAGACTAGCCAATAGGGAGGCTGAGTGCCTGGGAGCTGTGTAGTCCCTTTCAAAGAAGGTGAGGTTTACTGTAAAGTCATTTAGACCTTAAGTGTCTAAGGACAGAAGAGAGATCAGAAAAATTGGAGACAGATAGCAGAAGTGCACACACACACAGAATGGACTACCACTCAGCCCTACAAAAGATCACTACCTTCCATTTGTGACAACATGGATGGAACTAGAAAAAATAATGCTAAGCAAAATAAGTCAAGGGATAAAGACAAATACCAGATGGTGTCACTTCTATGTGGAATATGGAGAAATGTAGCAAAAGATCAGTCAAAATCAAACTAATAAACTCCTGACATTTGACTGCAGAACTGGGGCATCCAGAGGGAAGGGAGGTCAGGTGGGAGTGGGGGAGAAAAGGGATCCATCAATAAACATAATTTGCAAAATATAAAATAGTCTGTAGTTAGATCTTTTTCATTTCATCAAAGCACTGAAGTTTGGATGTAACAGAGTTCTGAAGTAATAGGCTCTTGATACAACAATGGAATCATGAAAGAGTAAGGAACACATTATGTAAAGTAAAAGTATTTTTATACACCAGATTGCTGGATGCAGGCAAGTCACATAGTCTCTCTGAAACAGTTCTCTCATTTGTAAAATGGGCAGAGACTTGTCTCAACCACACTTCCGTAACAACTGGATTAGACAGTGTCTGTAACCCACCTTGCCCAGGAGGCTGCCTTCATAGAGCCCAATAAACAGCACAGTTCTGATCAATCGAATGACCTGGGTTTGAAAACTTGAGAAAATAGTGAGCTTATAATTTACTACCAGAGTGAGTGTCTTCAGCTTGACACTCAAAACCTTCCCCAACTTACCCCCAATTAACTGTTCCATCTTATCTACTCCTACCTGTCTTTCAAGAACTCCATGAACCCTACAAAACATCAAATGTACAGGTGACTTTTGGCCTCAGGGGCCCTCTTATTGTGTTCCTTCCCCCTAAAATAGCCCCTCCTCCACTTTGCACCACAGCTTTATCTGATGTGGTATCTGCAGCCCAGGCCAACCTTGTTAAGCAGCCATGAGGAACACCCTAGAGAAGGAATCAGTCAGCCCTCTATCTCACTCCAGGACACATTCACTCTGCATGTGGGGCCATACAATGCTAGTAGCAGGCAGACTGCTCTATAGTAAGGGGAAGGAATTTTAAATGGCACTTTTCTTCACCGGATTCCTCCTAGCCTCATGTTAAGTATTTATAACATCTACGTAAAGCCAAAGTTTTGCATATTCATCTTCATTTTACAATGTTAACTTTAAGCCATCTCCAATTCTTATTTTCCAGAGCATGAGTAATATGTTCAGCCAGCATGGATGCTATTTTGAATTACAAGAGGGCTGGAAAAACAATCTGATATTTATGTTTTATAAATGAAGCTCAAAAATATCTTTGTCTTTGGGAACAGCTGTAAAAAGACAGTGTGCAATTTACTGCATCAAGTGAAAGGCTTCCATTCTTTGGGGAAGGATGGCATTTATATAAATCATGCTGTGGGGTATTTGGTCAGGAAACATCATTACTTTTGCTAGACATACTGAACTTGTTCTTCACAATTTGGTCATAAACATTTTCTTATTGTCCTGCAGAGTACGCATTTTAAAAGGTGAAATACAAATGCTTAGATTATTGAAATAATTTTTAAAATGTTTCCTACATTAGACAATTTTCATGGTACAGAATCTAATGGCAATGATGAAAGGGTTTCATAGCACACTTCACAGAGATGTTTAAATCTCTTTCCACTTCTCTGCTTAGTTCTTTAAAGTTTCTGTTGCTAGAAGCAGTAGCTGTTCATGGTGACCTGACACAACTGCCTTGTACCAATTTATAATAATCTATACTATTTTATTTATATAGACTGGGGTACAGGCCAGAGGCAGTGAGGGTGAAAGGATTCACCAAAGACGGGGTGGGAAGCAGAACAGGCAGATGGACTGAAATACACTGCTGAGGGAGCACCAGGTGAGACAGGAGAGGTCTGCCGCGCCATGTGGGTCACCTCTCTGGCTGGGGATTGAAATCATGCTTGCAGTGGCTACGCTAATTTACTAGTGCTGTGTTTAAACCCGTAGCACCACCAGCAAGGGCCCTAACCTATACTATTTTAAACAGAAGATCTCTGTTTATAAAGCTTTATTTAACCCATAATGAAGACTTATTTTTTTTTATCCTTTCTTTTTAAATTGGTTTTTGTGCTGCGGAAACACCAGTTTATAACATATATATTATAACACCAATGCCCACCACTAAGACCCCGTCACAGTTCATTGGGTCCCTTTCTCACTTTGCTCCCTCCCCACCACCCTCTCCTGGTAGTCTTGGTTCTGTAGTCAGATCCCAAAGGCTGTTTTGTTTAATTTTGTCTGTTCCTACACAGTGGGTAGAATTCCGTTGTCTGACTATATTGTCTTTATACGCTCACCTGTCACTGAACACTTAGGTTGTTTCCATAGTTTGGCTATTGTATGGAGTGCTGCAGTGTACATAGGCATGCATATGTTCCTTCAAATTAGTTTAGTTGGATACCTAAGAATGGAATTCAGGATTATCAGACAGATCTATTTTTAATCTTTTGAGAAGCCTCCATACAGTTTCCTGTATGGGCTAGATGAACCTATAGACTCAGCGAAAATATATGCAGGTTCAATAAAGATTTAAGGTCATAGCATGAAGTGCTTTTGCCAGGCCAAGTATAAGATCCAGGGTCATTGTGCTTTAAGTTCTGAAACATGCCTTTCATCTTGAATACCCTGAAATATAACACTTAGAATGGAAGTCAGTTCACATTACCACCAGCAATGGAGGAGATGACAGGGTGGGCAAAGTGAGGGGAGGGGGGTGTAAAGATTGTTTTAAAAGGAACAATGATGTACATAGATATATAAATAAAATTTTAAAAATGTTAGAAACAAAGTCAGATGGAAAAGACAAATACTGTGTAATTTCACTCACAAGCGGTATATAAAAAGATGAAGGAATGAGCTAAATAAAGTAAAAATTAATGTGTTTGGTATGAGAATACAAGGCCAAATTTAGTGGTTGTCAGGAAGGGAAGGGGGAATGGAGAGAAGGTCAATCAGGTAAAAGGGGTCAATTTTTCAGTGAAGGCTAAAATTAGACTTTTGGTTGTGAGCAAAATGTAGTATGTGCAAATGCTGACTTATATTGATGCACAGTTGAAATCTGAATAATGTTAAGAAAGAATAGCTCTTCCATAAAAAGAAAAATAATAACTAATTTTAATTTATAAAATTAATAACCAGTATTAATTTTCCATTTGGTAGTTGCTTCAGTTCTACTTCTCTTTCCTGAGCATTCCACTCTTCCCTTCTCTACCCCCACCCCCCACTCAAATTTTCTTATCTTCTTGTTGCTTCACATGGTCTGTTTTATGCTGTGTTTGGTCAATTTTGTACATAAATTTCCTGGTAGATTTTAACCTTCTAAAGATGGAGAACCAGCTCTTACTTATTACCTATCATGGAATCTAAGAAAGTGCTTTACTATTTGGAACTTAATAAGTATTTATCTGTAATTGCTCCACCCTACAATTTACATTCTTACTGTGTCAGCCCAGCCTACTCATATATTAGAATATTTATTATTATATCTTAATTCCTGGATTATTAAGGCAGAATAATACCATTATATTATGGAAGTAAAAACAATATTTGGCCAAAGAGAGATGTTAGGGAGAGAGGCATGTAGGTGAGAGAGAAGAAGAGGGATATAAGAGGACTAAAGAGATATAAAAACAGAATGGTTGGAAGATAATGGATAAAGCTTGTAAATTAGAAATGAATGAAAGTGAGCAAGAAGGCAATGACAGAACAAGAGTGACATTTTGTTCTTTGCTGATAGACTTTGATCTATGTTATTATTTAATACTGGACCAAAAAAAATCAAGTTAAATGTTGATTAACATTTTAATTATTTCCTTATCCACTGTCCACCTTTCTTTCTTCCTCTTATAATAATAATTTGTTTCTGACTTGCAGAGAATAAATTTTTAAAGGCTCATAGATAAACCATTCCATCATTAATGATTCATATGTTGCTATGGGAACTAACAGGGATTTAATTGTCTAACTACACATACAGACGCTGTCTAACTACTGGCTAACATCGTGTCATGGACATTCAAACATGAGAGGGAAGACTGCACTTGAGGACCTATTTAATTCATAACTTTGGAGAGTTATGAATTAGTAAATGCTGAACCTATGAGTAATTTCTGAGCTATGAAGAGATGCATGCCAGAATGTTTTTAGGTCATAAGTATCCAGAATCTGTTTTCTTCAAAGCAACAATTTTCCTTTTGCTTTCTCCATTAGCTTAAGGTTAAAAAAAACAAATCATGTAACATTTAGTGGCAGAATTTAATGATACTGTATGATAATTCAACACAGTATTTTCTAAATATATTGTGCACAATTTATAACAAATATGATTATATATATAGTTACAATAATTTGGCTCTGTTTCACTGGAATAAAAAATATCATTAATCTGATGTATTTATTTAGATGATTAATATGTCTAGTCTTTGCATACTCCCTTTAGCATTCAAAGTGAGTGATTTTAGTTATCAGGTAATTACATTTAAGCCCATAATAAATACTATAATTAAACTGAGAAAAGAACACTGACAATAGTGATAGTAGCAGATATTAAATTTCTAGTATATGCCAGGACTTGTTCTAGGTGTTTTAGATGAGTTATGCCTAATCCTTAAAATAATATTTAGAGTGTGTTATTATTTTATCAATAACTAGGAACTAAGAGGCTAGTCATTCAAACAGAAGTAGCTGAAACAATAATCTTAGTGCTTTTACTGCTGTTATTTGCAAGTGCATATTTGTGACCCAGGGAGACAGGGTTCAGCCCTCACAAAAGATTAAGTCTAAATAAGCAATAGCAGTAAGAAGCACCGAGTATTATGGTTCCTTGACAAGAGCATCAAGTTTTTTTTTAAAGATCTCACTTATTTTTGCACAGAAGAACTGGGCTGCAGGCCAGAGGTATGTGGAGGTGTGGCCAGGGGGGGTGTGGAGACACAAGAGGATTCACCAGAGACAGAATTGGGAGCAGAACAGGCAGATCCACTGAAATACTCTGCTGAGGGGAGCAGTGGACGAGACAGGAGAGGTCTGCTGTGCTATGTGGATCAGCTGCCTGGCCAGAAATTGAACTCAGGCCATCGATGGCAACAGGCTTTCAAAGTTGTAGTGCTGAGACTTAACGTCTAGGCCACCAGAGAGGTCCGCATCAAGATACTTTGGTACCATGAGCAGCTTTCCTAGCAGTGTGATGGTGATGCATGGAAGATGAGCAGGACTCAGGCAGTGAAGAGGCTGGAAAGTGGGGCGTTACAGGCAGTGGAAACAGCAATGAGCTCAGGTCCAGCGGACAAGCACAGTATCTTCAAGGGACAGAAAGAGCCTGAGCGTCATGTCCAGGTGTTTGGATGTCACCTTGGGGTCATTAAGTTCTGCTTAGATTTTTCCTTTAAGAACCCTGGCAGTGTAGAGCCTGAACTGACAGAGGACAAAATGAAGCAGATCATTCGAAGTCTGTAACAAAAATGGATGCAGGATTCATCTGGACAGAGGAATTTGTGCACTTGTGATAACAGCAAGTTTTCTGTAAAGTAGTCAGATCATTACAACCAACACAGAAAAAAATGAGAGAGTGATGAAAACACAGGAAGAAAATCTGGATCATACTAGGAAACAACTCTTTTCCTGAGTACCTTCTTGCTGCGAGTTTCCAATATGGAGGAGGAAAAACTGAGAAGGAAGTCACAGTGTAAACGTCCTGTATTGGCAGGAACAGTGTCTGGAATGCAGCATACAACACTTCTCAGAAACAAAGCTGCAAGTACAGCGAGGGATACAAAACAGGGACACAGGCATGGGACACAGAGAATACAACAAGGACAGTAAAAGAGGGGCGCGAAACAAGAGGGGATCAAAGAATGCCTCACATAGACAATGACATTTTCTTGCATCCCAAGTCATTAAATTTAAAACTAGAAGGAACTTAAAAGTAGTTGAATCTGGGCCCTCCCTGCTGGCGCAACCAGTTAAAGCACAGCACTATGAAGCTAGTCACAGCCGCCTCAGCACGAGTTCAATCCCGGCCAGGGAGCTGACCCACATGGTGCGGCAGACCTCTCCTGACCCTCCCGCTGCTCCCCTCAGCAGTGTACTTAATCACTCCACCTGTTGTGCTCCCATTCTGCCTCTGGTGAATCCTCACCACCCCTATACTACTGGCCTTTACCCCAGTTCTGTATGGGATAATAAATAAATCTTTTTTTTTTTAAGTAGTTTAGTCCACTACTCGGGCGAAAATGACAAGGACAGTGTATATACAGGATCTGACCATATAGTTTAAGTTATATTTGGGGACAGAAGGGTACACAGCAACAAGAGACAGGCAAAAGGCTACATGCAAGCTAGTGAAGAAATTATTATGCGAGTGTTCCCTAAGCACAGGCAAATCATGCCAGTTCCCTACTCTTATTTTTTATTATTATTATATGTATTTATTTATACATACAGAACTGGGGTGCAGGCCAGAGGAGTAAGGGCAGTGAGACGATTCACCAGAGACAGAGTGGGGAGCAGAACAGGCAGAGAAAGTACACTGCTGAGGGGAGCAGTGCGCGAGACAGAAGAGATCTGCCACACCATGCGGGTCAGCTCTGGAGCCAGGGATTGAACTCACACTGAAGCAGCTGTGGCTAGCCTAGTGCTGTACTCTAATCTGTTGCACCACAAGGGAGGGCCAGTGCCCTACTCTTTACCATCCTTCCTTTGCCATCAGAGCTTTTGTCTATTCTAGGCAAAAACCATAACATTGCAGAGATTTTGATTTTTTTTCAATAAAATCCCATAAGCAAAATTACCAGTATTAGAAACCAACACCCTTGAACACATACTTAGCTACAACAAAGTTACACTTGATACACTAAGCAAGAGGTACATCACAACTTCTGTTAATATTGTGTAGGCTAAATAAATTAGACAAATGTCACTTGTTTCAGAGTAGTTCTACATAGCTAGGATATTGTTGCAGATTTGTGATGATTGTTAAAGTCACCACAAGTAAATGCAACATGGATTTTTTTTGTTACAAGATATAGGTTTTAGGTGAACAGCATTATGTATCAATTACATTGTATTCACTGCACAATTTAGAAATTTTGAAATCAGAAATTACTCTCTCAATAATAAGAGACAATTTTCCCTTGTTTCTTGGAGGCAGCTCAACTGGAATTCCACTTCAAGATAAAATAAACATTTCCTGAGTAGACTGACATAAAATCCACAATTTCTCCCTTAAAAATGATAATCCTTTAAAAATAAACCTGAGAGAAAATGTTGATTGTTGAAAATCACTGATTTTCAAAAGAACCAGCTAGACAATGTCTCTATATTTGTCCTTTGGTTTGAAGACAATTACATACAACTCATTTAAGTGGCTGGCAGATGTAGCCCTGGAAACTTAGATCCCTAAATACTTTTCTTGATGGAAAATAATAGTTATAAGGCATCAGTTTGTGGCAAATTTGAGAATTAACTTTAGGATGCATTCATCAGGAATTCCACTAGAAATTTTGCTGTTGTCTTTAATTTTAGTAATTTCTTCATTGTGGAATCAATAATTAATTTGTGTTAGGGCTTCCTAGCTCATGCAAACCATCTCCATCTTTCTTGATGGAGATCAAATAAGATACGTGAAACTGGTGGGAGAACAGTTAAACTCATAAATGCAAAGGTATTTAGAGTCAAGGGAGAAAAATCCCTGCTGAGTTTGATATCTTGTTTTTTACTGTCATTGCTTTGCTTCTTTATTCTCTGCAAATGACCTGGAATTGAGCAATAAGAACCTGCTGTGATTTTTTTTCATTTACTTAAGCACAATTTTGGAATTGAATATTCATTCTTTTGTGACATTTACAAGGTCTCCTGCCTTAGCTCCCTGAGATCCATTACGAAGAGAAAAGTATGGCCATTTGTTGTTATCATATTGCACTTGGCCCTCTGTGTTGTGCGCTAAAAACTAACCATCAGTCTGCAGTGCTGTTTCTTTAACTAAAATGTTTATTTTTTCCAGGCAATGCCCTGCTTGTGGCTGGATTATTCAAATGCTGAAGGTAGGCTGCAAGAGGCAAAGATCAAAGAGGTCACTGGATGTTGGGCTCCTATGATGTTCCAACATTTGAAGAAGGGGAATGGGGAGTGGTAAATGGTGCATGGTAATTATTGCTAGCATAAGTGATGCAGATTCTTTACGTGTTACTTTCTAAGATTTTGTTTTTGTATTTATCTTCTGGTGATAGAGGGAAGTGCCATTCTGTCTGCTCCTTTCAAGCTTGCTTACACAGAATAATTTTTTCTTTAACTGCCCACCACTGGTGCAAGGTGGTGGGCCTTGGTAGAAATTAATAATTTTTTTCTACTTTGTTTTTGGCTCCATATAAATGGGAGAGGGCTGTCTGATTATTCCATTCACATAATTACTGCAGTAGCTGCTATTCTTAAAAAAAATATTCTATTTATGCATAGAGGAACTGGGGTGCAGGTCAGAGTGTGGAGAGGGAATTGATTTGGGGTGAGAGGATTCACCAGAGAAAGAATGGGAGCAGAACAGAAATTTACTGAAATATACTGCTGAGGGAAGCAATAGGCGAGACAGGCGAGGTCTGCTGTACCATGTGGGTCCCCTCCCTGGCTGGAGATTGAACTCAGGTCACTGAAGAGGACTGGAGGACTTTGGGTGTCTGAAACTTAACCCCTAGGACACTAGGGAGGCCCAGTAGCTACCATTCTAAGTATCTTGTGGGAACCATAACACTGTATGTGATTCCAAGGTATAGGGATGCCCCTCTTCGGATGAATGTTACCACAGCACATGCACAAGGAGGTAACCACATTCTTCTGCTATTCATTATAAGTGGTTGCATGGTATAAAATTGTTTTTCAAACAGGTAGTCCATTGTGAGACAAGAAGTCTCACATACTTCTCAGTCATTAAGACTGTAACTTCATTATTACAGTAATTATTACTCTAACTTCTCATTGATATGGTATCAGTTTGTTTAGAACAATGTATATGAGCAATGCATTGCCTTAGAAGATTATTCCACAAAGGATTTAAACAGAGATAAATTATCTCAAATATTATCTTTAAATGTTTGCATTTTGTATCTAAAACTATTCATTTTATGTTACTTCTCAGTCACTCAAAGTTTGGCCTGTGGAATAATGCTAGTCTGAAACCTGTGCATCAATCATCTTTGATGAAACAGCACATCAACTGAGGTTAAGCATTTAAATTTTCTATAACAATCTGTTACAAGCATGCTATGTTTGCTGTATAAGTCCACATAGATGGGGCAAGGGTAGGAGGGGAATTTTAGTCCTTTACTGCAAAGAGCTCAAAAAGTTGGACTAGCCTGACTAAAACTTCTTAGTCCATAAATAAGTCTGAGGTAATGGGTGGCTGGTAGGGATGTTTTTAGTAACATAGCAACTAAAATTTGGAGGGATGGGGTTAATGTGTTTAGAAACACATGCTCTGCTATCTATGGTGCTGAATAAAAGTAGTGTTATAGATAAGTGGAGAGTGTGAGGAAAAGAGAAAAAATTATAGAGGCTAAAAGGCATTATACAAAGAGATTGCTGAGAAGAAAAAGAGATGCTTTGCTAATTCATTTTCTAAGAATTATAAATTTTAGCAAAAATGTCAAAAAAGAGAATGAATTCCCTTTCAGCACAAAACTGCATCATTAATAAGCTTAACTTATTAACTACATATATTAATAAGTTTTTTCAAAAGAGCAACAAAGTACTGAGACGGCATGACATATATGTCAAGTCAGTTCACTGACATAAAAATTTTACTAGTTTTACTTTGCTTTACTTTTTAAGATAAGTGAGACTCGCCTTTTGTAAAACTATCCCAAATCATATAAAACTATGACTTATGATTATTATTTGAATGACTAATTTCACATTTTTTGAAAGGTCTCTTATATTTTTGAGAGTCACAATTACTCTTTCTGGGTAGGTCTACTACCCCATGTCAGTTTTTGCTCCCATGTCATGATTATGGGAGATTGTCTATAAATGACAAATGACTGAATAAGCTGATCAGACTTCTTTGCTTATTCAAGTTGAGTTTGAAAGAATCCGAGGACACTGGTGTCTCTGGGAGCTATTCCAACAGAGACACCTTGAGAGCAGCAGGCTGAGAGTCAGAGCTGTGTGCAGAGCACAGCTGCTACTGCATACTGGCAGCAACTTCTATTATTTTGAAATTGACTTTATTTATTATTCTTGCACCCTAACAGGACATGCTATACATATAATATTACTCAATCAAATTCCTACTTTTATTTCTTTAGATTGTCTCACATTTTTCTGCTATAATTAGTGATACACTGAACATCCCAGTAGCTTAATTGAGCACATATTCAATAGCTCTTTTACATTTCACAGATATTCAGTGGATTGAAATTTCAATCTTTGTTGACAGAAATTGACCCAATTTAGTCAGATTGTAAAAAAAAATGACTATAATTTGTGTTTTACTAATTATGATAGTACATATGACTCCTAAGGGAAAAGTTCCCATGCATATTTGCACAAGTGGCACTTTTTAACATTGTCTATGGACAATGCTTAATAGTCAAATAAAGTTGTAGACCAGTCCCCTAGCTAAGTATTAGGTCTTTCCCTTTTTTTTTTTTTTTAAAGATTTATTTATTTGTTCATACAGAACTGGGGTACAGACCAGAGGCTCAGGGGCAGCGAGAGGCTTCACCAGAGACAGAGTAGGGAGCAGAACAGGCAGATCTACGAAATACACTGCTGAAGGGAGCAGCGGGAGGGTCAGGAGAGGTCTGCCGCGCCATGTGGATCTCCTCGGGGCAGGCGGGAATCGAAGTGGCTTTAGTTTCTCAGTGTTGTGCTTTAACCCGCTGCGCCACCAGGGAGGGCCAAGTCTTTCCCTTTTTAAGAAGATATTTATCTTTGGTGACTTACAGTTACCGTGAGAGAAGATGAAGTATTTACCTTCCCTCAGTTACTTTCCCTTTACTTATATGAAAGGCACACCATCAAAATGCATAAGTGTTGGTTGCTTGATTCTGGAAACAAAAATGCTGACTAGAAACCTGATTGTATCCTGGAATTTGATGTGAAATAGTGAACTAATGCATTTGGACATAAGCTATTTTATATGGCTCTATATCTGTCTTTATCTGATATAACAATACTTCTTCAATTGTTCCAGCTCTTGCAATAGCACAACTTGTAAGGAAATACTTCTGCAAAGGACAGTTTGCTGTACTGTTCATTTTTTGATAGGCAGCTTTGTGTGTACTAGGTAATAAGAAGGAGCTGTGTTACCAACGCAAACATGGCTTTCCCATAACCCAGAGACCAAGTGTAAATTCAGCAAAGGGACAGACAGTTTTGGAGGACTTTGAAACTTATGATACAGGAAATTTAATTTTGAAAAAAAGGAAAAAGAGAAGATGCTAAACTTAAGACCATAATGGGTATTAATTTAAATGAACTAGATTTTTGAGTCACAGAATATTAGCTAAGATTGCCATGTAGTAATACACATTTTGAATATGGAGAGACATGAAATATGCTTTTTTAAGTCAAGAAATCAGGCATTCAAGAAATGGAAAACATTAAAACTAATGTGAAACAGTTCTTGAAAAAAATACATAGTCCCTTCGATTAAGATTTCAAAACCTTGGACAAAATTTTGTTAATATTAATAATTTTTCTAAAGTAAAAAGCTAAATATAAGAAAAACAGCCCCGTTGAAAATTACTTGAATTTGTAGCAACATTAAAAAAATGGGTTTCTTGTTGTGTTTTCATTGGCTTTATATTGCATCCAGATAAACTATTTCATTTAATTATAATAATGATTAGAACCATTAAGATGGCAATCATCTCTTAAATATAGGTCCACTCTTAGTTTGGCAATTAGGTTACTCACCCATGAAAATATTTCAATTACTAGAGGAGATAATTTGATATAGTTTCTACCATGAATATCTGTGAGAAACTGACATGAGAGAAAGAGGAACGAATTCATGATGCTTAGAGTGGTGATAATGGAGAGGGATTACTTGCTAAAAGGTACAGTTTCTGAAAGCAAGTTCTTCCAGTAAGCGTGAACAGCTAAACATTTCCTTATGAGATGGCAATGTGACAGACATTCTATTCCCCTCTCAAACCCAGCTCCATTGTTTTGGAGAAGGCAAAGTCTTCTTTGACTAAAAACAAACAAAAAAAATTTATGTTGTAGAGTCTAATACTGTGATATCTAAGTAATGTCCCTGAGTTCAATACACACTTTTTAGCCAAGGACTAACTAGGGCATCTTAGACTGGCACGTTGGACTAGAAAAAGTAACTGTTTGCCGTTGGAGGGACTGAAGTTCATAAATTGATTAAATATTGGATAACTGGGTACAAAACAGTGTTTGTTTTTAAAGATTTAGTTATTTATGCACACAAAACTGGATAACAGGCCAGAAGTGCCAGGGGTGAGAGGGTTCACCAGAGACAAGAGTGGCCAGACGAGGTGGATCATTTCTGGGGCTGGGGATTGAACTTGCATTTAAGTGGTGATGGCTCACTTGCAGTGCTGTGCTTTAACCTGTTGCGCCGCCAGGAAGGGCCCAAAAGTGTTTTAATAAGTGAATGACTTTAATATTTCTACATAAATATTGCATTCAATAAAGCTATATTTTATCATCATTTTAGAATTTCACTTGAGTGGTCGAAATATTAATAATGTACTACACACACATACCCACACATCACTGAACTTGAAGAGTTATTGACCACAACTTATCCTGGCAAAGACATTTTGGAATCCTTTCAGTATATTAAATTTTACTTTTTGCCCGTGACGCCTCTGTAGAATCTTTGTTCAATACTCTTGAATCCACCCTTTGGCCTGTGTTGTACCACAACCATATTCCTGGTTGTGCATTCTCTCACTTTCTAGAGATTGTGTGAGTGGGGATGGGTGGGTGGGTGGGTGTATGTATAGGCACACACATGATGTCATAAATGCATTAATGTTCAAATTTTAACCACCTAAAGCATAAGTCAGGTATGCTGCTTTACTGGTCAATGAGTACACATTTACTAAGAACAATTACACTTTCTTACATAACCACAACATATTATCAAGAAACTTAATGTTGACATAATACCATTATATAAAACTCAGCCCACACTTCCAGTTTCACTGATTGTTCTAATGGTTTCGAACGCAAGTGATATTTCATGTTTAGGATTTAATTGGGATCACTATTGGCATTAAGCTGTTACATCCCTTTTGTTCCTTTAATGTAGAATGATGCCTGACTTCTCACTGAGCACCTGACAAAGAACCACACTTTCCACTAGCCAGGTGTGGCTAGATTCTGTTCATGGTAAAGAGGGAGGTGGTTTATTTTGTAGATGCTGAGAATTTTTCTTGAAAGACAAGGCATGTGGCTTTATCTTTTCCTGTTCCTGTTCCCTCTTTGCTGCTTAGAATATGGGCAGACAGCAAGAGTTTCACTTTGAACCACAAACAAGTAAGCCATTCTCTAAAGATGGCAAGTAGAAAGATACAAAATTTTGCATCCTTGACATCACAAAGCATCATCTCAAAATACATCTTGGAATACATAGGACTGAACAATCGTACTTTAAAAAAAAAGACAAAAATAATGGAGATAAATACAACTGACCTCTGAACCACATGGTGGGGATCTACTTACACAGTGATTTGGTTTTCTTTTTATGTCAGAAGGTTCTGCATTCGCAGGTTCAACAACCGAGGTTGTGGGCTGCTAGAATATATGGATATGAAACGTCATAAATAGAGAGCCAAATATTAGTCATCCATGGATTTTTAGTGCCCAGAGGGCCACTTGCTTTGGCCATCATTGAAGGTGACTAGTGTTTGCACTTTTTCTGCTTGCACAACAAAGGAAAGCCAGCATGCCCAATGATCCCAAACTTCCCTCTTTCATCCAAGGAGAGGCCTACTGCTACAAAAACACTTTAACAACTGCTGGTGAAAAACCACCGCATTTACCTATGTTGACACCCAAAACTTTACTTATAAGTATAAATGTATATAAATAAGAATGAACCATCTAGTATCACCAGAACTTGGTTGTGAGAAAATCCAACACATTCAGGTGAAAAAAAAAGAGAAATATGAAATAGAGAAAAGCTGAGAGGAATCCAAGATACTGCAAAAGCAGAAAATAAAAAAGAGAGAAAGAATAAATTTCTAAGAAAATAAAGACCATGGTAACTAAGTTTTAAATGAAAGGTCTAACTATTTTAGTCTAAAAATAATCTGGCTTAAGGTAACTGCCCAAATATAACACATAAAAGACCAAAAAATATATAAACTCTATAGAAAAGTTATGAAACACAGAGAATAGATTCAGGATTTCCAATATTTATTTCCAGGAAAAGAAAGAATGAAGGAGAAAAAAGTCACCATGAGTTTGATTTCTGGCCAGGGAGGTGACCCATACGGCACAATAGACCTCTCCTGTTTCACCTGATGTTCCCCTCAGCAATGTATTTCAGTCGATCTGCCTGTTCTGTATCCCACTCTGTAGTGACTCTTCTCCCCCTCCCCTTCCTGCATGTCTCTGGCCTGTACACCAGTTCTTGTATGAATAAATCAATAAACCTTTAAAAATAAAATTTAACTGGTGTCTCATATTTTCTCTAGCAAGCTTAACTCCAATCTCTCTATATTTTCATGAATTGAGATAAAATCTTTGAACTGCAAAGATGAAAAGTATTCTAGAAACTAACAAGGAAAGGAGTTGAATGTCCTAACACATTACTTCAATGGATTAACTAGGATTTGCATCAGACTTCTCCTCTGAAAAATAGCATCCTATGTTTGAAAAGACGCTATCAAGTTGAGACAAAGCACCAGAACATTAAGTCCTTTCTTAGCCAAAGGGTCATTAAAATGGGAGTGTGAAATAAGCTACTTTGGAAATAGAAATCAAACTTTTTTGTAAGATCATTCTCAGTGATGAAATATCAGGGGTATTTCAATTAAAACTATCCACTAGAAAATTAATAATATTATCAATAGTAAATTTCACTCTACATATACACAAAATGAAACAATATAATTAAGAAGTATAAATATTGCAAAGGAAGAATTAAAGCTAACAATTTTCATTGGTGTGAATGTCTAAGGAAAATTCCAAGATAACTAATTAAAAAACTAGTAGGACTAATTCAAGAATTTGATACAGCAATTATATACAAGAAAGATGTGCAAACATTAATAGGTTTTCTATATCTCAGCAGGATCCAATTAGAAATTTTAATGGAATTTGAGATCTCATTAAAAGTGGAAAACAATGAAAAAATGCTTCGTAATAAGCTTAGCCAATATCCAAGTAATTAGACCAAATAAGGAAGAAAACTGCCAATATGGAGTGACGTATAAGAAAGACTTTAATAAATGGAAAGACACACCATAGTCTAGCATAGAAAAGGTAATTCTGATCATGTCAGCTTTCTTCGGATTAGTTCACCTGTACACTATATCTCAAATCAAAACCCAACCCCCTCCAAAAAAAACAACTTTACAGTTTAAAAGACTGATCTATATATTTCTTTCAAGAAGAAATTGCAGGAGAAGAGTAACAAATACTTTTATAAAAGAGGACAGTTAACTCTAACATGTAACATCCAAGCTGTAAAGTTGAGTAATTAGACCAATATGATATTAGTGAAGGAGTGAACAGACTCAGCAATGAAACTGAATCAAAAAGCTATGAAAAAATCCATGAATATTTCAAAATAAGAATATTTTAGGAATAGATATATGATTTCACATCAATGTGAAAAATAGTTGTAATATTTAAGGGAAAATATTCCTAATGATAATTGTATGAATCATTAATTGATTAAAACTTTAAACCTAAAAGTCATAGAACTCTAAGATTATTGTAAGAATGCCTGAAAAGTAATTTTATAATCTTTGAGTTGGGCAAGGTCTTGTTTAATGAGATAAAATACAGGTATTGCAAAAGAACAGAAGCTCAAATTTTGAAGAAAGCACCACAGTGTAGTCTCAAGGAAGGGAGCATTTTCTGGACTCTCATCTACTAACAAGTTATTATGAAACCTCTTGTGCTGTGACTCAGTTTCCTTACATGTAATTCGGGAGGATTAATATCTCCAACATAGAGTTTTTATGAACAGTTAAATGGATTAATGGTTTTAAAGCACATTAGAATAACCCAACACACAGTAACGATTACATAAATTTAAAAAGAAAGTTTGCAAAAAATCAGACAAAATAGAAAAGTCTTGTAGACATAAAACATAAAAATGACAAGGGGTGATTTTAGTATTTGTGAAACGTTTCTACAAGTCATAGAGCAAACAACAATTAAAAGAAAAATGAAAGATGTAAATCAAAGATAAAATGAGAGTTAAGTGGTTCATCTTACTATCATCTCTAGTGCCTGAGAAACATAGATTGAAATAGCAGGGCTAACTGGAGCTTTAGGGATGAACACTGATGCCAAGGAGACCAGATGTGTTGTCATTCAGCTGCACTGAATGTCCCGCACAGGACTCCCAGCTCATGTTCACCTTTACAATAGAGGCAGGTAGGTTTAGCCACCATCCCCTACACACTCCACACATTCTTAACATCTGTGGACATTTCCTCTAGCTGAAGTGTTCAGCTTCTGCTTCTTCCTCTGGTGGCAGTCTCTCAAAACTCAGAACAAGTGTTTTATCTTTTGGGCTATCTTCCTTAGCTTCTCAGAAAAATAACATATTCTCTTTCATGGATTCATTCTTTCTTGTTTACAAGTCTACTATGAGTTGATTACTGTCTCCTGACTTGTGTTAGCATTCAGCATATCTCCTGAAGGATTGGGAGTTTATAAGGACCCAAGCCATCATTAGTTTATTTCTAGTATCAGTACAGAGTAAAACTTTGTTAATTTTTGCATAGAAAATCTGGAGTGCAGGTCAGAGGTGGGAGGACTGATAGCATTCACCAAAGATAGAGTGGGTAGAAGAACAGGCAGACCTATACTACTGAGGGGAGCAGCTGGAGAGATAGGAGAGCTGTGATGTGCCATGAAGGTTAGCTCCCTGACTGGGGACTGAACCCAGCCTGTAGCAGTGATTGCACTAAGACTTAACCCCTAGGCCACCAGACTAAAGATTTAATAATACAAGGGAGAGAAGAGCAGAAGGGACTATGGTGGTACTTCACAGGTGAGTTGGTGGTTGGAAGATTACAGGGACTACATCTGAAAGGAGAATGCATACAAGCATACAGCATACATCGCCAAAAGAATGAACAGTGATGTAAAAAAAAATATATGTATATAAGTTTAGGAAGTTAATAAATTATTTTAAATGATGAATGAATATTTATTTTAAAATACTCCTTCCTATTTCCTTGGATAAGTACCAGTTGATTCTACAGCCCTTAACAGCCCATTCTGACTGGAGATGACCTAGTGAAAGAAATTTTGTTAAAGGAATTAGTTGCCCCAAGTCCTGTTTGAACAGATGGGCAGAATTTGGACTGGTGAGCCCTGTTCAAACTTTGAGTTGGTGCACGGCACTGACCATGAGGCACCGTGATGGACAAAAAGCATTACTTCCCGATTAATAGTTATCTCACAACATCCTGGAGGGAGAAGGCCAAGAGCCTGCATACTCAGTTGGACTGCAACCCAGCTGTCCATGCCTGGGTGTGGCCAAACTAGAAGAAGCTGTGATGCTGTTCTCCTCCTCCCTTCTGGAGTACTGACCCTTAAATATCTCCTGCTAGCTCTGCTTAAGGGGCCAGCTTGTCTCCCTTCCATCACTGAATCCCTCACGCATAAGTCTCTAATAAAGCCTTGCCAGGTTCAGCTATACCTAGTGCTTGCTGATGAGTTCTTTCCCTGGAGGCCAGGAATCCATAGCTTTGGGTCAGACCTACAACAGTACTTCAAACATAATCATCTGACATTTATAAATTGTTAAAGGAAAACGGGATATTTTCACCGTCAATCAATGTCATTCTTAAATTTTCATCTTTGAAGTCTAGTGGAAAAGTCTCTTCAGAAAAAAATTACCTTGTCAAATGTGTGAATTTTGATGTTCTATAAATATGAGATTTAAAATAGAATATGCTCTATGTAAATAAATAAGACTATATTTCACTGAAAAGATAACACATGTTACATTTCATATTCTTACCATTACTAATTGTGAATATTCATATTTGTGAATTAGTCACATTTATGAATATGACTTAAAGTGCCAGAGACACTTGATATTGGAAAGACTGTCCAGAGTTGGAGGTGCTTCCTTTTGTAGAATGCCTCTCCCATTAGACTTTCATATTTTAAAAGGCTAATGAATTCCCATTTGAGTAGCACACTCATCTCTAACTTGTGCCCTTACATTCTTCTTAGCAGAAGAAATATAAAAGCAGGAAGACAAGATGGAACTCAAAAGCCCCCTCCCTGGCATCATCTCATCATCAGTATTCGCGGCACTGACTGAGTCATCTGAGTGGGCTACAGAAGTAATTAGGATATTGACAAGCGGAAGCCTGGAACCCATGATTATCCTATTACTTGTTTTCTTCAGCATCGTGCTGAAAGCAAAGAAGCCACTGCTAACACCAACTAAACCTGAACTGTCATTGTACAAATGCAAAAACAGAAAAAAAAAGCCTTTCTAGGTTCCCCAAGTTATGAAATTATGTTATAGATCCAAATGAAGTGTTTGCATTCATCTTAAGGCTTAAGCAAGTAGTGAAACCGGGTTTACATACAGACTAGTGAATAACACTTGATTTCCCAAAATACTTAAGTGTTTAGCAACTTCTATTTTTTCCCACATGCTGATCCCATACAGATTTAATTACAGCCCTCAATTTATACATCTTTAAGAAAAAAACTATGATGAATTAAATATGGAAAATACTTCTGATTACAAGTTAATTCATATGTAAGGGAGCAAAAGTCAGTCTCCCCAAAATAAGTCTTCTTGTCAAGAAGTCTATTTTCATGAGAGGAGCTCTGAAAGCTGGGTAGAAGTTGCTTCACCATAGTTCTCTGGAAAAGTCTCTCTGTGAGGATCCCTCCTAGGAAGGCCTAATCTCCTTAGCTCTCCAAACACCCCTTCAGAATCTCCCCTCCCCCTCCAAACACCCTTTCCCAGCCTGCCATAAATTCTCAGATTGAGTTTCTCTTTCATCCCCCAGTATCCCTTGTCTTAACTAAGCTATTTAAAAGGACTTCTGAAGTCAGATGGGCAAGTTCCTCATCCTGTTGGCTCCACCAGAGCATACAAGAGGTACACGGGCTATGAGAATGCCTCAGTCTCTTATTTACCTGCCCTTGCTTGCTTATTTGCCAACCTAGAACTCAGAGAGGGTATGGGATAATTTTCTTTGAGTCCACATCCCCTGCTGATTCTTCTAGCTTCATAGTTTAAGAAAGTCCCCTAATCTCTGTAAGACTTGATTTCTATCCTGAAAACACAAAAATGCTACTCTTTGGATGAATGAAAAGATTGAGCCATAACCCATGGGCATTTCTGCAGCCATTTCAAAACACACGTTTTACCAGTTTATTTTATTCCTAAAACTTTGTAAATCATGACTTAAAAGAAAATTCATGACATACTTTTACAAGGCCAGTAAATTACAAAAGCCCTAAGGAAGCCAAAAGAGCATCTGGTGAAACTATCTTATTTTATACAAGAGGAATCAGGAGAGGTAAAGGAATTACCCAGGAGCAATAAAGGATGGAACACAGGTCATGGCAGTTAGGTCAGGAGTTCACCTTCCATCAAGTGACCCTATCTTTCCCCCCACCCCAGACCTCTGCTTTAATTTTTCTAAAACATTCTCTCCCTCAAAGAATAATTCTCTTTTTCTTAAGAAATCTCTTAAAAAAATATGGAAACAAGAACTTCTTGTTGCATAGCAAATGATCATAGCTTTGGTATTTAGGGCAACAAGATACAGAGAAATTTATAGCTGGTAGCTGTCTTGTTATTATGTGCAGGAGAAATATTCTTTCGTTTTATGGGATATGGGACTGACATCTTAATTCATATCTTCTGCTAGAACAGCAGCATGCTTTGTGCTGAGTTTGGCTAATCAGTAAATATTTACCCTCTGTTAAATATTTAATATGTTATTCCTCGGTCATTCATTTACTATAGCAAACATTTCCTACATCCTGTATTATGTACAGGACCAGGAAAATGCAAAGGTTGTTGGATTTAACCATTAATGAAATGAGCCCTAAACATGAGCCCACATCTCCTGCTGATTCTTCTAGCTTCATAGTTTAAGGAAGTCCCCTAATCGCTTTATGACTTGATTTCTATCCTGAAAACACAAAAATGCTACCCTGTGGATGAATGAAAAGGTTGAGACGTAATCCATGGCCATTTCTGCAGCCATTTCAATAAATTGTGAAATATTAGTAGGGGTTACTTCAACCTAACCTATAAAAAAATGCTGCATATTGTGCTCAGTAAAGTGTAGATAATCTATTACTTTATTTTTTTCCTGTTATTCATTATTTAAACCATTTTAACATCAAGTCATCACCTTAATATTTATGTAGTGGATAACATAGATAAGTTTTTAAGGTTGCTACAGAGCCCCCAAAATCAATTAGCAAAATGAATAATTAAAAATAAATAATTTCATGTGCTTTTTTTCCTTTTCTAATCATATTTGACAGAGATAAGATGAATTACAACCAAAGGCATATGAATTTCTCAGTTTGGCAATACCCAATCCTACTCCTGGGTTAAGTAACCTTGGAAAAGTTATCAAACTTTTTTTTTTAGCAACTCTATCAGAGGAAGTGGAATCATTACTTTTTTTTTTCTTAAATGAAAAGCTTTACACTTATTCCATTGCTCTCTTGCACCTATATGATGACAATAGTCAAAATTTAAAAAATACCCATCATGAATCAGTTTTGGTCCTAATCATTTTGTATATTTGCATCTATCCAATGAGGTTAAGTGCCACCACCAGCCCATTTAAAAACAAAAACAAAAAATATAGAACTGAAACACAGAACTTGACCCTGCTAAACTGCTGTTTGAACTCTGTATACTCTGCTTCATGCTTGATGTCACAGCACTTTCAACATCGGAGTCCTTCAATAAGAATAAAGAAAATCCTACATTACTGGGATCAGGGAATCCAAAATGAGCACTCGGACACCATGGTGATGCAGAAGTTTTAATCTCTTTAACTTTTTGTTGTCTTTTCCCATACCTGGCTCAGGAACTGAAACAACCACCTGCCTGCAAGTCAGATCTTGCCATTACTAGGTTTCTGAGTCTTCTCTCTAGGACCATAGTAACTGACCCCACTGCCACTCAGACGCTGTTTGTAATAGTTGTATCTTTTTTTTTTTTTTTTAAAGATTAAAAAAAATGTATGTCTGCATTTAGAACTGGGGGACAGGACAGAGGGGCAAGGGTGGTGAGAGGCTTCACCAGAGACAGAGAAGGGATCAGAACAGGCCGAATGATGAATTACACTGATGAGGGGAGCAGCGCGTGGGTCAGGAGAGGTCTGCCAGCACCATGTGGGTCACCTACTGGGCGGGGATTGAACTTGCACTGAAGCAGCTGCAGCTAGCTTGCAGTGCTGCATCCTAACTTGTTGGACCCATGCATTGTCTTTTATAGAGAGCAATTACTAAAGATACTGTATGATGATAACCACTTACTACTTGGAGGCACTGAGCTAAATATTCTACATGTAGTATTTCACTTAATTCCTGCAAAAATAAGAGGATTTAAGGCTCAAGGATCCTTTCCCCAGGTGGTGCAGCATGGGCTTCCCAGGAAACACAGTAATACAGGCAGGAAATGATTCTTCAGGTAGCTGTGTAACTGAAAGGCCATCCTGGCAGTGGGAGACTCCTGAGCAGAGGCACAAAAGACTGAGGACTCAGGTCTGGTGTTGCACTAGAGGACGGCTAGACGTGAGTGGCCGGTACAAGAACAGACAAAATTAACTGCTCAGACAAAATCAGGATCTGGAGTTTTTCATGACCTACTCAGGAGTTGGGGACTGCTCCTAAAGTTTTAAAAGAGTTACTACCTGATTATAACTGGGAAGTGACAATATAACACTAATTTTTAAGTCATCCAGAGTCTGAGCATGTAAATCAGAAGGGGAAACATCTAATAGGTGGCTTTATTGATTATTAAATACTGCTCTTTGCACACATTTATTAATTATGATAACTTCGACTCACTGTTGGATTATTTCTCTTTCCTCTGAAAACAACAAACTTAAGACAATCACACCAGCATTCACTCAGTTCTGTGTCCTTTCTCTCCCAGGTACGCAAAGCTTACTCAATGTTATGTGCTCAAAGCGCATTGAATCAATGTTTCCATCAAGTAATTCTCTTACTGTGGTCTATTTATTAATAATAAGAAATAAATTCCATAAGGTAAAACTCTGAGGAGTTTTATCCCTCACAACTTTGTCCTGTGGCTTCGATGACTTGAAATTCACTTGAACTATTAGGAAAAAAAAATGATTTTGCTTTAATTTCAGTTATGTATTTCACTACATTTTTTTAAAGATTTATTTATTTTTGCATACAGAACTGGGATATAGGCCAGAGGTGCTGGGGTGGTGCGAGGATTCCCCAGAGACAGAGTGGGGCGCAGAACAGGCAGATCAGCAAAGTACACTGCTAAGGGGAGCAGCGGGCTAGACAGGAGAGGTCTGCTGTGCCATGTGGGTCACCTCCGGGGTGGGGATCAAACTTGCACTAAAACAGCTGCAGCTAGCTTGCAGTGCTGTGTCCTAACCTGTTGCTCCACCGGGGAGGACCTCACTATACTTTTTATATGAAATGAAAACTTTATTTCCAGATATCTTGAAAAAGGAGGGAAGCAATCTGAATTACTACCTCCTCTGTTATGTACTCTTTTCCAACAGTTTATAGATATGATTTTACTTTTAAAAATATTTATTAATTCATTTAGTGTAACAGAACTGGGTACAGGCTAGAAGTACAGGCAGGTTGTGAGAGGATTCATCAGAGAAAGAGTGGGGAGCAGAACAGGCAGATTTATTGAAGTACACTGCTGAGCTGAGCAATGGTCTGCTGTGGGTCACCTCCCTGGCCAAGTATCAAACTCAGGCTGTAGCAGTGACAGTGTTAAGATTTAACTTCCAGACCTTCAGGGAGGCCCTACAGATACTATTTCTAATGGGTTTGTTAGGGGGAAAGGATGTCCTGAATGAACTCTACAGATACAGGCGTTGTGGGCTCCCCCCCCGTTCTAGACACTGAAACTTATGAATTTCAGCAACACCAACTGGAGAACTTCTAGGACCAGAGGGGGGAGTTAAGCCGCCATTTTAGGTTTTGGATATAAAATCAGATACATTGGGCTGAGAGAGGCACATGGAGCAGAGAGACATGTGAATAAGCTGTGCTTGTTCTTCTTGGTCCTGGACTGGTTGAAACAGATGTGGGTGAGAGACCAATAGAGGACTGACTATGGCAATGTTTATCTTGAATTTGATTTTGCTCTTTTCCTCCCAGACTTGTCTGGCCATTTCTGACCTTTTCTATGGGTCCCCTCCAGAAGGTGCTTTAGACTAGTGGTAGGTTTTCAGGCCTTGGTTTGCCAATCCCTTTTGGGTGGACTGTACCACCAGGGGATGGGTAACTCTGGGTGTTTGATTTAGAAACTATATTCTTTATGTTTACTGTATTGCATGCTGATTGTATTGAAGTTCCTTTCCATTGAAGATCTTATATGTTTGATCTTGATGCAGAGGATGGCAGAACCTATTTAGGGCAGGCAGGTTTGGGAGTTTAGGGGTATCTCTCTCCCTGCCCTGTAACAGGTTGACACAGGGCACAGCAGACCTATCCTGTCTCACTTGCTGCTCCCCTCAGCAGTGTATGTCAGTAGATCTTCCTGTTCTGCTCCCCACTCTCTGTTTCTGATGAATTCACTCACCTCCTGTACCTCTGATCAGTACCCCGGTTTCATGCCAAAAGAGAATATATATATATATATATACATATATATATATTTTTTTTTTTCAAAAAGGAAAAAGTCTTACTAAGAAAAAGTTAATAGGTGAAATTATGAGTGTGCCTAGTGATACAGGTCATTTATATTCTGGCACTAGCTCCTTATCTCAGCGCTCACATATAATCAAGTTCTTTAACTTAACTTCCTGCAGAGTAAGAAACAATTTGTACATGGGCAGCCAGTCTTCTGACCTCACTTTAGATTGCACTGCTCTGGATCTTCAAACCTTGTTGCGAGTTATCCACTGTACACCCAGTTACCAAGGCTGTCATTTGAGTGTGTGTGTAAAAGAAGACTAAATCTTAGTGTGTAATACCCTGAAGAATCCCAGTTCAGAGTAGGCATTGGGGCCAGCACAGACACAAAAGAGAATTTAGTACAGACAAATTACCTTTCTTCAATTACATTCCTTTAATCACCCTGGTAAGACTAAGTTCCTTTGTAAAAAGGAATTGGACTGTGATCAATACTCACTATGTACTTGTTAGAGTAGCTTCTCAAAAGCAATGTGCATTCAGACCTTGTTAAGAATGTGATTCCAATTTAGTAAATCAGGGGTAGAGTCTCGTTTTCTCATGTTTAACAAGCCGAATAGTGGACCTCATTGAGTAAACAGACTTGTTTATATTTACAGTTCATTGCATAGATCATTACTGCAAAATCAGTAATCCTCACTATATAATTTTGCTCTTTTCATGAAGACATGAGCTAAAGATCTTCTATCTTGTGTTCTGTTTTATTCAGCGCTCATAGGGAACATATATAGAAATAACTCATTTCTCTTTTGATATGTTCACACAGGTATAGTAAATTTTCTAACCTCATGATGAGTATCTACCTGTGTTTAGACTGGGTAACAATAAAGGGGCACACCAATTTCCACAAAACCATTCAGACAGTTCCACACATCATTGGCATATAGAGTCCTGTGACAGGGAGGTGCATGTGGGGGCTCGGTGGCTAAAAAGAGAATCTTTCAGTTGCATCTAATCCATATGACTCTCCATAGACAGCAATTTAAGACAAAATGTATATCCCTGCCATGTTTCAGTACTCTTTCTACAGTATATTGATTTTCTATTACTACTTATGTCTGGTCAACCCCTGACCATAAGGGCAAATTCACAAAGGTAATGAAGGGAAAGCCTGAGTACTTAAGTGTTGTAAACAACCTCGAGAAAAATCTCTACTTAGTCACAGAGATGAGCATGTCAGTTGCCAAGCAAAGAGGAAATGGTAAAACCACTGAAAGACTTTGCTCGTTTCCTAATAGAGGTTGACAATAAGGATCCTGGGAAATTAGGTTAACAGAGAGGAACTGAGATTGTTTGACCACAAACCACCGCATGGGACAAAGCCTGAGATTCATGAATCATTCCTTTGTTCATTATAACAAGGATGTGGGCTTAGGGGTGATTCCAAAGTCTGAAGCCTTAGTAGTGCTCAGTAATTTTTTTTCCCCCATGAATATGAGCTGGACATTATACTGGGTGCAGAAAATACAAAGATTAATAATAGTCCCTAGTCTCAAGTGCTTTCACTGTTTATAGACGAATAAATTAGGGATTAAAATATATGTAAAGTATACTGTTTGCATTGTGTTATATAGTCCCTGAGCTTAAATAGTTGTCCTGGCTGGAATTCTGATTATAAGAAAGATTTTTACCATGTCAAACAAAAACTCTTCTCTCTGGGATTGTTACCGATGACACAATTTTGGTTTTCTGTAGTAAAAAAAATAAAGGAAAAATTTTCTCTTCTTCAGGACAGTCTTTCAACATTTGTAAGTGGTTGTCATTTATTTTTCAAACTGAATACCAAAGAAAGGCATGTAATTCTTAGCGCACTATTTTACCAATATAAACACAGTGTATAGTAAAAGCATTTCACCTGTCAAAACTCCTCATTTCTATCACAGAAAGTGAAGAGAAGGAAGAAGGAAAAGTAGGGAAATTTGAAACAGTGCATTTTGCTTATTATTATTATTTTTTAATAAACTACTGATTAACTGGGAGATTGCTAAGAGATTCCTTAGAGCATTTTGCCATTGGGCAGCAGGTCAGAAACAAAGAAAAAATTTTAGGCTATTTGTGAATTTTCAAAAAAATTGTTTTAAAGATTCATTTATTTACTTTTGCATAC
>NW_004567137.1:11338119-11351822 GCF_000260355.1 Condylura cristata
ACTGGGATACACAGAAATGTGGGGGGGGTGTGAAAGGATTCACCAGAGACAAGAGCGGGGAGCACAACAAGCTGATATACTGAAATACACTGCTGAGAGGAGCAGCAGGCTAGACAGGAGAGGTCTGCTGTGCCATGTGGGTCAGCTCCTGGGCCAGGGATTGAACTTGTGCTGCAGTGGCTACAGCTAGCTTCGTGGTGCTTTTGAGTATTTTTTTTTTTAAGATTTATTTATTTGTGCATACAGAACTGGGGTACTGGTCAGAGGTGCAGGGGTAGTGAGAGGATTCACCAGAGACAGAGTGGGGAGCAGAACAGGCAGATTTACAAAGTACACTGCTGAGGGGAGCAGTTGGCGGGTCAGGAGAGGTCTGCCATGCCATGTGGTCACCTCCAGGGCCGGCAGGGTTTGAACTCATGCGGAAGTGGCTTTAGTTTCTCAGTGCTGTGCTTTAACCCGCTACACCACCAGGGAGGGCCACTTTTGAGTATTTCTGTGTGAAGCGTGTATGGCAAGCTGTCTCTGTATTCTGTGTCTCAGTATTCTTTCTTGGTCTCTCTGTTTCAGCTATACCAGCTGTTTACTGTTTTTCTTTAGAACTTCTCATGCACTAAATGCTTACTAAATTCCTGCCATCTTGGTGGGGGTAGTTTGTGAGCTTATTCATAAAAGAAATAAATGGGGTATTGGCTTTGCATTTTCCATGGTTGCAACATAAGCTTAAAAAATAATTGGGTAAATTGAGACCAAATTAGCATATAAGATGAAGTACAGATTCAGGAACAATACTTTTCTATATGACTACTAGAGGACAAAATTTCCTTTTCCAAGGAAAAATACTAACATTCATTTCCTCCTTTCTAGTGCTTTTAAAAGAAAATATTCACCAACACTTTCTTCTCTTATAGGTGTTCAGACAATTGAGTTTCTGGGCAAAGTATATGAAGGAGCAACCCTAGAAGTTTAATTTCTGATTGTGATTGAAATGATTAAATAAATAAAAATTTGAAGAAATATCAAAGTATGATCCAGACCAATCTGAATCGTGGAAAGATCCTCAACAGAAAGGGCACATTTCCAAAAGAACAAGCACATGTGTTCAATTTACCAGGGTGAAATAAATAGTTTATGCAGAGGACACACTTAGAGCAAAGGAATATAGAGGAAAGGAGTTTTATGCCAGCGCACCTAGTTAGATCCCAATAGCAACACCTGCCGAGGACCTGCTCAATGAGAGACCTGTCATGCATGGCTCTGCGATGCTTTACCTCTCAGTGAGGTAACTGCAGAGTAGCGGCATTAGTATCATTCCGAAATAGGAGATAAGTGAATACAAATCTGCATTTTAGCAAGTTTCCTAAGCGTTATGTCATTCATATAACTTTCAGGCGCACATCTCCAATGCAAACAGGAAATCTACGTTTCCTAAATGCATTATCATGATACATTAAGTTTCTATGGGGAGTCAGAATTTTAACAAGGGACTCAAGAATTCTCAAGGGTAGACAAGTCTATTAAAGCTAGAACTATGTAAACATCAGTACAACAGCAGATGGGGGACAATCAATTGTTTGTCTTTAAATATTCTGTAATACAGATTTTGTACTTAGAAAAGTGAAAATATTCAGCATATTAACATACACTTTTATTTTCAACTTGTTACTTGATCACAACTCAGTAGTTTAAGCTAATGGTCTTCTGTTTTACTTTTTATTTTGCCATGAAATCTTTTAATGAAACATTTTTTCACTTAAACATGCTTCATTAAAAATCTATTTTGAATCTTAAAGG
Source organism: Condylura cristata (assembly GCF_000260355.1). Lineage (NCBI taxonomy): Eukaryota > Metazoa > Chordata > Mammalia > Eulipotyphla > Talpidae > Condylura > Condylura cristata. Next base: position 11,339,911 of record NW_004567137.1, read on the forward strand.
AGTATGGGGCCCTCCCTGGTGGTGCAAAGGTGGTGCAGTATTGCAAGCTGGCCACAGCTACTTCAGTGCTAGTTTGATCCTCAGCCCTGGAGGTGACCCACATGTTGCAGCAGACCTCTTCTGACCCACCCGCTGCTCCCCTCATCAGTGTACTTTGTAAGTCGGCTGCTTTGCTCCCCACTCTGTTTCTGGTGAGTCCCCTCACCCCCCCTGTACCTCTGGCCTGTACCCCAGTTCTGTATGCATAAATAAATAAATCTTTTTTAAAAACTGCAGCCAATCATTAATTGTGTCAGGGACATCTAACCATTGGCCTGTACCTCTCAGGAGGTACCAGAGTTGGTTTATAAAGCATGATACTGTGTCCTGTAATTAATGTCTAGCGTTTCAAAGGGTAAATATTTCAGGAGAATGTAAAGATCATAAAATTGAATTTAGGGGAACATAGCAAGAACAATTACTTAGGTTTATGAAGTTGCTTCTTTATAATGACTCATTAGTTATAAAAAGGATGACAAAAAACAGAAGTCACACGACCGTTAATTAAGGGTTTTCTTCATTCCCAAAGCAGCGGCAACTAAACTTATGTCTTAACAAACATAAAAAACTGTTACTGACGACTTATCAATGAAGAAGTCTTCCTAGTCTTGAAATATGTATAAAATGTTGTAGCTGAAATTGTACATTGGTTTAAGGACTTACAAATTATTGAAAAAAGTCTAATTTCTAAATTTGACTTTCAAAAGAAACAGTATTCCTTAGGGCAGGAAATAATAACACCACGTTTTTAAATCTGTAAGCGTTTTTCAAAGGCTATTCTCACCAAAAATCTGGCATTTACAGATTAAAGATTCATGGTTTCAACCATGTGTGAGTGGTCTCCAACACATTTGCTGATGGGAGGGAGGGTCTTCACAGAGCTCCAGGGAGGAGTCCCAGGGTGTGAACAATAAACAAGGCAGCAATGACCTTGGCAGCACATGCTCCTCCCTCCCTGAGGCTGGATGACTCTGTTGTTACTCAGTGATAATTATTTGGCTTATTTTTGGACTGCCTGAACCGTGCTATTTGGCCAAATATAACTATTTTCCTACAAACTGTGGAAGAGCTAGGTTAAATAAAACAGAGTGATTCCATGCTCAAGTCCTTGTGTAAATCATAGACTATGTGGGATCAGTTCTTTTTTCTTTATTTTATATACATGTATTTGTACATCATTCTTCATTTTGTACATTTTTTCATCTCAGTTGTAACCTCTGTGGACTTCCTACCACCACTTCACTCATGTGCCATCACCATAGTTCCATGTGTTCTTCCTACCCCAGTTTTGATCTTATTCCCCTCTCCTCTCCCATAGAATATCTCTGGTTTATAGTTGTTAGTTGATGTTCATTTTTACTTTATTACAATGACTACATATATATTTTCCCCTGATACTTTGCATACCTGCTATGAGTGAAGCCATCCTGTATTTTTCTTTTTCTTTCTGGCTTATTTCACTAAACATTATCCTTTCCAGCTCATCCATGTTGCCACAAATGGCATGAGTTTATCTTTTTGATTGCTGTGTAATATTCTATTGTGTATATGTACCACATCTTCTTGATCCAGGCATATATTTTGGGGCATTTGGGTTGATTCCACATCTTACCTACTGTAAATAGTGTATTTTAAACATAGGAATGAAGGTGTCTTCTTAAAATTAGGTTTTTGTGTCAAATAGAGAAAGAAGGAGTAAAACTATCGCTATTTCCGAAGATACAATAATATACTTAGAGAATCCCAAAAATGCCAATGAAAAACGTATCAAAATAATCAAGCAGTTTAGTAAAGTAGCAGGATAAAAAAAATCGAGACAAAAACCAGTAATCTTCCTGTATATATCAATCTGAAGAAGAAATCAAGGAAACCAAATGTTTGGAAATAAACCTAACAAAAGACGTGAAGGATCTCTATAAACAAATTAAGTTCTTTAAAAAAGAAAATGGAATATCATGAAATATTGTACTGGTACGCTGTAGGCCAACTGCCAAATGTAAGCACAGTATTTAATATTGTCCTTTACAGTCTCCATTTTAAATAGCAAATGTCTCTCCAAACTCTTAAGTCAGGGTTGCATGTGCCCAATAGTCATGTTCAGGTCTAAGAACTGCTGTGAACATCTCGCTAGTACACAAGATGAGAACCTTCTGTGCCGATACAGTTACTGTGACTCCTTGGAGAGCCTAAAGGCCTCCTATGCTCCCCCTTCTCCATACACATACCCAGCTTGTCTGTTCCTTTGCTGGAGGGAGACATAAGTTCAGGAGGAGCAAAGAGAGGATATGATTTGACTAAGTTAAAAATTGGTGTTTCCTCTAAAGCAAACTTGCTTCAATCATGAGGAAAAAGTTCTACACATAATCTCCATTTAAGCAATGGTAGCAAATATCCAGAACAAATTAGGCAAGGTATTAATGTGGACCATATATCATTACTGGAATATAATAATTAGGAAGTGATCAGATAAAAAAAACCTGGCTTTCACATAAAGCCAAACTGAAAAGCTAATCCCTGAAAGATGTCTATAGACCTGAGGAATTCAGAGGTGATGGGGAACAAAGTGGGGGCGGCACAGTAGACGATGGTGGTGGACAATGGTGGTGGTGGGTGTTAGATACGCTATGGTTGTAACACTGAAAGGGGGATCCTACACCCCCCAAATATAAGGACATAAACCAACATTGCTAAAAAAAAAAAATCTGGGTAATTGCTTTAATTAACTCTGGAAATAAAGATACATTATGAATTACCAAATGTCCTTCTTACCTTTTTTAACTTGAGCAATTTTTCAAAGTATTAAATGACTAAAGATTATTATCTTTAAGACACAGTTCAAATATAATTTTTTATCATAAGCAACTTCACCTTTCTCATAGCAATTTACTTCCTCAGACTAATTTACTGAGTTAACAATTCCTCATTACCAAAAATATTGCATAATTGTTCATGTAATTCCTTTAGGAAGTTAATTGCATAGTATCCTGCTCTCAGCTTGGGAAATTAGCTGTCAGGAATACGTAATTTCAATGTGCCAAGATTTAAACACTTACACTTCCAATATTCTTGCCAAATATGAGCAACGTTATTAGATGTAGAAGTCAGTAATAAATCATGCCTTCAATGAGGAACCTGTGGTTTCCTTGTCATAAAGAATCCCAGAGTTCAATCCCCCCAACTACAGCAATCTCATCCAATTGCATTCCTATTGGCAAGAATATTTTCCCTATTGGCAGGCCTTTTCCACTAACTAATAATGACAAAAAGATTTGAATCTAATGCATGGACAACTATTTACATAGAATAATTTAAATTTATCTTTGCACAAATTATGAATAAAATCTATTTTTGCCAAAAGTATACCTAATTTCTATAGAATACATAGGTTAATATTTAAAGTGTGCTTGGTTTTTTAGCATGTTTTAACTTTTTTCATAGTTGTTTTTTTTTCTATTGGCAAATAGGATTTAAAAATACCTGCCCTTACTAGCTACAAAGAAATAATAAATATACAGAATCAACTTGAAGTCTGTTTGGATTATGAAGATATGTTTTAAAATTTACAGAAAGTACATAAGCCCCTATTTTATAAATGATACATAATAAGTAATGCATATTATTATTGCCATTTTATAATATCTTAGTTTAATTAATGGATAGAGATCGACAATTTCATTTCACACTGGAAATGAACTGAACAAGCATGATTACCTTAAAGAATTTCTAAAGAATCCAGTGTCATTTGTGAGCTTCCTTAGTTGATGATTACAAAAACATTAGCATCCCTTTTATGCCCTTCTTCTTCAGAAGTCCTAATTTGGCTGCCATTCAAGGAAAACTGCCGTGTACTATATACTTTTTCTAATATAAACCATTGCTATTTTTTCCTATAATTTAGATGTGTAATTAAAAACTTCTCCCAAATCAACTCCCCTTGGGATTCACTTTACTTTGTTCCTTGGAGATATATCCATGACCCAGGCTAAAGAGCAAAGGGGTACAAGACCAGGCAAGGGCCTGGGGGGGTACTGTACCCCCCAATATTTTATCCTTAAGGAGACAGCCTTCCACTTCAGAGATTCCAGATCCCAGATGAGTAGATGTTATTCAAATACAAGTTTTTAGTATTATCCTTGTTTGTTGAAAAATGTCCTTCCAAAGAGGATGATATTCTGGAGGCTGAGAAACCCAACTCAATGGAACTGATCTACGGTCCCTGCCTTTTGGCACCAAAGGCCCTCAATAGCCACCATCCTCCTGGACATCCCCATCCATACCAGTCCCATCCCACTTGTGACACAAGCAGCCTCTTATCATCCCATCAGCAAGGTCTTTTCACCAGCTGTACCCAAAATCTGTACCTTTTTCCTTCCCTCCCTTTCTGGATACATCCTTTCCCACCCTCCCAGAGCAGGTCATTTTCATAGCTCTTCCAACTCTTTAGTAAGCTCTCAAAGTACTACCCTGTCAAATATGATTTGTTATTCCTGAAAAATAATCAAATGCAAAATTACCAAAATGGTAAATTTTGTGATTGTTCTCTAAGTCCAAAACTTCTATACAAAAAGCAACACAGGGGCCATCATACTGAATATCAAACATGGCATATTTATATAAAAATACTCTCAACCAGGCTCTCCCTGGTGGCACAGTGGGTTAAAGCATAGCACTAAGAAGCGAAAGCAACTTCAGTTTGATCCCCACCCCGGGGGGTGGTCCACATGGTCAGGCAGACCTCTCCTGACCTGCCCACTGCTCCCCTCAGCAGTGTACTTCATTGCTCTGCCTGTTCTGTTCCCAGCTCTGTCTGGTGAATCCTCTCACTGCCCCTGCACCTCTGGCCTGTACCCCAGTCTGTATGAATAAGTAAATGAACACATCTTTTTTTTTAAGACTTATTTTTTTATGCATACAGAGCTGGCACCATGTGCCGCACCATGTGGATCACCTCCAAGGTTGGGGATTGAACTCATGCTGAAGTGACTTTAGCTTCTCAGTGCTGTGCTTTAACCCACTGCGCCACCAGGGAGGGCACAAATAAACAAATCTAAAAACAAAACAAAACAAAAACAAAACAAAACAAAACTCTCAGCCATCACTAAAGAAAGAACTCTCCATTATTAGATTAGGATACTGAGGCTTAGCATCACTTGCTGTGGCTACATATTACAAAAAAGAGTAAGGGAAACAATTCAAATTCAAGACTATCTTTGCATACTTTATTCTCTCTCTCTGACACACTGATTTTCAATGTAATATATTCAATAAAAATCCTTCCAACATAATTAGGCACCTGTGGGGGGAAATGGTCATGGAGTTTAACTACTTTGTGACAAATCTGATTAATATCAGTTCTCATAGCAAATAAAGGCCAAACATCTTGTTGTATTTAAGGAAATGTACTCCTCATGTATGCTTTACTAATTGTGTTTATTGTTTTTCTATTTCTTTGTCACTTTTATGCATATTTATACTTCTTTTCCTTACTTTTGTAAATCTTCTTCCCTTCTTTTATTATTTCTGTCTGTAACTACTGGTCCCTACTCTGAGAATAAGAGGGAGAAGATCGATTTCTTTATAAGTTGATGGGTGATACTTCACATGGATTATCACTAAAGTAAACATTAATTTTACATCTCACTCTACTGCATATATGAAATGCTGAGGCTGCACCAACAATTGGAAGCAAAAGCTCGCTGACTTATACTGGTCCCTTACTTTAAGTTCCAAAGAAAGCTCTGGTATAGGCCTAACACGTCCCAGCAGAGGTGACCAGCATGTCATAGATATGTGTAAACTGGCAATACTGATCAGTTCCTTGTTGTGAGACCTCTCAAAGTTGGAATATCTTGGAATAAGCGACTGGCAGAGTGAGAGACATGGCCAGTATTTGAAGCCAGCTACCATGTTTTGACATAGTTGTGATATTTACTGGCTGATTTCCACCAGATCCTATTTTTTTTCTCTGAGGAGAGGTTGCCTTAAAGCATCTCAGTTAGTTTTTATAGTAAAATATTTTAAAAATAATAACTCTAGGAGGTTAATATAAAAATTTCATTTATTCACAAGAAACAGGATGTGTAATTATAATTAAATTATCTCAACTTTTAATGATAGTCTACTACTCACCAGGCACTCTGTTAGGTAAGTAAATTGTGGCATGACTCACCATGTATTTATCTTATGCCATTTCTCACCACCTGGAGAGGGCTGAGCTTTCAGGAGAAACGAAACTTGAATTCATTGTTGAAGCGAATGCAGACTTAAGATACAAAGGTGAGAGCGGGATTGTTTATGGACTCTGATGTGCCAAACATAGTGCTCTCCATGTGTCCTGGGAGCCAAAGAGCTTGATATTAGCATTGCTGTTTTGAAAGCAAAGACACAGGCAAAGAGAAATTACAGTGTGTTATGTCACTTTTAAAGTGCAAATAGGACATTTTATTTTCACACCTCTGAGATAAGGGGTGTGAAAAAATAGGCATAGAAAATTCAACTTCCATCAAGGTTAAAAAAATTTGTTCAAATGAAATATAAAGACTGGAACCTCACATGGCTGATTTTATTTGCGAAGAAATACTTGACAGTACAGCCTTGCATAAAGTTTTAAAGTAATAATGACCAAATTTCTTTCTCTAGTATGGGATAATGAAAAGAAGAACAGTGATGATTCTAGCAGAGAATGATAATTACGAACATCATTAAAAATCCTCCCCGTTAAGAGGCATACTGGCATATCCGCAGAAGGGAAGTATTCACATGGCTGATATAAAGTGTTTTCTTTCTTGGAACAATACTAACTCAATCCTAGAGACTGATATTAAATCAGATAAAAGAGAATACTTAAGAAAATAATCTTAGCTAGACTCTGGGATTTTAAGGAGATCAAATCAGTCCTTTTCTTCAAATCTCCCATTCCATCCCATCAGTGTCGACTCTCTCTCATCATTTAATTTCTTATCTTGTATGAGCAGTCAACTTTGAAATTGCTAGGGAGGCAAAGTGAATGAGCCTGATAAATAAATAGATTGTTTCATGTCTCTCACACAAAAGATCAAAGACAAAATTTGAAGGAATGGTCATCTCTATGCTTCCCCTTTTCAGTTTGCTCGTTTCATGCTTTCTTTTTGAAATCCTTAAGTTCTAATTTTCATTAGTCAATGAACACAACAAAGGGGGAACTAGCCTCATGTTTTGGGTAGTTGCAAGAGGAAAGTTAGAAATTCATGGCAGTAACTGTGGGTGTGGAAGTTGGTCATGGGTTATAGTACATAAGCTATTTCACATCATACACGTAGTCTTTGTTTTACAACATACATATAATCTTTGTAAAATATGTATGTTTTACAACATCCATGTAGTCTTTGGCATCAATGGAGATGGTAACCTGCCTGAAGAAAGAAATACCACTTCTGATGTTTGTGTTGCTCTAACAAGACACAGAATTGACCAAAAATAGTATGTATAAGAGCCTTTGGGTTACACATTGCTTTAAGTTTTAGAAATTCAATCGATAATTTCATATCTGGTGATCAACTAAATTGGAAAATACATTAGTCGTTTTGTGCTTATGTTCAGAATGAGTTTCCATGAGCCTATAAATAAATTGGATTGATAGCACAAGGCTCACTGGTGTTTAGAGTGACATTTGTTCACTTTTTCTATGCTGAGTCCAAAACAACAATAGATTAGAGGTCAGAATAATATAATTCTACCATGAATTAAGAGATGAAGGCTTTCTACAGGAATGATGAGTGGACAGAGGCCTGGCTTAGGAAGAGGAACAAAGACACTCTTATTCCTCCCTGAGCCAAAATTTGGGAAAATTGCTTAAAGTGTGAGCAAATAATGAGTAGTTATAAAATTCTTTATATATCAAAATTACAGACTCTTCTCTTTTTTTTTTTTGTTTTAGTTTCTGTTTTAATCAGGATAATGCTATTTAATCTCTAAGTCCATACCACTAGGGAGAAAAAAAAATCAGAAAACAAAATACTATGCTACTTCATTTTATGTTGGTGCAAAATTGTTCTCCTAATGTGATTTTTAGTCATCCTTTTCCACCAAATGTAAGCAGAGTCAGAAAGTTAACAAAATACTGTACTGGTTCGTTCTGAGCCTCATTGCTGATGAAGCATTGTGCATACACTTCATAAGTACAATTATGTAAAGTACTTTGATTTATTCTTCACTGTGATCTGATTTATAATTGTAAAAACAAAAGCTAATCTAAGGCCATGTCAGTATTACCTTTGTTTAACCAAAGAGGTTGACTAGAGAAAAAAATGCATCTAAATCAGAAAGTGAGCAGAAAAAAGGGCCTATTATCCCTATTATAACTTAGTAACTAAATCATTTTCAGCAATGACAGTATTCAGAGACACATTATCATAAAAATCAGTGCTCATCAATGCCTGCTCTTGAGTGAATTTGCTGGGCTCATGATTGCTTTGGCTGCTCCAGAAACATGAATTTCACTGAAGTTTCATGGCTCTTTATCTTTTTTCTGGATTTACAGAACTACTTCTGAGCATGTATCACACATGGCTGTGCAATTGATTTTAACAGCATCCTTGCACAATGACCGCGTGCACAGTGTCAGCAGGTGAACTGTGTAAGTAATGGCGATGATTACAAATCAAGCCATGCTCTGAGCTGTAAATACTAAGTTATGGTTACAAGAATAATGTAATGGCCCCAGGTGACACCTGAATTCTGGTCCCAACACCCCACACCAAGTTTTTATGGCATAGCAAGCAAAAGACAACTCGACTGGACTACAGATTTCAATAATTAAATTAGACAACAAATAAATGTAATGACTTTACTAACTTAATCAGAAGTTTCCTTTAGCAGTTAAACAAAAATATTTGGGGTTTCCACTTAGCCCCAAATTCACTGTACTGCATGTCTTGCTCCTTTGGTTCCTAGTAAAATAGAGCACTGTCTTATGAATGTGTCTTCTAGTATTAAAAAAAGAGTGATTCAGGACATATTGTTTAGAGTAGTGATATTTAGCTGGCCTTCAGTAAGTTAAAAATGAGAAACAAGAATTCTGCTGTCTTTCGTTCTCTTAAAGCGCAATGTTCTATATAGTCTATATATTAAAAACAATCTTGGATACCGACTTATCAGTTTGTTCAGGCGGCAGCTTTCCTGCCTGCTGCGCCTACACAGGTGCTTGTCTTCGCTGACCTCCCTTTGCAAAGGAGCAGGAGCACCTGTCCTCCTAAGGCTCCCAGCCTGTGGTCTCTCTTTTAACAAACTGTCCCTTTCAGGGCAGCTCTTTCTGTCCACATGTTCCTGTGGAGGGTCCTTCACTCTTCTCTCCCTTTTCATAATAAACCTATCCTTTTAGATATTTAAAAAATATTAAAAGAAATTCTTTCACTAGGAATTGATTTCCTCATCTCCTTTCAATTCTGTATTATTAGATATCTTTACCTACCCATAGGCAATTGGGACATAACAGTTTCCTGTTATTAACTAAAGATATATAGGGTCATCAGCTTCTGATTTAAAAAAAAAACATTGGCCCAACTTTCAAAAATATTAAGTTTCATTTGACTCACAGTTTTCATGTAGGCCAATGAACAATTTCTGTATGAAACACCAGGACTGCCTCTCTAAAAATCGTATTTATTTCTTCCCTCAAACATATGCATGTCAGTATAGATTCTGCTAACTCTCTACTCCCAAACACGGAGATATATGGATTCTCTAAATGTGCAGAAATTAGCTGATACATAGCGTAGAAAGAGTATGGACTTAGATTAGATCTGATTAAGCAAGAGTCATCTGAGATTCTTTTTCCCCTTAGTCTCAGATTAGTCACCTGTCAAATGTTATTGATAGCACCCATTTTCACAGAAAAAGAATTAGGCACAAAAAATCATAAAGTCTTAAAAGTCCCATATTTGTAATGCACAAAATGGTTAAACAATCAATGTTCTGATTACATAAACAACACAAATAAATGTAAAGACTCTCTAATAGCGTATACAAATGTTAAAAGTTAAAAGTAATCAGAAGCAAGCTAACATAATGGCACACCACTCTTCACTGAAGGATGGGTGCATTTAGTAGCAAGTCTGACAGTACAAGATCATTTAAATTATATAAACTTATATCAACATCAAACTTAAACTTAATCATTTAAACAAAACTTAGCTTATCATTTATGCCTTACTTAGCTTGAATCCATTATTTTCATATTGCACCCCATATACTCAATAGTTAGGATAATCTGTTTGGTGTCAGTGAAATAATAAACATAAGATATCAAAAAGGTGTTAGCAATCCCACATTCACTGATGCACTATTCACCTAAATGCCCTTCAAAGATGAATGAATGCAGAAAGGTGGTATATGCATACAATGAAATGCTACTCAACCTTAATAAAAGAAAATTCTGCAATATGCAACAGCATAAATAAATCATATGGCCATCGTTATGTTAAGTGAAATAATATAGTGGCAGAAAGACAATTGATATGTGATTCCACTTATATGAGGCTTCTAAAACAGCAAAGTAAGCCAGACGAGAAAGACAATGCTGGGTGGTATAGAGAAACAAAACAAAGGGTCAGACAAAACTAAGGCAAAAATGAAGTCTAGAAATCCGACTGTAAAACTGAGACACCAGAAGGGGAAAGGGAAGGTAGAGAGCAAAGGGGACAGGGATTCCAACAGTTGGAGATGGAGACAACAGCTGTCTTGGAGGGGGGTCTGGTGCGGTAACAGGGCATCTGAGGAGATATGAACCTACATGTACCGCCGAATCATATACGACACTGTAAACCAACACTAATTCAATAAAAAATAGTCAATTTCCTGAAATCAAAAACTGAAATGGCCATTATTCAAGGTGGGGGGAAGTGAAACTGGTTGTTTTTAATTAACAGGTACAAAGTTTTGGTGAAGTAAGAATAATAAGCTAAATAGATGAGCTACGTTAAGACTGTTTAAAGCAAACAATAATATAAGAGGCTAGCACTCACACGGGGTTCTTAATACATAGATAAATATAGCAGAAAGGAAATGTCAGTATTTATCATCCTGATTAAAATATTATACATACATATATATATACATACATACATATATATACATATACACATATATATATATATAAAAATATGGATCATTATCAAGTAGAAACAACAATGAACAATTTACCTAGAGATCACTCAGGTGAGAGTATGCCTGTCTAAGGACCCCAGGTGGGAGTTTCTGCTCTCCGCCATTGGATTGCAGACTGTGCTTCAGAGAGGGCCTCAGAACTTCAGAATATGGCAGTTGTAAACCCCATTAAACAGGCAAACCAGTTCGGCAAAACCCTTTAGTCTCAAGGAGGAATTCCTTTTGGATTTTCTTATTGTTCTGGCTCAAACTTCTAACTTAAGTCCCGAAAACTCCTTTCATGCTCTAAATTAAAGAGAGAATTTAGCCCAACAAATATCAAATCCCCATCTTGGCACCAAAATAATCCTGACAATTCTATTGTAATAAAATTCTGTGTTTAAGAAGCATAACCCAGAGTAGGAGTCAATGAAATGATGAGGTACAATTTACACTCTAATGAATTTTAATTAATTTTTAATTAAATACAGAAAATTGAATGTTCATGCAAAACACAAACTTACATTTGGGAAAGCAACACATTTGCAATAGATCCTACTTTTCCATCAACTTTGTGGCTTGTGTGTAAGTTTAATGTGGAAAGCAGGGCAAAGAAAATAGCCAGGGGAACTAGTCTCATGAAATCTAACCCCTAAGGTATTTTTTTTTAAAAGATTTATTTATTTGTTCATACAGAACTGGGGTACAGGCCAGAGGCTCAGGGGCGGCGAGAGGCTTCACCAGAGACAGAG
>NW_004567137.1:11351922-11450512 GCF_000260355.1 Condylura cristata
GCCATGTGGTCACCTCCGGGGCAGGCGGGGATTGAACTCATGCGGAAGTGGCTTTATGTTCTCAGTGCTGTGCTTTAACTCGCTGTGCCACCAGGGAGGGCCACCCCTAAGGTATTTTTATAGCTCATGTGAAGAATCAATTTTTTGATGTGTAGTCAATTCTCATTTACTGGCTGTAGGTTATTGATTTTATATTGAGGTATGGAAATTCTGTCACCCCGTTGTTGGGTTTCATCATATATGAGCTTATTAATCAGCAGGCTGATCTATACATCCTACACACATCATATAAACACATATATTTCACAGAAAAATTCCCACAGAAAAAGAGAGTGGCTATTATCTGTGGCAGAGCCAGTTTTCACTGGATTCAGTCGATCTTTTCCTCAAATACTTATTCATTTCTCTTTCTTAGTCAGTAGTGACAACTGCAAAGTAAATATTGGTCTGCCCTTCCCCTTCAACCACTTGGAGTAGGCTATATCCAGGTCACCAGTGAGTTGTAAGCAGAGGTGGTTTGTACATTTCTGATTTGGAGAAGGTAACTCCTGATTAAAACTTTGGGGACCACTGAGGAGAGCTGGTTTCTCATATCAGAAAGCAGTATAGAAAGAGAATATGGACAGAATGAGGTGGGAGATCATTTATTTACTTGCCAAAGTTCTCTTTGAAGAGATTTTTCTCCTAAGAAAGAGATTTTTCTCCTAAGAAACATTCTCACATTTTAAAAACTTGAGATAAAACTTGAAATGGATCAATTTTCTGCTACCCCTGTAGCTATAGAATACCTCAGGTCAAAAGTGTGGCTCATTTGAAGTAACTGTAAAGGGCAGCTCTACAGTTCATATGGGCCACCTCCATGGTATATTTCCACCCATAGTTTTGTTTTTTTGCACTTACCTACTTCTGAATAAGGTCATCCTGTCATGTTTTAGGTATTTACACCATGTGATTCTAAACATCTCTTGGTGCTAAGTGTTGGATAAACAAACATTTTCCAACCACTTCTTACTTCTAATTAGGTAAATAATAATCTTGGTGTAAAAGCTAAGTATCACTCTTTTTATGATTTACCTTTCAAAAGACATGAAAATAGGAGCCAGATTGTATAATCTTCATACCGTGAGTAAAACATACCTTGGTTACCTACCCTGTGTCAGCTACTGTGAGTTTAATGGCAGGCAAAAACAGGTCTGTGCCTCTAGGTCTGTGGAGCTTCTAGTTTAACTGGACAAAATCTGGATCAAGAAAAGCATGGCTGTGGAAAATAGGATTTAGTGCTGGACTACCTGGGTTTGAGTTTTAGCTCCATCACTTACTATCTTGACCCAAACCAAATTGTTTAATGTTTCTATGCCTCAGTATCCTCACCTGTACAAAGGCTGACTCATTGGATTGTTGTAAGGATAAAATGAGTTAAAGAACTCAGAATAGAGTCTGGCAGGCTTATATTACTGGTAGATACAATTTTTGCTGATAAAAGAGAATTTAGGATCAAATAATGTTCAAAATGTCCCTGCAAAATATGCAATAGAAAATCAAAGATTCCCTTTTCTTCCCTACTTGTAAGTGAAACATTCTATACTGTTTAGATTATAATGTCATGGAGAGATAAGAGACTTGGGGATCTTAGGCAATTTCAACTCTGAAATCTCTACCCCTTTTCTGATGGATACTCAGTGTACCTCTTTGGTTAGCATTGTAAAAAGCTGAAACTTACTTCTGAACATTCCAATCAAATGATTGAGCAGCTTTTCTAGGGTTGAGACAAACTCTAAAGAACACACTAAAAAGTCTGGTTTCTATTCTAAAATAACCTACTAGTGGTATAATAATTTGATATGCCTAAAACATGACAACTACTAAATTATACATGGTTTCTTTCACTAAATGTATTACATTATGTTTAATTTAAAATATAAAATGTAAATATTCAATCCATTAGTTTTCACTGAAAAACCTACTTTAGGCATATAATTTAAAAGTTTAATGGTTACCAGAGGGGTCGGAGAGGGAGGGGAAGGGACAGAGGAGGAAGACAGGAGGTGTAACATGGACAGTTTAGTGGAGGGAGAGTGGAATATGTGCACATTAAAAAAGGCAAAAATGGCCCTCACTGGTGGCGCAGCGGGTTAGAGCACAGCACTAAGAAGCTAAAGCCACTTCAGCATGAGTTCAATCCCCGCCTACCCGGGAGGTGACCACATGGCTCGACAGACCTCTCCTGACCCGCCCGCTGCTCCCCTCAGCAGTGTACTTCGTTGATCTGCCTGTTCTGCTCCCCACTCTATCTCTGGTAAATCCTCTCACCGACCTGCATTTCTGGCATGTATCCCAGTTTGGTATGCGCAAATAAATAAATCTTTTAAAAAAAAAGGCAAAAATGTAATCCCAAGATAAAAATAAAAATTAAAGTTTTGCCTAGGATTGTATTCATATGGTGCTGAAACTGAACAGATATTCAAGGGACTTAAAGATAATAAATGCCTACTTATGTGACAGGCAGCTTAACTTTCATTTCATTCTCACAACCCTCAGTGGTAGGTATTATTGTTCTTATAGGAAAATAAAGCAACTCAGAAACCAAGATATAGAGTGCTATTTTCCTGGAGTAATATCTCTGGCAAGTATATAAATAGCAGACCTGGAATTGGAACACATCTCTGTCAGGTTTTTTTTTTCACTGTACCCAGAGGATTAAAAGCCAAAAGTAGTGAAAGAAACTTAAAATGCCTGTGGGAAGAATACATGACTTTGGGTGCCAAAGAACCATTATCCAAATAGGCTAAATAAGGCATTGGGGGGAGGGGTAGAGACTATTATGGAGCATTTGAACTTCAATGAACAGCTGATTTCACCAGTAAAATAAGCAGACTGTGTATGGTCTACTAATGATGCTGCTTGTATTTCAAGCGGCTTGCCATTCCTGACCATTAGTCCCACTATAATATGACCATTTTCTGTTTCTCCTTACCTTTTTCATACTGCTATTACATAAAAGATGGCGGTGTGATGAGGGGTTAGGGGGCATCAGTTAACTCTTGCCTGGCCTCCAGTCTGCCTATTTTGTAGCTATTATTTAATTTTGAGATTTATTTCTTGTACTCTTAATTTTTCACAGTAGCTAAACAGAGTCTGGGTTCAGCAGAAAGAGTCCATTGCCTCAAAATTCATATTCCCAATTTCCATAAGACCTACCTTAGAAGCATTTAAGTTGTCAAACAGACATGCTTTTGTTTTATATGGTCAACTGGAATTCAGCCTCTTTTGTGTAGTATCTGCACCTCTCTCCTCACCTTCCCCTTATAGGATCCAATAGAATGCAACATCCATGAGGGAGGACTGGAGTTTATTTTGTTTGATTTCCAGTTTCTAAAATAATAGATGGTTCACAGATTCTCAATAAACATTGATGGATGGATTACTCAAGCAAACTAAGAGCAAAGCAAACCCTTTCTGCTGAGGGCTGTTTCATCTTCTAAGGGAATGCACTGACAGTTGTACACATTTATGAGTTTCTGAAGTTCAAGTTTATGGAAGTATGTGATTAGAAGAATATTGGATAACTCAGGGCAGTTCAGAACAGTGTAGCTGAAGTAATTTTCATTCTCTATGTCAATATGAGCCAGGGAGGAACTTTACAGCAGAAAAATCTGCCTTGAAACCTAACTTCTTTATTGGGTTGTCTGTAAAATGGGGATAATGATATTCATCTCTTAGGTTATTGAAAGGAGTAAACAACACATGTGAAAGCATATTTCATAACGATTGGCACATAGTTGTGGCTTAATGAAAGCTTGTTTCTGTTCTTCCTTTGTATAAATAAAACACAGTTGTTAGACATATAAATATTATCATTTTCTTAGCTCTTGGTGGCTAAGGAAAGCAAACCTAATTAGAAAGAACTGTAATTTTTGAGCTACAAATTTTGATGATAGGCCAGTGACAACAATATTCTATCATTGAGTGACATACCTAATGAGGACAAATCTTGAATAGTATTAGTCTTTAGTAATGCATTATAAGCATATTAAAGATACCCAAAAACTCATGCTCATGTCAAGTTCCTGGATATCCTCAATGGGCAAGAATTCCCTAAGTTTGCTTTAATTACCCCAGTCATAGAACTCACCCACTTCCTGGAAGAGAAGTGTCTAAAAATACTTTATGTTGTGAGCAATCTCTCTACAATTCCATTTTCTTTGGTTAGAGTTGTCATGAGAAGAGAAAGAACAAAGTCTGTTTTATTGCAAATGATGAAAGGGAAAACATATATTAGAGGAATAAATGACTTAGTAAAAATGCTTCCTTGACATCTACTTTCTTCCTCTATAGAATCATTTGTGTCAGGTGACAGCATTCAAAAGAAGTAAGTGGTAGCTCACCTGATACCCTGCTGAGACAAATTCTGGCTAGGTAGACAGGATAGAGGCCCTAGGGAGAAGAAAAGCAGCAAAAGAAAAATTATAGAAGAATAGAAACTTACAAGCCTTACATCTGTGAGCAGGAGCTGTTAAAAATATTCCAGAAGAAGAAGCACAAGCGGGAGGGACGATGACCCTGCATTTTGGCTCTGAGTATTAATCTCTAGCAAGCCTTCAGCTTGTATGCTATTCTGAACAATCTGCTTGTATGGTACTCTGAACAAGCTACCTCCCCATGCATGTATTCAACAGATAACAGGCCCCTTAGTGAGTTGTATTTGACATAAAGGAACCTAGACATTACCATTTCGGGGGTATCTTCCCTGGTGTTCCCTCCTTGTTACTGTAGGAAGCTTTTCTGTTTTCCTGTCATTATAGCTTTTTAAAAAAATTACTTATTTATGGACTGTGCCCTCAGTTATCATGGCATGAGACAAGAACTCGCCATTTTTCAAAGAAAAAGAAAAAATATTTTAAAAATCCATGTGGCATCGCAAAAACCCTCAAATAGCCAAAGCTCTTCTGACTAAAAAGGAGAATGAAGTTATCACCCACCCAGACCTCAAACTATCCTTGAAAGCCATAATAATTAAAACAGTATGGTACTAGAACAAAATAGACACACAGCCAATGGAAATGAATTGAAAACCGACAAGTAAAGCCACCTATATATGGACAACTAATCTATGACAAAGGAGCAAAGAATATGTAATGGAACAAGGCTAGTCTGTTAAGTAAATAATGAATAATGCTGGGGAAACTAGACTGCCATATGCAACTCAAAATGGGTAAAAGACTTGAACATAAGACTTGAAACCATAAAATATATAGACAAAAATATAGATAAGAAACTCCATGGTATACATCTCAGAAAAATCTTTAACACCCATCTCCTGAAACAAAGAAAGTGAAAGAAAAGCTAAACAGCTAGGACTACATCAAACTAAAGAGCTCTGTACTGCAAAACAGACAATAACCAAAATCAAGAGACACCAACTGATTGGGAGAAAATATTTGCACTCCATGTAACTGATAAGACAGAACTCAAAGTTGGACAAAGAGTTCACACAACTCAACAAAAACAAAGCAAACAATCCCGTCAAAAAATGGACAGAAGAGCTAAAAAGACGCTTCTCTAAAGAGGAAATACAAATAGCCAGCATTGTTGAAAACATTTTCAACATCACATATGGTCATGGAAATATGAATAAAAATAACAGTGAGATACTACCTCACATTAGTAAGAATGGCCCATATTAAAAACAAAACAAAACAAAACAAACCCTTAGCAACAACAAATGGTGGTATGGATGTGGGGGAAAAAGTGACTCATTTACACTGCTTGTGGGAATGAAAAATGGTCCAGCCACTATGGAAAGCTGTATGGAGGACCCTAAAACTACTAAAAATGGAGCTACCATATGACCCAGCAACTTCACAGCTAGGAATTTAACCACAGTTCACAAAAACATTAATTTGAAAGGAAACTTGAAGTCCTATGTTTATTGAAGCACTATTTATAATAGCTAAGATACAGAAACAACCTAAATGTCCAAAAAATAGATTAATAGATCAAAAATATGTAGTGTGTACACACACACACACACACACACACACACACACACACACACACACAGAGGAATACTATACAGCAATCAAAAAGTAAACTCATGCCATGTGTAGAAACATGGCTGAAGCTGGAAGGGATTATGCTCAGTAAAATAAGTTAGAAGGAAAAGGAAAAATATCAGCCAGTTTCACATACAGGAGGAACATAGGGAAACCATACAGGGAATAAAACAATGATAATATTAGTAGGTAAATAACAAATTGGAGACATTCAGCAGGGGAGGGGAAAGAGGGAACAAAACAGGGGAGGGGTGAGCACAAAAGACTATGGTAATGGTTCATGGCTGGTAATTTTATGGCAACTATACCTGAGAGGCAAAATCAAACAATGTACAAAAATGAACAATGTAAAAATATATAAATATTTTTTTTAAAAAGTGAACATGCCGGTACAATGCGACACTATGAATTTCTGTTTCCAGATTCTTTGTTCAATGTAGCATCTCCTCTAGATTTTTCCCTAATCATGTATTTCCTCTCATCATGTTAAGAATCATATTTTGTATCAACAAAGAAGAACTTATCCAATTAAAAAAATCCAGTCATTCATTAATATTTAAGGTTACACTATTATTTAGGATATCTAATAGCTATATATTTTTTCAAAATTAATCACACATACTGAATTGAATGCTTTTCCTATTTTTTAAAACTGCAATGGATGAAACAATTGGTATTCAAATGAGTGTGGCACCTATGCTTAATCCTAATTTACTCATGCAAATATTCAAACATATATATTTATATACACAAACCTGTATATTTGTGTGCAAATTCACATATAATTTATACATCCCATACCATGTATACCCAGAAACATTTCTATGAGAATACATCTAAAGAGGCACCCTGCTTGTAAAAAGAAGAAAAGAAATAAACGTCTATGGAATACAGGATGTTTTGGAAATGGCCTATCTCACACACACACACACACATACACACACAAACACACACACAAATGGTGATCTGTGTCCTCAATGATAAAAGGGCTCGTGAGAAATTAGACACCTGCTTCTGTTTATAACCTTAAGTAGTCCCAAAGGACTGATTACGCTGAAACAACCATATATTTGTCTTTGTTCATTGCTCAATCAATCTTTATGGGTACACCAGTAGTAGATTCTATTTTCCAATACAAGGACATTCATCATCAGTGTGTGTGATCTTTAATTCTGCTATGCTGTCATATGTTAAGAGACAACATGAAATAGGTTTTTATTGTTCACTAGTAATTAAAATTTGGACAGTTTCTATTTGGGCAAGGTAATTGCGGACATATTACTTCCATCTCTCATAGTGCAGTCTGATCTTTAATAGTTTTGCATCTTACTTCACTAAACTACAAGCAATAAGAAAATAAAATGAGTATGCCGGTCATAAAATTGGCCAATTCAATAGACTACAGATTCTATTGTGGTGGGAGAAAGGCTGTGGGAAGATTTTATTATTCATGTTGGAACTGGAAGTATGTAGGCTCTTAGGGAAGTAAGAATTTTCTTTATTCTTGTACCTGTGATTTCTCTCTGTTATCTGATTCAAACATCTCTGTCCCATTCTAAATAACAACAGCCACTAACTTGCCCTGCTTCTTTCTCCATGTCAAACCATTATCCTCTCACTCTTTTGCTTTTCAAGGGTAAACTTATTAAAATCATTTATATTCATTGCTTACCTCAGTTTCCACACAATTCTCAAGCCCCTGCAACATGACACCTTTTCCTGCTTTTCTGCCTCAACTGTTCTGGCAAAGGAAAATAATGTCTCACTATTTTCTATATCTAGTGCAATCCCTCCCTTCTTTCCTTCCTTCCTTCTTTCCTCCCTCTTTTTTTTTTGCCATAAGCCAAATAAACTTTTATTATTTTATTTTTTCATTAATTTTTCTACATTGTAGTCCCTATATCCCCTGTGAACCATCACCATATTCCCTTGTGATCTTCCTTCCCATTTTGAGCCCCCTCCCCACTCTGCTGTATACCTCAAATCTATGCTCAGATTGATAGTTTTGACTTTTTCTTGACCTTTTTGTTTGCTTTTATTGCATTCTTGATTCTCTAGTAATATTCAGCAATACTCCACGCTGATGATCACTTCTTCCTCTTGAAATGCTTTCATTCCTAAGATTATTAAATATTGCTCTCACTTTATTCTCTTTTCTTGTCTTTCTTTGTCTTTTACTGTATGATTTTCCTCCACTGCTTCTATTAGAGTTGCTAGAGTTCTCATTGGCTGCACTGTGTATGATTCCTTTGATGTCTTTTCCAGGTGGATAAGGAGAGTCTGGGTTCAAATTCATCTCAAGTAGACCTATTGGGAACACGGGAAATCTCAAAGCGATTTTCCCAGATTCCTGAGGTAAATTTGGATAGCTCTACTTTAGAGATGGAAGAACCCTCACACAGCTACCTTCTTAGGGAATCCTAGTCATGATGATAGGAATAACAAAGTAGTTATTTGAAACCTCCACTGTGCAGGTGCTTGTTCCAAAGTCACAGTAAAATCATCAAACCGTGGGTCTTACAAAACATAAGATATTTATTTTCCTGGTTGCTCACACTAAGTGATCTCAATTTTATGAAGGATGGACATATAAACATACAGCTCAAATATTTTATCGAATATCTCATCACCAGGGGCAGAATAAAGACGGGAAAGGTAAGTTAGAGGCCCCATGAAGACACAAACCTTAGGTTATACCTAAGTATAACCCCATCTGGGTTTGGTGCTATATTCTAGGATGTGGTGTATACATTAAGTCAGTGGGTGATAAATGGGATTTTCCTCAGTAGCAAGAATTTGTGAGTCTCATAAGCAAAGGGTAAACTAGGATTGTCTCATTTCACCATTTTCCTCAATGATCCACTTGTGGAAATGGTACTCCCATCTCCACAAATACAGGTTCTTCAAATTACTGGTCTTGGTTGAGGAAGGGGATTGTTTTTACCAGAGAACAGAATGGAACTCTGCTATGTTTTATTTTAACCTGAAACCACAGCTGTTCTCAGTCACTTTGGGCTACTCATGCCATTACAACAGCCAAGGTAAGTGATTTTTTTTTTAAAGATTTATTAATTTGTTCATACAGAACTGGGGTACAGGCCAGAGGCTCAGGGGCAGTGAGAGACTTCACCAGAGACAGAGTGGGGAGCAGAACAGGCAGATCGATGAAGTACACTGCTGAGGGGAGCAGCAGGCAGGTCAGGAGAGGTCTGCCATGCCATGTGGTCACCTCCGGGGCAGGCGGGAATCGAACTCATGCGGAAGTGGCTTTAGCTTCTCAGTGCTGTGCTTTAACCCGCTGCGCCACCAGGGAGGGCCAGTAAGTGATTCTTAATTACCCTGGTGGAGGTAATTGACTTTAATTTCATGAGGTGCTAGGATTAGTGATACATAGTGGGAATAGGGAGGAGTGTTCATAGAACTACAGCATTTATGAGGGGTGAATGTTTGTTTTTGTGCCAAGGGAAAGTGTGAATGGGCAGTTATAGTAAATGTAGCCCCTTGCTCCCACCCCAAAGAAAATGCAACTAAGGGATAAGATTTCTCTGATATGAAAATAGGATCATCTGGCCCTCCCTGGTGGTGCAATGGGTTAGGACATAGCACTGCAAGCTAGCTTTAGTGTAAGTTCAACCCCCGCCCCAGAGGTGATCCACATGGTGATCCACATGGCGCGGCAGACCCCTCCTGATCCACCGGCTGCTCCCATCAGCAGTGTACTTCGTCGATCTGCCTGTCTGCTCCCCACTCTGTCTCTGGTGAAGCCTCTCACTTTCCCTGCATGTCTGGCTTGTATCCCAGTTCTGTATGAATAAGTAAATCTTAAAAAAAAAAAAAAGGAAAATAGGATCATCTCAGTAGATTAGAAAATAACACCAAAGTATGGGCCAATGTAAGGGAAATGAATAGAATAAATAGTAAAGAAGGAAGGCTGGCCTTGCAAGGCTGTATTTAAAGTAAAGGGAAGAAGCAGCTAAGACCTGTCTGTCAGTTTCTTCAGCTGTAACCAACTGGCTGTGTCAATAGAAGTCAGGCAAAATTGGGAGGGGTTTTTTTTGTGAGACTGGGGAGATTAATAATTGAAAGATTTATTTTTTATTTATACATACAAGAACTGGGATCTAGGCTAGGAAGTGTGGAGGGGTGGTGAGAAGATTCACTAGAGGCAGAGTGAGGAGCAGAACTGACAGATCTATTGAAACACACTGCTGAGGGAAGCAGTGGGTGAGACAGGAGAGGTCTGCTGTGCCATGTGGGTCAGCTCTCAGGTTGGGATTGAACTCAGGCCTCTGGCTGGTGATGGCTTGATAGTGCTGAGACTTGAATCCCTGTACCATCAGGGAGGCCCTAGGGAGATTAACAGTTTAATCTTACACTGTGATACTAAATATGGGATTTGCCCAAAAAGTGTTTGAATTGAAGGTAAAAAGATGGGATTCAATTATTGACAAACCTGGAGAAAGGACGAATTTATACTAAATAATAGCACTTGAGTAAATGTGACAGCAATAAGTGAGGAATATAACTAGACTAAATCTCTTAATTAAAACCTTAGCATCCTGAATGTAAAACCAGAGAAGTTGTTCTGAATATCATGCTTCACTCTCGCACTCATGTACCACTCACTCTGAGAATTCTTGTTACCTGGCTATTTAAAGATTTCCTGGAAGGAAAAGAAATCATCAAAGTAGACCTTTCTTTAAAAAGACAGAAAACATAGGCTTTTTTTCCATTGATCAGCAGCAAGAGCAAAGAAAGAGGTTAACAAGAATATAAGTTTTACTAGGATCAAGAAAAGAATGAACACCTCACTTTTAATTCACTTTTAAAGTAGAATATGAGATGTGGTTATTAAACATAACACCCTTCCAGCCAATTTCAGAGAATAAAATTACTCTCGGAACTTTACTGTTAACATCTAATGGATGTGCTCACTGATAAAAGGCCATTTTTTTTTTCCTCTTCTGAAACTAGTCAGAACATTTTAGAGTAACACGCCACAATTTTCCACTAAATTTACATTAGAATTGGACAAGTTGGTATCTATCCTGCTAAAGCAAGCATATAGCATATCTACTAATCATGGCTTCATGTTGAATATTAACACATGAACTTTTCCAATTACAGTCTTATTCAGCTTAGACACTAGTAACTTATCATTATAGATGTTTCATTATTTTGAGGACATTTTTAAATGGCAGAATTTTCAGTCTATTACCAAAGGTCTCTCAAATTGTATAATTCCTGAACAGGTCAAAATATGGAAGAAAGAAAAGTGTCAATGTGTTTTTAATTCAAAAACAGTATCTTCAGATAAAACTGGGTTGTGGCTTAGTAGATATCTCCTCTATATTATCCAAGAGGTCCAGAAAATGTGTATGTAGTATTTATTCTTAAATTTGCATAATCTCTCCTAGATAATGTTTAAAAATTAAAAACTTCCTTGGGTAATCCATAAATTACTTTCTCGCTTGATGGAAATTAAGCATACTTCCTCAAAGAAGACAAACTTGCATATTGCTATTGTACAATAAAAAAGTAATGCATTCTCGGAGGAAACATTCCTCTCTTTAATCTTCCCGAAGGCCTTCTGCGTGGGCTGGGCTGGAGGTGGTTCTATCATGAACACAAGGCACAGCTAAGTGGGTCTCTCTTTTCTGTCCTTTTATGGTGTTGAGATCCTGGTAAATCACACTGGAGGTCAAGGGAATCATCAACCCTGAGGGTATACAGCTAATGTCTATGGAAGAACCAGAAAAAACCTTTGAATTCTGGTATACAAACTTCCTCTAAGGCTGGTTTCAGCAAACACGTACATTTCTGAGTTTGAATTTTGCTGGTTAAGATTTTTTTGGTTTGTTACATGGTGAAATACTAGTGGTCCAGCCTTATTTCCCTTATAGAAAACTTGCATCACTGCCCTTTCACTCACTTGCTTTTGTTAATTAGTTCATTTGCTCACTCACTCATTCATTCACTCATTCAGCAGAATACACAGTAGCAGACTGTGTGGAAGACACTGACATACAGAGATGACCTGACCTGCCCTGACCCTGCCTTATTGAGCTTATGGTCTAGTGGGAGAGGGAGGCAGAGGTAGGTAGTAAAACACTAGGGAAACAAAGGAAAAAGCATTAAACTTTGCCTAGGACCTCCAGGAGGGCTTCACTGAAGAGTGAACAGGAGAAACAGGTGTGACCAAGCTGTGAAAGGAGCTTAGAGGCACAGCAACAGCCTAAGGAAAAGGCTGGAGATCAGGAGCTAGTGGACATGTACAGGAAATTCTATGGAGAAAGGACATCCTTCCTCCTGCTGTTTTATTGTTTCTTTTTTAATATCATGTTAAGAAGTTGGGATTTTGGGGGCCCTCCCTGGTGGTGCACACAGGTTAAAGGGCAGCATTACAAAGTGATCCACAGCCACTGCAGCATGAGTTCAATTCCCGGCCAGGGAGCTAACCCTCTCCTGTCTCACCTGCTGCTCCTCTCAATAGATCAGCTTGTTCTGCTACCTATTCTGAGTCTGGTGAATCCTCTCAATCCCCTCCCCATACCTCTGTCCTGTACCCCACTTCTTTATGGATAAATGAATAAATCTTAAAAAAAAAAGTGTGGAATTTTTCCTGGGGGCAGCAACTATGTTAGAGGCAGTATAAAAGAACAAAACTTTTTAGGAGGGTTTAACTCTAATGTCCACTTAGATCCTTAAGTTACTAGGTACAAGACTGGAAGTAAAGGCTGCAGACAGATTTATGAAGAATCTGAACAGTATGGAAAGGAATCTAGACAGGGCCGTGTAAGCAATGAAGGTCACTGAATATATTTGAGCAGTAGGGTAGCATAATAGAAAGTGTTTTTTTTGATATGTGGGTATATGTGCAATAATTTTTCCTTAGGGTGCTCATGTTATTTTAGTTCCAACACAAACTTGGATTAATAGTCTTCATGGCCATATAATTGAAAATAAATCTTGTAACTGACATTTAAAGTCTCCCATCTTCATCTTAAATCTAGTATCAGTTATACAATAAAAGCAAATCTGTAGAAATGAGAGCCTTAGAACTATATACTTGCCTGTTAGGGAGGGAGGTGGGGAGATATTGGTGGATTTCTCAAAGCCAGGATTAAGCATCGTAATCATGAGTAGTGCTAACCTATAGGCATAATCTCATGTATGGATCAGTTCTACAATGCTAAATAAAAGACTGCTATTTCATAGGCTACTGGCTATGTGACACATTCTGAGAATTCTTGTAGGAATTTTCTTGCCTTTATCTGGAAAACCCATAGCATATAATGTATCTTCAATCCATTATGTATATAGAGGCTTAACTATATTGAATGCCTGTATGTGATTACTTTTGACATATAAAAGCAAGTTCCGGGCCCTCCCTGGTGGTGCAGCGGGTTAAAGCACAGCACAAAGAAGCTTAAGCCACTTCCACATGAGTTCGATCCCCACCTGCCCCGGAGGTGACCATATGGTGAGACAGACCTCTCCTGACCCGCCCGCTGCTCCCCTCAGCAGTGTACTTCATCGATCTGCCTGTTCTGCTCCCTGCTCTGTCTCTGGTGAATCCTCCCACCCTCCGCATCTCTGGCCTGTACCCCAGTTCTGTACGAATAAATAAATAAATCTTTAAAAAAAAAAAAAGCAAGTTCCTATGGTTCAAAATAAAACACATGCACACACAAGGTTATATGATCATATAGAATATAGATTCTATACAATGCAGTATAACACATTATACACTCACACATATATGTATATTATATCATGTATTATATACTTCATAATTGATATGTATTATATATACTTCATAAATAATGTGATATATGTATATTTGTATGTTTCTCTCCCGAAATAACAAGCACTAAAAAATGGATATTTTTGTAACAACAGTCACTTAATTTTAAAATTAAATGCATTTATAATAATAAATTCAGATACCAAAACTATTAGATTGCTAAACTCCTAACAAAATGATCATTATATTTTTAACAGTGGTAGAACAAAATTACTATGAAGAAAAATACTCAATTTCAAAATTAACTCCTTTTGTAAACTGAAATATACTTTTCACTCTTTCTGTTTATATCTCACTTATCTGTAATCTTTGTATTACATTAATTACAATTTTTTTAAATCTCTAAAATCTTTTCGTCTGTTAACTATATTCTTCTAGCTAACTTCCATTAATTTTTAATATTTACTAAATTTTATCATACATAGACATTATGTTTGGTTCTTTTCCTTTCTTTACATTTAATTTCTTTATTTGTATATATGTCATATGGTATAGATCCCATAGAATTTTCACTATGAATTCACCCATGTTCCATCAACTTAGTGACAAGTTTTAATACTCTCTGGCTCTTTACATTTTATTCCTGTTTTAATTTATTTAAACATATCACCCATTCTTATTGCAAATTTTGTATCTTATCAAACAAGTATCAAAATCTCACACATATTGTTTGTTGTTTCTGTACTATCCAGCTCAAAGTGACTTAATTCCTTGGGATTTTCGGTGACTCTGAGAGTGTGCTCATATTTATTTTGGGATCCTAAGAGGCTTGAGTGAAAGTGTACATTTCTCTAGGTACTTGTAAAAATCCCAGAACTAGAGTCATGATAAATAAAATAGGTTACAGTTTTGGAGAGTCCCATAGTTGGTGTGATATGTAGTTCATAAGTCCTAAACATGATTTAGTTTATATTTACAAAATCTCAAGAAAGGACTTAAAATTTAAGTCCCACCCAATTCCAAAGAAGACTCTCATACATAACACATTGTTCTTTGTCACAGTTAATCAAGATTTCTTATATGCCACTCCCTACCCATAAGCCCTGCATCTCTACAGGCGTAGACCTTTCTGAATTTGGCTGTGTGTGACTTAGTCTCCATACTGGTTCCCTGTTCTGTGATGGCATCAAACTCTAGGATACTGGACCCACAGTGCCCTCAAGCTGTGAGGAAGTTTTACTGTTGTCCCCTCCTTGGTCATCTGCTCCTTTCTTGTTAACCTCAGTACCAGGATTTCCCTCTCTTTTCTTCAGTTCTTCTTTTCAAGTTTACCTTCAAAGTACTTTATGTCTAAAGGCTTCTAGGAACTTGATCAGTCAGTCACACTGCTTGAAATGTAATGGATTGTAAAGTTGCAATTAGTAGTTTCAGCCCTATGAATTGCCTAGGCTGACTAAATGAATGATTATATGGAAATTGGCCAGAGAAATTTCTGGTAAAATAAGTTAATCAAGGCCCTCCCTGATGGTGAAAGGGATTAATGTCCAGCACTATGAAGTTATCTGCAGCCACCATAGTAGGACTTGGATCTCTGACTAGGGAAGTGACCCACATGATGTGGCAGACTTCTCCCCATTGCTCCTCTCAGCAGTGTATTTCAGTCAGTCTGCCTATTCTGCTCCCCACTTTGTCTCTGGTGAATCCTCTCACCCACTGCACCTCTGGCTATACCCCAGTTCTTGTGTGCATAAATAATCAAATCTTTAAAAAAAAAGTAAGCTACAAAATGTACTTTCTTTAAGTTTACAATACTGTGCTTAAGTTTAAATAAATGTATACAGATACATTTTTGGTTCATATACAATTTAAGATGGTAATCAGTATCTAAAATTTTCTTACCTGAAAACCTGACAAAGGAACAATGCTTTCTGAGTTATAGTAATAGTTTACTTTTTTCCCACAGGTCTGGTTTTCAAGAGATGAAATGTTTGTCAAATACAGGTAAAACTGAAAATTCTTGGAATATTTTAATTGTAACATTCACCAAAACATAAAGTGTCCTGAATCATTCAAATTTGATATCATTTTAATAACTCAATGCATTTATTCTTTGTGATATGTGAATGCTATGGATTTAGCTGAGTCTCCCCAAAATCCTTAATGTTTAAGCTATAATGCACAATATGACTGTCTTTGTTTTATTTTTATTTTTTTTTTTACTGAGATACCACTGGGTGACAACAATGTATATGATTCAGTGGTTTGGGCTCACAGCCTTCTGACTGTATGCTACCTTTCTACAACTCACCAAGGCACCCCAGTCCTCCTCCATAGCCCATGGGCCCAACCTCCTCCCCTTTGGTAGACTTAATTCTACAAACAGTCTTCCTCAGTTTGTTATTGGTCTGGTTCTGATTGACGCTTATTTTTTTTCTCTATATTCCACATATAAGTGAAGCCATTCAGTATTTTTCTCCTGACTTACTCTACTTAAAATAACCCCCATCAGTTCTATACAAGTTGCTGCAAATGGCAAGGTTCATCATTTTTTAATAGCTGAGTATTCCACTGTGTATATATAGCTCATCTGTCGTTGGGTACTTAGCTTGCTTCCATTGCTTAGCTACTACAAACACTCCTGCATTCAACACTGGAGTACATATATCCCTTCAAATTAAGCGTTCTTTCAGGTAGAAATAAAAATGCTGGATCGTATGGTGGTTCTATCTTTAATGTTTTGAGAAACCTCTAGCCTATTTTCTGGACTAGACCATTCTACAATGTGATTGCATTTGGAGATGGGGCTTTTATGTGGTAATGAAGGTTAAATGAGGTCATAAGGATTGATGGTCTTATAATAAGAGGCAGTTATACCCCTCTCTTCCTTTCTCTCTCCTTGCCTCCCTCCATTTCCCCTCCCTTGCTCATTCTGTCAGCCTGAGATGATTAATAGCATAAGCTGATCAAGTAGAATTAGAATACACATACAAATTTAAAGTGAATGTCGAAAGTTGTGTTCAGTTGCGATGTCTTAAAAATTCTTATTTTTATGGTCCTTTTGATGTAGTTTTTTTTTTTTAATTTATCTATTTATGGTTACAGAACTGTGGTACAGGACAGAGGTGCAGAGGCAGTGAGAGGATTCACCAGAGACAAGAGTGAGGAACAGAACAGGTAAACTGCTGAGGGGAGTTGGGGCAAGAGAGGTCAGAGGTCTGCCTGGACATGTGGGTTGCCAGGGATGGAACTTAAGCTGAGGAGGCTGCAGCTTCATAGTGCTGTGCCTTAACCCCTTGTGCCACCAGGGAGGGCCCAATGTAGTTTTAATCAAACCTTAGCACATTGCCCTTTCTCTAAGAACAGAACCAGAACACATGTATTTCTGTCCCCTGGTCTTGGATATGTTTTTTCATTTCTCTATGAAGTCTTTGGTTGAAGAAAGGTGAAGCAGATCTTTCTAGGCCCCACTTAATTCTCTCAGGGTCACTCATCCCTGACACCTTTGCTGCTGCCACCACCCGCTCTGCATGGGCTCTGAGGGGCTTCCCCATTACCCCTCTGACAGTGCAACCCCAACAGCCTGTGCTGTGGGGTTCCTTATGCCCTCCCCAGGTCAGAGTTCTCTCTCTAGCATCCCAGATGTTCTGAGCCTCATTACTGCTTTATTTTTATACTATTCTTTTGCCAGTATCTTTTATATATATATAGTTTAATTTTTTTCTCCAAATTTTACTGATTTGCCAGCTATTTCTACAACTATATTAGTTGACAGTACAACTTCACACCTCCTTACATGCACATCCTGAATTCCCAATAATGCAATGATCCAGTTTTTATTTGAGAGCAGATCATCCCCCCTATAAATATTACTTTTGTCTATATTACTCTTGTTCTGTGCTGTTACAAATCAGGCAAGAAGTATATAATGTTTTTAAATACTTTGAAACACAATTATTGACAATTGTCTATACCAATCAGCCTGTAAAGAACTGTTTTTTTACATTTTGGGGGGAATATATATTGTTTCAGTAGTAGAATCCTGATAGAAAAATCATAGAAGCAATTCTCATTCTCCATCATATAAACATGTGAGTACAAAATACATCCTTTTTCTAATGTGCTCTTGGTCTTGAATCCCTAAGATTTTTCTGCAATACAGATTAACTTTGATCTCTTGGAATTTTATCCTACATCTGTCTATAATATTTTTCCTATGTTTCATATCATCTTTGTATCTGGGACAATGTATCCTTTATAGTAAGCTAGAAGTATGTAATCAACACACATTGAGTGATGATTAAATGTCAGTCACCATTACTTGAAATGATGTATAGTAGTAGTTATTTAAAATATGTATTTTGAGTAAATATGACTTCACCTGTACTTTTTTAGTTTCCCTACATGTTTCTTCAGATTTTGACAGTTAACTAATGCCCTTAATAAAAAACTCGAATAGCTTGATGGCATATTACACTGTTACTTACATTCAAAAAACAGCAGAGCTGTCAGGGGTGGGGAAGAGAGGAGGGGTACGTGTGTGTGTATGGTACCCAGAGATGGAGAATAGATTCAAAATGGACTCTGGGCAATTGCAGGCATCTCTCAATTGCTGCCACTCCAAAGATCTTTCCTAAAGATCTTTCAGAGTAAAACAATGTAAAATAACTGATGAATATGCCCTCTCAGGGTTTCCATTGTGATGCCAGTTAGAGTACTAAATGACTTTCTCTTCTGCCCTACTCTTTGTTTCTCACAGGAAAATGTACCAGCATGAATAGCTCCAGGC
Organism: Condylura cristata; assembly: GCF_000260355.1. Classification (NCBI taxonomy): domain Eukaryota; kingdom Metazoa; phylum Chordata; class Mammalia; order Eulipotyphla; family Talpidae; genus Condylura; species Condylura cristata. The sequence goes on from NW_004567137.1 coordinate 11,370,509, forward strand.
AGCAAAGCCTCCACAGGACTTTGTGATTCCATAATTATGTTTGTTTCCTCCAAGCCCCTGTGACCACTTTACTTAACATTTTAGATATGGATCTGAATATGTTAACAGTTTCTCATAGGTACTATAATTACTTCTACTTTAATTTTTCCATGTATTTTAACTAGATTCCATGTAAAACATCTGGAGACAATAATTACTGCCTGTCCTATAAACTTACACTCCAATTTGCCCTTGTGACAGTCATGTCATTAACTGACTCAGAACCAACTCTAATTAATCAACTGACAAATATAGATGGTCCACCTGCATACACCAGCTTTAGTCTGAATCCAGCACAAAATAATACCCTCTGCAGCGCTGCCTGTGGAAATTTTGGCGCTGGTAAGAATACATTTATTTCCCAGATTAAATTATAGAGGAAAACTGAGTATTTTTTTAATCATATTTCAAAATCAAGGTCTAGATTATCTCTAGTAGGCTTAGTAAACAGGCCAATAGGGTGGGAGTCTTGCTGCATAACCTTCTCACGCCCATCACCTCCGACACCCAACACTTTTATTAATGTTGGCAAGTTCTTGTGTAGTATTTCATTTGCAAGTGGTGAGCTTTACTGTTTTGGCTGCGTTCCAGTCTGTGTATTACACTGTCCTCTCTTAGAAAAATAAAGCCCCCCAAATAATAGTTGTTTTATGAGAGAATGTTATCCTTTACTTCCTCTCTCAAGAAAGCAAGGAACTATGAAATTCTATTTCTACTGCCACCTAGCAACTGTGATCAAATCAGAGGCGCTGAGTTTTAAAATAGATAATTCTCTTAATGAATGGACTTCATAATCTTTTTGATGAAAGACATTATAGAACTAGAAACTGGCATTAATGTATGTGTGACTTCTGCTATAGATAGCAGAGAGAAATTGATATAGTTCATTCTTTTTAGACCACAAGATTCATGTTAATCAAGTATCCCAAGTTTTAAACTGGATCCCAATATGCTAAGAAGACAATAATTTAAAAAAAAATAAAAACTCTCAGCATATGTGAAAAAGTTATTCATTGGGAACATATGTATATAAACATTAATATACTACAAATGCCTGGTACAGAATTCTTAAGAATTTTGGTGCACAGATGTCTTTTAGGGAGTTTACAACTTCAAGGTGTTTGCAAAGTGAAGCTCTCTTAAAAGATAATTTTAATTTGTAAAAATATTGCACAAATATGAAATCAAGTAACAAGTGCACATAATAAATAGCAGATTTAGTGAGTGCCTGATGATTGCATTTATCATGTAGCCAGTGACTAAAATCGAAAGTGAGCTTGAGGTTTGCTACTTATTTTAACACTAGGAGATAACTTGCTGGCTGTAGAGTATTATACTTTTAAAGGGCATCAGTTTTTTTCTAATTACAAATAGAATTCTTTCTCATTCCAGAAAAAAATTTAAAAATCATTATTTCATCAATTTTAGCTATCATGAACAGTTTGGTGAAGCTATTTCCATATTATAATCTCATTCTAGTAACTGCAGTCCATTCATTTTCTCATTTAGTAATGCATCAGAAACATTTCCTATGCTGCTGGCATTTTACATAAAATTATTTTTCCTGTGCAAAGAATATAAATTTGTCACAATTTACAACCTCTGGTTGTTGGAAATTAGGTCTGCTTCAGTTTTTTTTTTTAATATTTTAAATGATGCTGTAATGGATATTCTTTATGCATATTACAGCATTCATGTTTGACAAAGACTTTGACTTATCCTTGATTAGTCCTCAGGATAGATTCTTAAGTGGAATTACTAGGTTAAATGTATACCTTCAGTTTTTAATACTCTGAAGGAATTTATGGGGTTTTTCCTGTATCACTGCCAATAATATATTATTTTACATTATTTTGTGACTCAGAAAAGCAAAAAAAAATTAATTTCTTTGTAAATATTAATACTATTCACTTCCCTGATATATTTTCATGTTTTTTTGGGCATCTGTGTTCTCCATTTTAGATCACTTATATTTCTTTCACCTACTTTCCCCTACAGTATTGAAGCGATTTGCAAAAATGCTCAATATATTTTTGGGCATTGGGATTATAAAATTTCAATTACCTGTCAAACATATACATGTAGCTATCATCCTTCCCTCTTAATTTTTTATGGCTCTGACATTTATTTATAATGACATTTGAGATAGAAATTTTAAATTTTTATGCTTTAGAATTATGCTTTTGAGACAGCTTCTATGTGCTACAATTAAATATTCACATATTATTTAAAAATCATTTTTAGTTTGAATTGAAGACTTAATCATTCTGGAATTTTTTCACTAAATTGGTTATGACAGACTTGCAGCTTCTATGCATAACATTATTTGCTACCTTTTTAGAAAAATCAGTGATGTGATGAACATAAAGGAGGCTGGGATTACAGAACAGAAGAACAACAAAGAAGAAAACATTCCAATTTATCTTTAAATTTTTTAGTGCCTATAGTTTTATGAAGATGTGAAATTTATACACGGTTTATACACACAAGAAATTTACTAAGAGAACTTCTGTTACATGCCACATCACTGAAAATAACATATACTAATCTTTGAGTAGAAATTAAAGTTTTTTTTTTTATTATTTATTAATATGCCTCAGTTTTCACTTGTTAGAAGTTTCCAGATACCTGTAGTTACAATAATATAAAACATATATAATATACAGAATAATATAGTGTCATGGTATTGGAGGAAACTTTAGAACCTAGAAATCACTTTAATTCCACAAGTAGCTGTTATAATCAGTGAACCAATGAGGGAAGAGACATGAGTGAATACAGTGAAAAGTTTACAGTCTCTGTGAGGTATCCAATTTATAATCTAGTAATTCCAATTGAATGTTTTAGCTAACTCACCATGTATTTTGAATTTAGGCAGGCTTACAGTAGCGGTCACATTGGCTGTATTGTTCAACTCAGTCGTGAAGAGATTACTGAAAAGATTTCACATAACCTGTTAGATTCACACTGAGCTTTAGACCTTTGATAGTGCATATCTTTAAGAGGGGGTGATGGGAAATTCTCAGTGGAGAATTGCTTTTACTATAGGGTTTTTCCTCTCACTGCAGATTATGAGACCACTGAACTCTTCCAGTGAGACAATGCTCCTATTACTTTTCGTTTTAGAAACTGTATTAACTGAAAGCCCAATTAAAACTCCTTTCAAAATGCACAGCAGTTTCCCTCACACTCACAGCATGGCCAGGGAATGAATGAAGCAGCACTTTGGAAACAAGCTCTGTCCATCTGACAGCTTCCTTTGTCAGATACAGATTTTGCCACCTCAGTGGTTCATTAGACTGGGACTCCACTGTCTCCAAGAGAACTATCTATATAAAAGATACATCAGGTTGTTGTCTATTTTTTTTCTCCTCCCCTTCCCCACAACCCCCTAAGGCCTGAGTGTGGTACATTATTTTCAAGTAAAGGACAATCCTCTTGGTCATTTCAGAATAGATGAAAGCCCATTTCACCACTTCTAAGAATTAAAGGTATAGCCATAAGCAAGAATTATATGACATACCATTTTAAGCTAGTATGAAAATTTGAGAGACACATTTTAAGAGAAACAATATGATGGCGAGAGGGTCAATATTTTGGAGACGTTTACCTGGAGGATACAAGGTTCATCAGTAAATTTCTGATTTTTTTCTTGTCATTCATTTATTCTCAACAACACAGTGATCCAACAATGTTTTGAGCTCTACTCTGGGCTATCTGAAATGCTAGGCAAAAAATCAAGCAAAAACCCTGCCAAGATTATAGACGTTGAGATAGTCACTACATACAACTAGTGGGTGAGTTACATAGTTTTTCACGGCAAAGTTCTAAAGAGGAAAGTAAAGCAAAGAAGTATGTTTAAAATTGTCAATGATAGGGAAAAGATTAAATTGTAGTGTTAAAGGCTCACTGAGAAGGTCACAGTTGAAGATATGGTAAGGGATGAATACTGAACAATGAGGAGGTGCAAGGGAGACGCACATTCCAGAGAGAGGAAACTTAGGGGACAAAGCTCCTAACAGGAGTGTCCCTGGCACACTGCGGACTCTGTGACTCACCCACTAGTCATATGTAGTGATTATCCTCATACGCTTTTGCCTGATTTTTTGCCCAGCACTTCAGATAGCACATAGCCCAGAGTAGAGCTCAGAACATTGTTAGATCACTGCATTATTGGAAATAAATAAATGTCAAGAAATCAATTAGAAGTTTATTGATGAACCTTAGATTTCTCCCCCAGGAAAATGTCTCCAAGAGCAAAAGCCTGACACAGAGAGAGGCAGGCACAGAACAGGTGCACATGGGGTAAGAAAAGAAGGGTCTGACCACAAAGGCTCGAAGCCCATTGTGAGCATTCAGTGGGGCATGATGCTACTAACATGTGCTATGGAAAAATGATCAGATGATTGATCCATTCATTGGTGGACTAAATGGCTAAAGCAAGTCATCCTTTTGGTCTCTTCTATCAACCTCTAACTCATCTGACCTCTAACACTAACTGCCCAGATAAAGCAGAGTTAATGACTTTTTCCACTGCAGTCTGAACTCAGGGCAGGGTGGGAGTAGACCATGGTATTTACACCCACAGCGTCCCATCAAGTCCAAGGGACATTAAATCCACTTCATCTCATTCGAGTTGGGCCTGGCCCTCAGGGGGTTGTGAGAGAATGGGAGGTGTGAAAGATGAGTCAGTGGTTGGCTTGATCAACTGGGAGATGGTATTACCATTCACTGAGATGGATGGCCACAAGCAAATAGGCTTAGTGGGCAATTACGATGAGGCTGTACTTGGGTGTGTTAAATTTGAGGTACCCATTAGACACCATACTAGACAGCACCCTAAGTATACAATTGAATATGTGACCCTGAAGTTTCAGGGTAGCCCCAAACTGGAGTTATTAATTTAAGAGCTTTAATGTAGTGTGGTATAAAAACCACAAGACATGTTCACTATTAATTGAGGTCTACTCATATAGATTATCAATGGTAATTGTGTAATTGTGCCTCAATTACAAAGCAATGGAAAGGTTTATGGGCCAGTCAGCAAAAACAACCAATAGCCTGTAAAAATCCCTCCTGGCGTTTCAAAAGTAAAACTTGTATTATCCTTAGTGTGGTTCTACTAGGCAAACTGCTTTATTTAATATTCTCAAGACTTTCTGCAGCTAAAATTTTGCTCACATTATTCTGAAGCCTACTTCTTCCCCTTCTTTCAACCCATCAGATTTCTACCAACTTGTTAACTCCTCCCTCTACCTAAGGTTTTCCTCAGTCTTTTGTAGACTGGTGTTTTGGACCATTTACTTAGTGTTTTGTTTCAGTGCTTCTTACTCTTTTGCCCCATAATCAGATTCCTGCCTCATAAATATATCTTTAAATACTTTCCTGCTTTGAGGAATGATTCCAAAGATTGTATACCTGCATCCATTTCTAAGTGGATGCTTGGAAAATATGTACTGACTTAATTGAGCTTTGATGATATTGGTCTATTCTGGAGAAATGAATCATCACAAATCCCATCCTCTTCGTACAGTAATATTATTTATCTTGTAAATAAGCTAGAGTGCAGTGACTATATCATTTCTTTATATTGCATCACATTCCTTCATTAAATTTTGTCATTAATGAGTAACTATTTTCTTTATTTTCTTCATCACCTTCATTTTACAATTCAATGTATTTTGCTGATTTGAAACCATTTGATGTTTGGCTGAGCTTTGACATTTGTTAGCTTATACCATTGTCTAATCAGCTAATTGGTCACTGGATAGTTATGTATAGGAACCCCCCCCCCACACACATATCTATATGTACATGGCCAACAGGTAAAAAAGGAACCATTTCAGTAATAAGCTTTTCCTGTAAGGATTATTATGGATTAGATGCTGTGTCAAGCTGATTAGATGTAATTCATCTTCAGGGGAGAGCACATGGAAATAGCACAAGAGGAACAAGACAAAGCATGTGGTATATGTCACCTAGTAACAGCATCTGTTGTGAAATTGTGCCTGGCTTCCTCATTACTAACTTGCATTGTGTTTTACCTCACTGGTTTGGCACTACTGAGTACTAACTTCACCTGCAAGTATACCTAAGTGTAGTACCACCTACTCTATCAACTAAATACTGATGCTGGGAACTGCTATATATAATCAATGTCTACCTCAATGTCTAACAGACTTGGATCCAGGATTCATACAACACCCAACCTATCTGACTATTGTCACTGATCCAGAAACAACAAGTTCTTTTAGGGGCAGGGATGGGTGCACATTGACCCATATTCAATGTCTGATTCTGCCTCTCTTGTGCCAATGGCATTTACTTGCAACCAAGCTAATTAGGGTTCAAAGGATGCTAGTTGTTCATGGAATGGAGAAACAGGAACTGTTCCATTCTATTGATCGTTTAACTGTATGTGTCAGATGACTAAAAGGATTTTTATACATCCAAAGAATACTCCACAGTGAAATTTCACAGACATAGAAAAATCCAGAAAACAGACTGGACTATAATGTCTTTCAAGTATTTTGTGCTGTGGTTATTCAAATAACTAGTATTTAATGGTGGTTTTGTATAACCTATAATAAAAAGGGGTCACAAAAGCAGCTGGCTTATTGACTTTGCTTGCTATGAGTGTGGACTTCAGTTCAGATGAGTCCCCTTGGTTTCTTGAGGCAGAATGCTTAGTGGTTCAGAAGTCTGTTTTACCAATTATTAACTGTATGACCTGCCCTTCCTGTTCTTTAATTTCAACTGTAAAATAAGGATAATTGTAAAGGTCAGATTTTGGAGTTAAAAGTGAGTTAGAGTAACTAAAACACAAGCAGTAAAGAGGACTTGAGGGGACAGATTGCTGAATTACTGTAGACATCACCAAGATCCAACACAAGTTGATGCAAGAAAGGCAGGGAAAGTCCGGTTCCTCTTAGATCTCACAATGGAAGCTCGTCCTTTTCTTGCTCTTTACTTTGTCTTAGACACTGTGCCAAAATCTATTTCCATTCCCAAGGGAAAAAATAATAACAATCACTGCATGAGATATCAAAGCATACTTGGTTGCAAGAGTGGTGCCCACCATTTTCCAGAGGAAGGGCTGACCTTTCTACAGAGGCCAACAGGAGATTGAGAGAACAGAATTTGATAGCAAGGGGAGCTTGTGTAGTCATCTCTTATCTAACAATTCTTGGGCTCATGAGGAGCCTGCAATGAAAATGCCATTGAAGAATTTGCATTGCGATTGAAGCTATTTAGGGTTGCACCTAATTTAGCTTGATGAGTTTTCCTCAAACCAACTTTTTCTAATTTATTATTTAAATAAAACTCAACTTCCATTTACCTGAGTGTATCTTGATATGGCAGGAGATACATATTAAATATATAACTTTTCAGTTATTTAATGACCACTCTCCTACCCCAACCTTAATAAAAGAAACCCTACATGGCAAAGAGCAGTTTTGAAATCCAAAGGACTTGTGTGTATAGCAGTAATATTACAAAGTCTGAATGGTATTTACTTTTTGAAACAAGTTTTCTATACTTCAACTTACATTCAAAAATCAAATGACGACATAGATTGGCTAAATTTGGGAGGAAGGTGAGGTAGGTAGAAAAAGAGGAAGAAACCAGCACTCAGCATCCAGGCTTCCTTGAGACCATCCTGACTGGAAAGAGAATGTGTCCAGTGTAGAAAAAGCAGCATTGTTAAAACTGGCTTCTGGATTCTTGGCAAAGAGAGATGCAAAAACAGTCAAAGCTGGAGAAGAGATTGACAGCCAGGACAAAGTGAAATTGTGAAAAGGAAAATTAATCAAGTTAAGGAGAAAAGGTAAAGAGCAAGTCAAGATGCTGAAAGATTTAGCAATTACAAATGGCATTGTTTCAAGATTCCAGGCCTAAAGTCTCCAACAGAAATGAACTGGCATTAGAATAGCACAATATATCAATTTTTTCAAAGAGTATGTTCATATTGTTCCATTAGTTGGACAAGTGATTCTAGGATTCCAGTATATTGCTTAGCAATATAAATATGTTCCACTCTGTGGCAGAACAAAATTATCCCATCTTATTATTATTCAGCCAAATGTGTATGGATAGAAATTTTAGGGCAAGTTTTTGGGGCAGGTGCCCTGCAGTGTTTTGCTAAGACTTAATAAGTCCTGCAAATCATCCCACCTCCTTCCCTGTCAAATAAAGATAACTCCCCTGTAAGTTTAATTACAGCCAGACCTAGATTGCTGGGCTGGCATATGGAAGGTGCTGCTTCCCTTCTAACATGGGGGTTCCTTGTCATGGTGCTGTTTTGACCTATCATGATGTAGTAATAGAAAATGCTGCAATTACAGTGAAATAGACAGAAAGTTGATAAATGAGGCTTTGGAATAAAGCATTTAGGAACCCACAGAAATCAATTATGGTAACTATTTCTGGAAGACCCACCTGACATTCTTTTGAGAATTTTTACTATAGTGATTTATTTGTCGAGTGAGAAGCCAAGAAAACACTTTTTCCACCTGGGAAATGTACCAATTTTGTAATAATGAATATTCACGAAGGTAATAATGCCCTTTCTCTTTTACATATGCTTAGAGGCCTATTTTATCTCCTGGTACATGTGTCATGTTGCACTCTCTAGACTCGGGGCTGAGACCTCCAAATGTCTTATATGTTGCTTCTGAGATCCTCTTGTGATTTTTATGTAGATCATATTTTTTTCTTCTGACTTGAACAATGGTCAATTTCAGCATTTGCTAGAATTATGAAAGTAATGCAGATTTAACAAGTATGGCATACATAAAATGGATTGTTCTCCAACATAATCTCATTTTAACTGTACTGTGTTTAGCTGATTCATGTGTGTATATATGCTAATATTTTTACATGCATAATATTCTGATGCCACCATGTTCCTACCAGCTTAAAATTCTGTTCTATGAGGAACTGTTGGAATTTGAGTGAAATGAACAGTCTGTCAGTTCAGATTCTTCGATCTGTCTCAAGAAACTTTAACAGTGATAACATCTGTTTGCAAAGGGCCTCAAGCCCTTCAGTTATTGTTCCCTTGTGTCAACCTTAATTAGGTCAAGAACTATGAATGCTTTTACTTATGTAATATGAGTCACACTCATCTTTTGGTTAATCAGATCAAATCATTACCTCACAATTAGCTTTTTGTTGAAGTTTCTAAATTTTATGTTTTTCCTTTAATTCATTCGATTCTGTTGCTGTTAAGTGTTATCTACCAGATCCTGTATTTGCTCACTTGGCTTCTTGGGCCCACATATTTATACTTGACAGCTTTCATCTCCTTTTCAGCCTATAGTTTTGACCCATTAAAATCTTTCTGAATTCAGATTTTTGTCACCCAACATATTCATTACCTTTTAAATCTAGACAAGCTGAAGGAGGTGTGTTTAATTTGTAGCCCAGCCAGTGTTGCACAGCTGTTCTTCGAAAAATAGAGCATGATTAAACACTATGTGGAGGAGAGGTAATTACTTTCTTTTCTCTCTGGAGAAGATAGTTTCAAAGTCTTGCAAAAATAAGATATTGAGGAAGCTCAAGGGATTAATCTTCTAAATATTTACTTTCACTTCATATTCATTTCAAACTTAATTCCATACAGAAACTAAGTCCTGGTTTATTTTGTTAAGAGAGTGCCAAGTTTCCTCCCTACACATACTCAAGGCCAGCACAGAAATTAAATTTCTGCCATCTTGAATTTATGGCTTATTACTTCTTACAAGTTTCATCCAATCACACTCTGCAAGATGTTTCAGGACTAATGTGAACCACTACTTTAAAAAATTCACTAATAAATATATACCACTTTAAAATGCATCTCCTGAAAATAGCTTGGTAAATAGATTTGCCTTTCCACTAAAAATAGAATACAGAACTCAGATTTATGTTTTTAAGAAGTTTCATATAATTTATTGCTTCCTTCTGAACATGCATGTCATAAATACATTTTTTCTTTTGACTCTAGAATTTCTATTATAGTTTAAGCCACTGCTGAATTAGGATATCTTCCCCTTTTATACACTGGTACCCTCTTTATGGATCTAGTTCCTAGCTCCCAATTCATTTTCCAGTGAACTCTAAAACATTACATACTAGATCACAGAAGAAAGGGCATATGATGATAATAATATACATTAGCCAGAGAAAATGCTTTGCAAATGTCAAATCTTATCTAACTGCTGTTTACTCTCTAAAGGTCTGATACATAGAGAGTAAATCCTACATGAGAAAAAATATGTAAAAATACATTTAGAAACCATTTAAGTAATTGAAATTGATACACTGGAAATATAAAAAATGACACCACTGTACAAAACTGTCTTCTAGCTTTAATGCACATGATCAAGAATGATGTCTGTGGATCCAACACCTAACTCCCTATTTACTGTTGTAGGTGCTCAAAATAGATCATCCTAAGATTTTCAAAGTTGATTTCCACAACACACCCTGCTTTGGCATGCAGATTATTTTGAATTGAGAGCAATAAAAGTCCTTGAAGCTACAGAGAAGCTCTTGTCTTTTTCCTAAGACCTTTGCCCTATTCCTAATTGAAGAAGTTGTCCCTGCTCCCTTTAATTACATAGCAGAATGTAGTTTGGGGATATCACATATCATTATGCGTAGACATGCCATCTCTATCTGAGAGAGCATTCTTTACTTTCAGAGTAAAGATAAAGTCACCCCCTCCTTATGTAAAGTCTCCTCTCTCCTTAGACCCCCAGAGCCCCTTACTTTATTTCTGGGTTCAATACTTAAACCCCTCTCTTTTCAACTGAAATTGACACCTGCATAATCACTCCATCCCCCTCTGTGTGAATGTTACTGAATTGATCTTTTTCCTCTGCCAACCCATCTAATGTTTTGATTACCTGACCAGCCCTCGACGAATTCAGAAGGGTGAGGGGATTTTCCTTTGTGCCTCAACGCTATCCAAACAAGATTACACTTCATGTATTTTTCTTAGTAGTTATTGGTGGCTTGCTAAAAAAAAAAATCCTGGTAAATTCAAAGTTCTTAATGATTTTCAAGGATGTTCCAGAAGCTTGGAGAATGGAATGCAATATCTGTGTATGTTCTAGTAATAGCAAAACATGTAAATAGATCCATAAACGGGGTGTATGGGATAATTTGTGCTTATAGGCTATGTTGTTACAGGCATTGGGTATGAGAACAGGGTAATAAATGGAGGTTCTACTTCTCCACACAAAAATTTGATTTAATGCTGAACACTAGAAACTATATATTTTAGCATCTACACAGTGACAAGATTTAAACTGTTTTGCATTTGTAAATCATCCATTTAATTTTTCAGAACTCATCTATTCATTTAGTTATTTGTGCTCTTCAACTCAGAATAACCTCTTTTTTCCAGTGGTAGTTATACCATAGGTTAAAATGAACAGCAGGAACAAAACAAAAATCGACCTGTTGTTAACAACCAAAGTTTAAACAGCTGATAATCTCTCTAGAGTCATTTTAACCCATGATGTATAATTATATGTTAAACACATCTACCAATACAGAAGAATAGAGGATAAATGTTCCATAAATAGTTTGGGAATCACTGACTTCCAAAACTCACAACAGTAGGAGGATGAACAGTTGAGGTTCATTAACAAATTTTTCTAATCAGCCTTGAAACTACCACAGGGAAAAAACAGGTTATTCTGACCTGTCAGATAAATGGATCCAATAACAGCAATACTGCTGTAAAACAGTAATAATAACAAAGAGTAATACTGACCAAAAAAATGGAGGCATTACTCTGACAAACTTCAAACTATATTATAAAGCTATAGTTATCAAAATAGTATGATATTTGAAATAAAAATAGGCACATATATAAGTGAAATACAATTGAGAGCCCAGAAAGGTGAAATAGTGGAAGTGCCCATAGTTGATGGTGCCATCAGAACAACCTCTTTGAATACATTGATTTTTAAATGGAATCTTGAAGAGGAAAGAAAAAAGAGTTAACCACTTCAAATTTTGAAGAATATCTGAGGCACAGGAAATAGGAACAATAAAGACTCTAAGTCGGGAGAATGACTGTGAAGCACCAGGAACTAGTTATGGCATATGGATGAGCAAGGGTCTAGAGCTGGTAGAGATGAATACAGGAAGTGAAAACACAAACTCTTCAAGCAAATCATGGAGGTCTGCATTGATATCTGACAGAGTGTCAATATAAAAATATCAACTGTGTTCCAGAGGTCACAAAGACAAATTTTAAAGGTGTGGTAGAAAAAAGGGTCCCTTTACAATAAAAACCTAAACTTTAAAAAATCTGAAGACAAATAACAAAGGCATTGCCCATTAATAAAAGTAGAATGATGGTTTTCTTGAAGGATCTGAAGGAAAAACTGAATAAACTGATACATCCATGACCAAATATAAGTGAGAATGTTATTAATTGTATTAATTATTAATATTATATATTAATGTTATTAACAATGTTAACTACCCCCTAACTCAAAACTATCCATTAAAATACCACAAAATGCAATTTGTCTCTACTGATCTCTTAGTAATACACTCTCTCTTTCTTTCAGAAATAGCAAGTTGGATATTCTGGAAAATGCATGAAGATCATGAGGTCAGTTTACCATTGAGATTTTCTATTACAGAATTGGACCAACTCCTAGGTAAATCTAAAATTCAACTTTCAGAGGATAAAAATGTAAACTGTACACAGTCCCTTTAAACTCTCCTATCTGATATCTTATAGAAAATATACATAAGAATAAGAGGATGTAAATGAAAGTGATGTCAAAATGCTGAGGATCTTCTGGAGGATTTGTGTAAAACATTACTCGGAAACCTTAGCAGATGTAACTAAAACTTCACAGCAGCAGCAAACTTCCTATGTTGGCCATGTTGTACCTGCCACTGACAACTTCTTTTCACACTTGTTTAGCAAGCTCTGTGACATGAACTAATGATGAAAGATGGAGAAAATGAAGTGAAAGCATACAGGATCAACAGATGGGGAAGGGGGAGCTTTGTTCTGACTTTGCTTTAACCGCTGTGAGAACTCAGACAACTCATTTAACATTTTATTTCTGGCTTAATACAACTTGGAAACTGGATGAGAGATTCTCTTAAGACCTCAGCGCTTGACTGAGCAGAGTGAACTGTCTGTAGCTAGAAGTAAGCCAGGAGAAACTTGAAGGCTATCTGATTTGTCTGGAGAGGTAAGGAGTAGGCAGGAGCAGGGATGGTATTAAATAAAGGTCTTCATCAAAATGGACTCAAGAATGGATGAAAGATCTGTCAACCATGTTCCATGTTCCTTTACAGTCAACACATAATGAACATCTGCTGATTTGAAAGTATTTTCTTAATGTTGATTTCTATTTCATTTAAACCATTCAGCATATTGAAATGTAACAGCCAAGTGGCTGCACACACGAGGAAGGAGAGCAAAGGCAGGAAGAGCAGAGCCCCAAGCCCCATCTGAAACAATCACCCACAGCCATCAGCTGTTGACAGTAGCCGTCAGAATACTCTGGCATGCAGTAATTAGAGATGGAGAGGCCCAATTTCAACTAACATGTTCTATTATTAGTGCATCTCAGCAGCGAGCTTCTACGAGAACAAAGGCAATCGCCTGTCTGCTTCCAGTGAATTGCTCGAGACAGCAGACCTGTTTATGCTCTGCACTGAGCCCCTCATGAGTTGCACAAATCTGCTGTCACCAAGGTGACAGCCACCCCCACAGTGACCAAGTAGAGGGATAAACAGTAGGCCAAAGGCAATAAAGAAGCCCAAAACAGCACTTATCCACAGCCTTGACGATGACTCCTTACACCTCTCCAACCGCAACCACACCCCCTACCTGCCAAGCATTGTACAGGAAAGACACAGAGAATAAAACAAAAGGGAGGACTTAAAAAAAACATTCAAGAGAGAACTAAAAAGAAATAACATTTTTGAACATTACAATATTTTAGACTTTACATTGACTATATTAGAAGAATAAACTGATTTTTAGAGAAGTACTTTGCTCAGGCTTACAGAAAAGTGAAAATATGGTGCTTCCTGGAAAGCCTAGAGAATGGTCAAATGTAGAAGAGAGAAGGGGACCAAGACAATAATGCCTAGAAGAATGAAAAGCTGTTGTTGCTAGTTAGTCCTCTCATAGGGCCCAGTGATGAGCATTAATACATATCACTGAGAAATAAAAAAAATCAGCACATGTGAAATATTTTTCTTTGTTTATTAACAGAACAGCGAGGATAAAAAGTAAAAGGAGTGACTTTGCATAGAGTGGAGAGGAAAATTGGGGAAATGTTTTAACTTTTAAAAGATATCTCTAGAAAGTTTACATAGGTGGAGCATTTCTCTCTCCAAGGCAAAGTCATACCTCTGAAATATTATTAAAGTTCAGTGTAAATTTTTTTTTTATGCCATAGTTTTGCTATATATGTTTTACTGATTTTTATTTAAATTTCCTTTGGCTGATTGTAATTCTGAATTTTAATTTTATTTTAGTAGCTATTAACATCTATAAAATTTTGACACACACACACAAACAAAAGGCTACTTATTAATTCAATGAGTCTCTGAGCAACATTTTCACTTATAACAATATCAGGCAGGGCTCCAGTCACAACGTACGCCTGTCATTTTCTGTAATTAAAAGTACACAGTCATATTTATGCATTCTGCCTCCTAGCAGCTGCAGTTAGATTAACTGTGAACAAAGAAAACATTTTGACACAGTTAATTATATGGCAGTTCTCCTTTGCTAGCAAATACCAGCTACATCCTCAAGTGAATAAAAGCAGTTTTTTGTTATTTTTCTCTTATATAATAAAATAAGTAGCCATGAAAAACTTCAGTTTATACTTAGAAGGAGTTTGAATCCTAACCTTTCAACATAATAAACAGTCTGGTAATTTTTAATGAAGATACAATGTTATTCAATTTAAAAGTTTTGAGCAAAAGGTTCTTTTGTGGGGCAAGATTTCAAATAAATTTTTTGAACTTCAGATGATGAAAAAGACAGAGAGAGTAGGATTTGTTTCTAGCACACACTGGAGATCACAAATAAATTCCTATATTGTTTGTCCTATAGCTGAAGAAAATCTGCATGCCACCAGGCAATGTATTTACATGCTGGAAGTGTTTTCTTAATAGTGGGAACTGAAATCTCCCAGCAAGAACTGGGCTGTTCCCGGCAGAGAAGGAAGATTCAGAGTTGTCTGCCTGAGACTGGGAAGTGAGCATGGAAACCAGCAGGGAGGGACTGCACACTCAGAATTTTTTCATGAAACCCTAACTGGCTTGTGACTCATGATGGGACAGATCATTTCTGGTTACTTTTGTAGGAAAAGTGAGTTGGCAGTGACACAGTGGGGAATGCCGGATACTCACCCAACTCTGGCCTATCTCAGAGAGAGCGGGGAAGGAGACAGAAACGTCACTGACAGGAATCAAGGTGCCTTAAGCTCTAGATTCATTTTACTCTGTGTGCCTCTCTCTTCCTTTCTGTCTCCCTTCATCCTCCCTCTGCTAAATTCCTTTAGCATTCAGAATATCATATCAGAGAATTGAGATCAGGACAGACTAAAAGCAAGTATCTTAGGGTGGGGAAGGGGGATATACAGAGCAGGTGAGCGGCTGTGTTTATAACTTCTTACAGGTTGGAGCTAAGTCTTTATTTAGATAAGCTTTCATAAAGTTTGATTAAAAAATACAACAATCTGGGCCTTCCTGGTGGCTCAAGGGGTTAAGTCTCAGCACTATAATGTGATCCCCAGTCACTGCAGCACGAGTTCGATTCCCAGCTAGGGAGTTAATCTACATGGCACAGCAGATGTCTTGTCTTGTCTGCTGCTCCCCTTGGCAGTATCTGGTCAGTCTGCCTGTTCTGTTCTCCAATCTGTCTCTGGTAAATCCTCTCAACCCCTGCTTATCTGGCCTACACCCCAGCTCTTGTATGCATAAATAAATAAAATAAATCTTTATAAAAAAATACACAACACACTGTACTGGAGGCTATGAGAATGGGTTCTGGAGTCTAAACCATTTGCTCAGTTACTTCATGTCTCTCAGCCCTGTTTATTCTCATTTGCACAACAGAGGTGACCTCCCTTGTCGCAAATGGCTGATGTGATTATTCAGTAAGACAATCCAGGTAAGTGCCTTTCACTGCCTATAGCAAGCTCTCTTTGAATGGTTCCACTAAGTACTTTGTAATAAATTAATATACAGCTTAAAATAGAAGAAAATGAAAATTTTTGGTTACTTATATAGTCAAATAAATGCTGGTGATTCTCTCAGGTGAGTGAAACTACATAAACTCCAGCTGGATTTTTTGTTTTGTTTTGTATTGTTTGGTTTTAGGATGTTTATGTATGTACCTAATGGATATTTTGACCTTCTTATGAATGTGAATTAAGGTGAAAGTCTGGAATAGTTGTTATCTGTGAGAAAACACACACCGATAATGACGCCAGAAATCGGACCTCACTGAAAGCAAAGAATTTCTTCAATAATCAAATTTCTCAGAAAGAAGATAGCACATATTTACTCCTAATCCATCTATTTTCTGGATGAATGATGGACAAATCTGCGCAGAAAAAGTGTTAAGGTTTTGTGAGGATTCATCACTGTGTGAAATATAAGTAACAAAACCCGCTGTGTAAGCATTTTCTTCTAAGTCACCCCTATCAGGCTGAATCTCGTGCCTATCTCTTTAGACAACAGCCTGGGCAGAACACCTTCACAATGGAAGAATTCACCCCCCCCCCCACTCCTAGGTTTTCTCACTTCTGAAAATCCCACCTACTCCTCCACCCCTGGTTTACACTTCCCTGAAAAGAGTAGTTTCTGCAGCTTCAAACCAGAAACAGTTCCCAACTTGCTCTAAAAAGGGCTCTCAAACAATTGGGGGAGATTTGGTGTAGTGATGGTAGCTGACCAAGTGGAATGGGCCTCTGACATACTCCCCCTCTTGTCAGACCCACAGCCTGGGCTCAGACATCATCAGGCACCACACTGGGCAAGACCCAGGAGCCTGGGCATGAGTTCCTTCCTCAAAACGCACCCCAAAGAAGTTCCTCCTTCTTGCTCTGCTTCTTTCCCTGCACAGCAGACATGAATCACGCTTTGCATTTTATTTTAGTGTACAGAGCATGCACTGTGATTTGCAAGTGACATATTTCCCCTGGGGTTATTTATTTTGGAAAATGTCAGTATGGATCTAGCTGGTAAAATAGGAGCATTGCATGGGAAAGGAAATAAAAATTTTTTTGGAAGAGACAGTGCAAAGGAAACAAAGCTTTTGTTTAAATCTCTCTGTAGAGACTCAACTCAAACCAGCTTAGGACTAAAAGGGATTTCTTTTCATCTCATGTTGGGGAAATCTAAAAATGCACTGTAATATCCAGGTGCTTAAAAATGTCCCCCAAATGGTTATTTTCTTAAATATTTCTTAAACATTCTTCCCTATTGGCCTCAGTCTTTGTCAGGTTTTCTCAGAGTGACAGAAAACAGTCCCCAAAGAGCTAAAAGTTTTAGCCTTTTATTTCCTGATCTCAGGAAAGCTTCAATTTCCTGGTAGCCTTAGAAATAACATCCACGGATGATTCTCCTCAATTTCTCCTCGATTTCTGTGCCTGCCAGTGGGCCACAGTTTGTGGAGGGAGCGGACCCCGTAAGTTCCCATCCTGACATGTAACCTTATCATGAAGTCTGCAGAGCCAGTCACTGGGAACAAGCTTTACAGGAAAAACTACAAGGTCTGGGTCCAGATGTTTACTGCAACAAGTCATTTGTAAACTAAATGCTGGACTTGAGAATTTTACGAGTTCCAAAGTTGCTCCAAGACAGCGTTGTTTTTTATAGCCAGGCTGACTGTGCAGTCAAAGTGTGTTCCCAGAGGACTACCACACACTGACACAGGACTATTTTGTCAAGTTTGGAATCCAGAAACTGTAGAAGGCCTCAGTTTCTCCAAGTTCCTCACACAGCTTATTCTGCCAGTAGTTTCTCAAGCTTCCGTTTTGTATTTCAAGGCCAAGATTTCCCAAAGGTGGAGGGGGGGGGGGGAAGGAATTAAATATTCATCTTCTATAAGCTCATATGTGAAGGGATCCAGTTCTGAAGTTGTCATAGTGAGCAAAAGAATGCCAGCCTTGCAGCTCTGCGGGCCAAGTCCTGCTCACGGCCACATGTCTGCAGCTTCCATTCAGATCAATGGGAGTTGTGTGTGCATGTGAACTGAAGACAGAAGCTGGCTGTGTATAAATAGCTATGCCATGGTGAAAATCTCTTCTTGTGTGTCTGGTACAACAGAGGTAGTCTTTTGCAGTTAGTAAATGCTTCTCCCTCTAATAAATAACCAGGCAATTTCAAGAAATCTTCTATCAGAAAATGTGACAGCAACTATTTCATTTATACGATTTTGTTCAGGAATTTCCAGTAGCAAACCCAAGCCAGTTTTAACAGTTCTTTGCAATGCCAGCCTTCACTGTTACCTTGGCTGAGCTGTCAATCTGCTAATTGACTGATCCACTGCTAGCTGGGTTTGGGAGGAAGGGGAGGGGGAACGTCAATATGTTCATGAAGGGGTTAAGAAAACATATCTAGAGCGAAGTGTTACATTCATACAGGCTTGCAAGGCAACAGAGCTGCACGGGCCAGAGGATCTCCACAGGAATAAGGCTCCGACCCCCTCAGGACTCAGCAGGGCCCAGGGTCCCAGGCATCTGCCTTTGTGCAGCAGCCCCAGCAGGGCATCTGGCAGATCACGTCTGGCTGAGCCATCCTGGAGCCTCAGAAGAGCATTTCTTTCAGAACACATTAAGGGCAGACTCACACGCTGCCTAACAGAGGTTTCTCTAAGGCTTCTAAATGAAATGTTCTAGTTTATGAGCACGGGCTACAGGTGGATGATTTTCAAAGTCTTATCTTTAGCCCAAATCCGCGATCTAAACTTCAGACTTATACCTACCTGGCTTCTGGCCATCTCTACTTGGATATCCCATTTATAATGTAAGCTCATCCTAAACTTAAATTTTATTCCATTTCACCTTAACTTAGTATATTTTTAGAAAGGCCTCCATCTTAATTAATAGCATCACCCTTAATCCACTAACTCAAGTCAGAAGACTGGCAGTAAATCCTAACTTCTCTCACTTACTTATAATCACATCTAATCCATCTCTGCCTATGTCACTTCACCTATTAAATCTCTGCATTCTATCCACCCCCGTCTTGGCAGAATGGATTATAGAGCAGATTTTAACAGCTTTAACACTTTGCCTGGAATTCCATTTTAGTCACTTCTTTGGAGGGTACATCTTTTTTTTTTTTTTTTAATGTGTGGGGGGAGGGCACAGTTGTCCATGAGTTAGTATCTTAATCTGTGAATTGGAGGTGACATCTATTTCACAAGGATAAAATTAGGTTACAATATAAAATGTTATAGTTGCTGACACCTAAAAAAAGGTCTGGTTTATGGTAGTATTGCTAAGCCAGGACTCCATCCTTTCTGCCACGAATACTGGAGCTGTCTCCCTGAACACAGTCTTGCTTTCTCTCTATTTTACATTCTACATGCTCTAGCTAGAGTATATTTCCCAAAATGAAAATATTTCCACATTATTCATCCAAAAATATTTTGTATGATAAATAAATCCCAATGTCACTCTCTCATTGATTTACCCCATCTCAAATTGCATCCATTCTTAGCCCACCATTTTACCAACTGGCGTAGTCTCCTTTAATCCTTCCGTCAGTCAGACACCTAGTATTTTCACTTATCAACCCATCTTCAAATTGTCTCTTTTCTGAAATGTTCCCCAACTCCACACCAAATGGAATTACTTCTTTCATTCTATCATTTTCTTGAACTATAAACATGTATTTCTATTACAGTTTTAATTACACTGCTGTTTGAATTATTTGCCCATAAATCTGTTTTGCTGGCCAGACTATTCTATGGTCTTCAAGAAAGTCTTGAATAAGAGACTCTGGTTACAAATGTGTATTAATTATCATTCTCTCCCAAGAGTTTAACCTGATGCTGTATTAGTTTCCTATTGCAGCCATAAAAAATTCTACTGATATACAAACCTGAGACATAAATTTTATTAAAGGATCTAGTGTTAAAAATGTGGTATAGCTCTCACAGACCTATACTTGTCAACAGAACTTTCTTCCAGAAAGCTCAGGAGAGAATCTACATTTTTGCTCATTCCGGTCATTGTCAGAGTTCAGTTCCTTACAGGGATAGCCCTAAATTCCTATTCCTTTGTTGTGAGCTGAGGACTATTCCCAAATTCTAAAGTCTACCTGGCTTGCCCCTCCTTCCCTTATCTTCAAAGCTACAAAGCAGAGGCTCTATGAGTGCCTCTCCCTGATCCATTCACCTACCTGCTTCTCTGGCTTCAAGGACCCTTGTGTTTAGACTAAATTCAACTAGTAATTCCAAAATAATCACACATTGCAAGATAATCACACATTCCTAAGTATAAGAGCATGTGTAAAGTCTCTGCCATGTAGGATAACAGTTAGAGGTGTAGATAACAGGATTAGGTGTAGATTTCTTGGAAGGGTGCTATTATTCTGTTTACCAAAAAAGCTTAGGCTATCTTAGGTGATCAATATGGATGGGTTCATAAACTGGACAATTTGATATTCTTATCTGACTTACATGCTATAACTGTTATAAGAATGCTAAATACTTTTTTCTAAATCTTTGCCTTCTTAGAATCATGTAAATTAATTATAACCAATGAGATGAAATGAATCTCTCCACAATCTCTAATTTACCATAAATCATAAACAGCAAAAGCCATGTAAAATCATACAGAGTCTATTGTCTCATCCTTTTGGTGACTATTCACAGAAAGATTTGTCATGTATCTGAAGTTAATATAAACTCATATATTCAGTCTAGAAGTATCAGTGTACCTATACGTCCCAAATTTTATAAAAGGTGGTAGTTAAAGAGGGTTGAATAAAACAAGGGCCCTTCTTTCTAGGAATTACAGAGTAATTGAAACACAGATAATTTAAAAGTAATTACATCTGTAAGATGAACAGGTAAGCAAAGGACATGTTCTGGGACAAAGAGATAACAATCACATATAATACTCTATCACAATCTCTTTCTTCAGGAGTTAATATTAGAGTTCAGTCAGCAGCACAAAAAAAGGACAAATATTGCCAACACAATATTTGTGTTCCTAAACCAATAGTAAACATATATTAAAGTCACACAGATGCATTAAGGAGTCTACCGCAGTTGGAGTAAGGTTAGAATGGTTTTATAGGAAGGAATATTTTAAGTTGTGTCTTGAGGTGTAAACAGGAGTTTTCCAGATAGACATGTAGGGATGGAATGGGGCAGGATTTGGGAAGAGAAAACATGGGTAGCTTAGGAGAAGAGAAGGTCAGGAATGGATCTGTGGATAAAGGTCATCGTAGCTGTGACCTGATATAAGAGCACACTCTTGTTGGGTTAAGGAGAGGCTGTAAAGAAAGGAATTTCCAGGTAGAGACTGGGATATTCAAAGGGCAGGGAGGTGGTGAGAATGTGCATCAATTCCAGAATGTCCACAGAACAAGTAGCAAGTAAGAGGGAAGAATACTGGAGAAATAATAATAAACCAAATGTAGAGAAAATATTGCCCATAAATGAGTGTGGATTTTTTGATGAACCATGGAAAGCTATTAATGTTTTAGTCAGGAAAATGAGATGACAGATTTTCATTGTGATCAATTTCATTACCTTTTGACTAACTAAATCAGCTGGTCGATCCCCACCCCTGCAGTGGAGTTAATTTATTTGGTTTCCATCAGTAAATTGACCTTTATCAATTATCCTAGTCTTTCTTTCTTCTTTTTCTACACCAACTAGAACAAGGGGGATTCTAGAGAAAGAGTGGATGAGGTTCTTCTAGTCTACAAAGCCACACCTGAGAGAAGTATCAGCTTAAACAGAGGTTGTTCTGTCAAACTATTTTTGTCTCCAATAATATGTGGACAACTTCCTATTACTGTGCATCTGAGAGAACAGTGTGGGATGCAAAGGAAGAAACAACATACAGGTAGTATTTTGAAAGTAAAATGGTGATTGGAAATAAAGCACCTGGAGGTAAATTTCTATGTGACAGGATCTGTTCTCACACGGTAGTACATTTATAACATCCATTGCTACTAAGTGAGAAGAAAAATTAAGGGTTGGTATTCATAAAAACACAAGTTTGCAGATGTATATTTGTCAGATAATACAAAGGCAATTAAACCTAAATGTCCAGAAAGAGGAGAGAAAGCAAAAACTTGGTAGCCAAAATCTAGTATTTAAAAAGAAAGTTGCTCATCACTGGGGAGTCAAGAACACCAGATGTATTTGAGTTTTTGACTCATGCTCTGTTCTGGGTTTTTGAGGGGAGGAGCAGGAGAGGAAAGAGGGGAAGATATTAAGATCAGATTTGATCTCTAACTGATGGGGAAAGGAAAGTCCTTCCTTATCTTTTATGATTTCTCTAGGACCTCTTTGATTTTTTTTTCATTTTAATTATATATTTTTACATCATTTTTCATTTTGTGCATTTCTTCCTCGAAGTTGTAATCCCCAAGGACTTCCTACAACCTATTTATCCATGTGCCATCACCAAAGTCCAGTGCACTCTGCCCATCCCAGTTCCGATTCCATCCCCGCCCCCATAAAATGTCTCTGGTTTATGGTTGTTCATTGTTTTGATTTTTATTCTATTATATTTGTTTGTCTCTCTTCTCCTCCCAATCCCTTACATTCCTGCTATGAGTGAAACCAGAAACCATCCAGTATTTTTCTTTTTCTTTCTGGCTTATTTCACTAAGCATGATCCCTTCCAGCTCCATCCATGTTGCTGCAAAAGGCGTAAGTTTATCTTTTTTGACTGTTGAGTAACATTCCACTGTGTATATGCACCACATCTTTTTAATCTAGTCTTCTATTTTTGGGCATTTGGGTTGATTTCATGTCTTTCCTATTATACACAGAACAGCAATAAACATGGGGGTGCAAGTGTCTTTGAATCAATGTTTTTGTGTCTTTTGGGTATATACTTTTGGGAATGGGATTGCTGGGTCATATGAAAGCTCTATTTTTAGCATTTTCAGAAACCTCCAAACAGCTTTCCATTGTGGTTGTTCAGTTTGCATTCCCACCAGCAGTGCAGGAAAGTTCCTTTTGCTCCACATCCTCACCAACATTTGTGCTGCTAGTTATTTTAAGATGTGTCTTTCTCACTGGTGTGCGATGGTATCTCATTGTGGTTTTAATTTCCATCTCCCTTATTACAAGTGATGTTGAACATTTTTTCATATGCCTGCTGACCATCTGCAGTTCTTCTTTGGAGAAGAGTGTTTGTAGCTCTTCTGCCCATTTTTTGATGGAGTTGTTCACTTAATTTTTGTTGAGATTCATTAGCTCTTTGTCTACCTTTGTGATCAGTCCTTTGTCATTAGTGGTGTATACAAATATTTTCACCCCAATCAGTGGGGTGTCTCTTTGTTTTTTGCAGAGGACTTCTTTGATATTAATAAAAGCAAAAGGAAGGCAGGGCTGCATACTCCTCTTCACAGGAAATAACTTTAAAATATGTGGCTACTCTATAAAATAACTGATGCATTCAATCACATTTCCTATGACAGATATAAACAGGTTGCTAGCGAGATTCAGGAAAATAACACTCACTTAGGGCTCAAACCTATATAATTGTTTTCTGATGCTCTCATGTATACATTCCAAGGATCTATACAGGAGAAAAAGAGAGGAGAAAGAAGAAAGGAATCTCTCTACATAAAGAATAAATAATCAAATTATAACCAGGGAGCAGAGAGGAAAAGATACAGCAAAAAGAGAAACTGTAGAGAGAGGAAGATGCTAAGTTGAGGAAATACACAGCTGGAATCACTAAATCCCTCTGCGCTAGAAAAGGTTAGCACCCAGTGGAAATCATATTCATTTTCAACCATGGAAAATATAGGCAACCGCGTGAACTGACCCTTTATGCCAAGAGCCATGGAATTCTTCCTGAGTGGGAACATTCTAGCAGAGCATTCAGGATTTAAGTGGTGGTAGGGTGCCATGGAAGTGAGAGGTTGGTATGTTAGTCCATCTGGTGAGATGCAACTTGTCAATCTCCCAGATGGTTTGTGAAAAGGGAGAGACTTGATATTGAACTGAGATCAGCATTTGAAAAGAGGTATGAAATCACAAACTTAAAAATCCACTTTTTTCTAGAATATTTTGAAAACTTCACTAGGATAATTGTTATGATCTGAAAGATGACAATAAACTTTAATTTATAAAATTTGTTATGTAAAACCACATCAATAATATCTATTACTTTTGTTTTCACCTCTCAATTAGATGTTTTATTAATCAAATTGGTGATTTAGGAGGAAGACGTTTTTATTATTTTCATTTATTTGCATATATCCAAGTTTTCTAAGACTTCTGTCTTAGGAGACCTAGTGAAATTTTGCTATCCTGAATCATTCCTTCAGAAAAGAATGCTCTAAAAAAAATCAATGCCATGTTTGTGAAATAGGCCATATTATTTGAAGATGATCTGTTCTTTGAATTTAAATTTCCAAATAAATGTATTTTTTAACAATTTGGGCAATAGTCACTAATGATTCTGAAAATGATGTAATCTGCAAGTATTACACTTACAGTAAGATATATTTTTCCTAATTCTGGAATTTTAAATGTTCAAAAGCAGGAATTTTGAAATGGTACAAATTTCTTATTTCCCCCTTCTTTCAATATGTAAATGCTGCTTTTTATATCTACCTTTATTTTGATTAGAACATGACAAAGACTCTGTAGACTCATTAAAATTTTTTCTTCAATTTAGGACGTGTTCATATGAAGAATAAAACTTGCTTTTAATTTGAATTTTGAGTACATATAAAAAGGACACTTGCTTGCAACATCTAATGCAAAATGCAAATACTTTTGAAATAAATAGGACTTGTAATAATTTGTAGTTTCTCAACCAGTGTGGAATTTAGAAAAAGATATCGAGAGTAGAATATCAAATACAAATAAACTTTTGACCGTGTGTCTATTTTCGCCTACAATTAACATGTCAAAGTATTATAAAGGTCATAAAACACAATGTAGGGCCCTCCCTGGTGGCACTAAACAGGTTAAAGAGCAGCACTATGAAGCTCTCTGCAGCCATTGCAGCAGGAGTTCAATCCCCAGTCAGGGAGGTGTCCCACATGGTATGGCAGACCTCTCTTGTCTGCTGCTCCCCTCAGCAGTGAATTTCAGTCAGTATGCCTGTTCTTCTCCCCACTCTATCTCTAGTGAAGTCTTTTACCCCCTGTACCTCTGACCTGTACCCCAGTTCTTATATGTATAAATAAATAAATCTTAAAAAAAATCATGCATTAACATAGGCCTTTTTCTTTCTTTTTAGTAAAATATTTTGGTGTTTTTTTCATCTCCCTGTATGCAATCAAATATTTGGTTATCTCACTGTTCATGATATGCAACTCACTAAAAGGTAGACAAGGAAAATGAGAGGGATATAAAATTAGCTTAACCAGATTTTGTTACTATTCAAATAATAGAGGGAGAAATAGGCTCAGCTTCTGGCTAAATGGAATTCAGACATATTTGAAGAATGAGTGGGACAGGAGTTTTAGAAATCTATGGATTCACAGTTGAAAAGTTTTGAAGTGAAAGGTGAAATATAAGCTTCACCAAGTAAAAAAAGCCTTAGTTAAAAGGGGAGGGGAAAAATTCAAGCACAGCAGGGAGTTTAGGGTCTAGAAGTAGTAATGGTAACATAGGAATGGAGAGGATTTCTAATGGGGAGTGTAGGGTCTAGAAGGATAGAGTGAATGCAGAAAGGTTGGGATTCCACAGAAAATGCCCACTGGATAGTCTGACAAGCACCTGAGGAAGCAGTTATAAGAAGAAAGTAGATGCCATATGTGATCAAAGGGAAAAACTGCTGTACAATTGGAGTTATTACTGTGGCTTAGTACCCATGATGGAAACAAGTGAATCCTGAAGAAACAGTGTTTGACTAACTCAGCATCTGACAAGGAGTTGTTGCTCCGTAAAAGTTTATTAATGTATGTTTGAACACAACAATTGAAAGATGGATAGTGGTCACTTGGCAATATTACACGTGAAAAATATTTATTGAAAGGAATAAATATTTCCATAAATTTTTTTGTGGAAATTACTTGATGGGTATATAAAAGGTGAACCTCACAAAAACAATATTTTGCCATTACTGGTGGTGGGCAAGGTGTGAAAGTATACTATAACCCCTGGAACACATACAAAGATGTGTAAACACACTTTAGCTCAAGAAAAACAACATGGGGAGAAAAACAACAAATGTTTGCAAACAAGATGTTTACACTTCATACTTGAAGACTATTCCCAGATTCAAAACTTCTGACATGCGACAGAGGAATACTACTCAGCTATAAAAAAGAAACCTGCCATTTTTGACAGCATGGATGGAACTGGAGGGTATAATACTAATCAAAATAAGTTCAAAGGAAGAAGACAAATACAAGATGATTTAACCTCTATATGGAATATAAAGGGACAAAACAAAGGCTCAAATAAAATCAATTCATAACAAACCCTAGAAATCAGACTGTAGATTTGAGGGAGGATAAATGGTGGCATGAGAGCAGAGTAGGGAGGGGGCAGGTGGACTACAGTGAAGGTCCATGGGTACCTCAGTGGTGGGTGTGGTATGGTGGCATGCATGTTATGGTGTGATCCTATACCTCTGAATTATACACAGTGCAATAAACTAACAACAACAAATAGAAAGAAACAAATAAGAAGAAAGATTTTGCAATTAGAAATATTTCTTAAATATTAAATAATTATAACAATAAAATCAAGTTGTGATTGCAGGTGACTCAAATCTAATGGCACACTTCACTTTTAAAACAGAAAAAGAAGGTACTAAGTTATTCACAATAGCATTCTATGAGGCATACTAGTTGCCAAACACATATAAGTGTGAGGAAAGAAAACACCTCCACAACAGAGCAAATGAAACAAGAGATGCAATCACTTTCATAGAATAATATCATGTATTTAAATGATGCTTTACAATTTACAATGTGCTTTCACAGATTATCTCATTTAGGTTGCACTGTGATCCCATGAGGTCGAAGTGATTATGATTCTCATTTTTTCAAAGAGAAGGGCCTAAATGATTGTGGGCTGTCATCTTTCCTGTGTTACCTTTCTTTATCAATAACTAACTAGCATCATTTTTCATCACACACCCGGTTTTCTCTAACCTTAGGTATATATGACATTTGATTAAAGAGCTATTAAAAACTTAGAAAAATATGCTCATTCAAAAACTCTACCCAGCCACATTTTGCTGCACAGTGGCAGAAATGTGTAATAGCAGTACACCTTTAATAATAGTACAGCACATTTTATTATGAGCAGTCTGTTCCTTTGAAAAGTATCATGGAACAGATTGAGAGTTAAATATGAAATGCTGAGCTCTCCAGTTAAAGCAGAGACCTCATTTCATTCAGATCAACTCCAGACAGAAGAAATGGATGAACAATTATTCAATTTTTTTTTCGGTTATGGTATCACTTTTCCAGCTCAAGTTTGAGACAGTATATGGGGAGATGGCAAGGCAGTGTGTTTGGCTATTAATTTTCTCAGCAGGACTTATACTAAAGAAATAATAGTAGTATTCGGGGAACTTTTTCTGTTGTAACTTTTACTTGAAGAATTTAGTATCTCATGAATGCACAAAAAAATTAAGAACAATTAGGAACAATAGCATACCCAGGGGCCAACAAAATGAGCTCCTTAAAACTGTGTTAGCAGTTAATGTTGCTCTTCCACATATTTTGTAGATAACTCTCATACATTAAACAAAAAGAAAACATAAAACTTGTATCTTCAGGTATGCTTTCTCTTTGCAAAACTAATTCCACAGAACAGTCAGATATGTAATAACGGGCCTCTCGGGATGTAAGTTTTTATGCAACTTGACATGCAAGTCATGAGTAATTAATTATGTCTTGTATTTACACTTTGTCAGATAAGAGTATTAAACACAAGAACTAAGAGGAACACAGAACACTACCATTAATCTGTTTAATATGAAAATCGAATGCAATCAAAAGGAAGATGTTTGAGTGCTAACACTGGCTTTGTCCAAGTGGTGTCTCTCGTGGAAGGATGGACTACGCTAGGCAAAAATGGCACATGAAGCCAGCAAGCCCCACGACCTCATGTGGGCTTCAACAGGCAGGAGTCTTTCTGGGTGCTGATGTCATGGACTATACAAGAACTGGACATATAAACATGGGAAGCACAGCTTTTCACATCAGCACATTCCATTCCACTCAGCTTCTGCACAATTACTTAGCAAAATGCAGACGCTCCACAGTCATTGAACTGAAGAAGGTGATAAATAAGAGTATAAACCTGACACCTGTGATTGTCTGGAAATCCTCTCAGACATCATCTCTTGGTCTGGGAACATGTGACTGATGGCCTGCTTCACAAAAAGAAGAAACTATGAGAAAGATTTTGGATGAACAGGAATCCAACATCCAGATATAACCCAGACGCCACTTTTCTCCAAATGGCAGTGCCCTTGGGGATCTTAGAAACAGACTCATCATCTGTGTCTTAGGAAATTTCTGCTCTAAGAGGAAGAGACAGAAATTGCACACTAATGAATGGGACAAAAAAGGTTCTATCAAAATAGTCACCTGCAGGAGAGTGGGCACAGATATTATCATCAAATGGTATGGCATTTCAGTCCTAACCCTCAGAACTTCTCAGTTCCCCCATTATGGAAATGGTGATCATGATATAAGAGCACATATGTGAAGTCCCTGGGAGAGGCCCCCAAGATGCAGCAGACAATAAACGGTAGTGTGTCAGTGTCACCATCATTTTCAATAAGGGAGAGGGTCTGGAAGAACTGATTCATAATTTCTGCCTGAGATACTTGGGACCAGATGGTTTCTTTTGGGGTGTCCTTGATATACTAATCAAACTATTGGTAGGACCGCAATTGCTAAAGAGCTAGCATATTTATGAATATAACAGACGGGGTAGCCCCTCTATTTAGCTCTGACGTACAGAATCTAATTTTAACTTGTAGTTGTAAATAAAGTACAAAAACACAGAAGAAACTCTACAATGGTGAGGGCATCTAGACATGAAATATAATTACTATAACAAAGATGGCAAATTTTTAGTCACATACAGAAGATATGAATTTGAAAGTATGCTGACAGTTACAACTTGCCTTTTAAAAAATCCATCTATCGCAAAGACTGCATACAGATTAATGCATAAACAACACGATCCTGGGGAATTTAAGTCTAGGGACTAATTTACTGAACTACCCAAGCAACAGAGGATTATTTTATCTAATTAAGACAGAGCACACGTATTTAGAATTAAGCATTTGCATTTAACAGCAAATTCAGAATTATAAAAGCAATTAAAGCTAAAATGAGGTATGATAATTTTTTTTTCCTGCATGCCACTGCTGAGCTAAAGCTCATTTTAATGTCTGCTTTGTACATGATTGAACAAAGAAGGTTATGGCTAGAAGCTCGGGGTGGGACAAGGCCACCTTCTCAACCTTACTTCCCACCGCCTCTCCTCCACACCTGATTCACCTGGACTGTTCTAGACAAATCTCTGCAATATGACTAACATTTTCCACCTTTTTTTTCCCCCTCTGTTTCTCCAATCTACAATATTCTCCTTTGCCTCATCAATGTATCTGAAAGTGATCACACATGATTCATTTTAAAGTTTGCTTTCCTTCCTGGAACCAGTGCTCCTTCAAGGCTAAGGGTCCTCTCTTCCCTGGATCTACTTCAAGAACTTTACTGAATATAGTATTCTGCCGAACCTACTACTATTTCAGACTTCTTTTCAGGATCAAGTCATACTTCACTCTTTAACCTGTTACATGGTTAGGTTATTTTCTCTTATATTATAGACTTTCTGAGGACATTTGCTTTATACTACCAGAAGTGATAAACACCAGCCTTAATTAACTGTCAATTTGATAACTATTGAAATATTTAAACATCTATTCATCTTCCTCACTCCTCCAATCATCGCCCCTATTTCAATTAAGACTCAGAGAATTGCCTTATATTTTCCATTTCATTCTAATTTATTTCTATTATTTATGGATGTTATATAGTAATTCCTAAAAGAATAGAAGAATGACATTATTTTATCAATCAATAAAGTATTTTTCCCTTACCTCCCACAATGGTAATTTCCATGACTCCATTTTTAACTGATCCTCTGAAGAGTCATTAAAACGTTGTCTTTGTCTTTACCATGGGTCTTACGGGTACAATGGACAGGTATGCCTCAATGCCTTAACTTTTAGTCCTTTCCAGAACTCAGTAGATGAATCTCATACATATATAGTTCCATATGCAATCTAGCTCATAATGTATTTGAGTTTGCAGCTAATAGAGTTTTATTAAGGTCCTTATGTTTTTAGTGTATTTTCTTGAGTTTTTTCATATTTGCTTAGTGAGCCTTCCCCATAAGGGTATTGTCTTTGAGAGACAGTGCTTGTAAGAAGTTGTGTCTGTCAGCTAGTAAAATACCAAGTTAAAATACCAAGCAGAATGGCAGACACAAAAAAACTAAACATAGCAAAGCAAGGTAAAATATAAGCCTTTTTCTTTGTGATAACTAAAGATTTATAGGAAGTTGCAAAGACATGTATGGGAGAGTCCTATGAACTCTTCACTGTCTCCCCACTCACATAGCAAGGCAAGAAAGTACTCACATAGCAAGGCAAGAAATTATCTAAAACCAGGAAAGACCCAGACTATGAAAAGGACATTGGCAGAATTCATAGAATTTGTTCACATTTACCAGTTACATAGTCATTTGTGTATGTTATGCATAGTTTATACGCCTTGACCAGCTGTAACACCCAATAACCACAATGCAGACACACAAATCTTCCATTATCGCAAGGTTTTCTCATGCTACCCTTTGAGAGCCAGCAATCACAATTTGCTCTCTAGCTCCATAATTTTTGCTATTTCAAGGATGCTGAAGAAACTGGATCACACCATGTGCAAACTTTTCATATTAACTTTTAAAATTTGGTATAATTTTCAAGCCCTCCCTGGTGGCACAGTGGGTTAAAGAACAGCACTAAGAAGCTAAAGTCACTTCGGTATGAGTTTAATCCCTGCCCCAGAGGTGACTTCTGACCTGCCCATTGCTCCCCTCAGCAGTGTACTTTGTCAGTCAGCCTGGTCTGCTCCCCACTCTGTCCTCTCACTACTCCTGTACCTTTGACCTGTACCCCAGTTCTGTATGCATAAACAAATCTTTAAAAAAAAATAGTATAATTTTCTTTACTCAAGTTGCTGTAAGTATCCAAAGCTTATGCTTTTTCATTACTGAGTAGTATCCATGGCATGGAAAAACCACAGCTGTGTTTCACCAGTCACTTATTTGGTTATTTTTAGGTTTTGGCTAGTATAAACAAAGCTGCTACAAACCATGCTTTGGTTTACGTATGTTTTAGTTTTCAATGTAGGTATTTACAACTCTTCTAATACGGCTAATTCATCTTATTTAGAGCAGAGGTTTTTAAAAATAGGTGTGTTGAGTCAGGAAATAGTGACTACACACTGAATCAAGCATGTCTGTTAGAATGTTCAGGAAGGAGTACCCATCTGTCCAGGTTTTCCCAGAATGCTGGGAATTTATTTCTGCTGTCCTGTCATCCCTTCACTCTTGAAAGTGCCCAGATTGGTGTGATAACTTATAAATCACTCTGATTCGTATTACTGAAAACTTCCAAGCATCACATGCTTGCTTGACCATGATAGAATTGAACTTCAATAGATTGCTGTTTTGTAATTGTTGTGAATACCTGTGGATTGACTCTGGAGTCTGAGAAATGAGATCATTTTTGTGTAATGAAGATAATCATGCTACAGTCTCTCCTATTTCTACCTCCTCCTTTTCTACTAGAAAATATTTCTTCTTGTCAGTCAGTTGTATGCTTGGGGATAGCTTCCAAGCTCATGTTTTAGCTTAGAAACAAATGAATGCAGGAAAGTATAGTTTTTCCCCACCACTTCCAGTTTGAAAGTTATTGCAGGTGTAAGTTTTGATGAATCTGGATTAGATCCCATGCTGTTCTCAGAGATGTGTTCATAAGATGCAGTCCCGAAAAGGCTTAGCTTGGCTGGGTTGACCCCTTGACTGATCACTCTGTCCAAAGCACTGAGATCAAGTAGGAGGATGGTATCTCTCTTTTAGACCAGAAATATAAAAAAAATAAATTCCTCTCAGGAGACAGGGAGCAGGGAGTGAAGAGAGTGTTTGTCTGTGCGTGTATTAGGGGATGGACGGGAAAAATGACAGAGTTGGGGGCCCTCCCTATGGTGCAGCGGGTTAAAGCACAACACTAAGAAGCTAAAGCCATTTCAGCATGAGTTCTATCCCTGCCCCAGAGGTGACCCACATGGCACAGCAGACCTCTCCTGACCTGCCTACTGCTCCCCTCAGCAGTGAACTTTGTCAGTCGGCCTGTTCTGCCCCCACTCTGTCCCTGGTAAATCCTCTCAACGCCCCTGCACCTGTGACCTGTACCCCAGTTATGTATGCATAAATAAATAAATTAAAAAGAAATGGCAGAGTTGGTGATGGGAGGGATAGCTATCCAGCAGCCATGGAATTTGTGTCTTTTATGAAGAGGCCAATACACAAATGCCACACAGCTACAAAGTACAAACAGAATTCAATCTGATATCATTCAGACTAGAAAACTTATAGGAGATTTATTATAAATAGCATTTAGATGTGAAGAAATAGGAAACATATGCTTATCTGCTTATCAGTATAAATATCTAAGGTTTTTCTGTGTAGGTAATTCTTAAGTCTAATGGGAGGCACATAGAGGACAATCCTTAACATATCATACTATTGTTATGATCAATAGCTATGATTAGCTGCATCTTTCACTAAAGCAAACACAACTGGGAACAGAACACAACTGACCGACAGACTGTAGTTTAATGTCCTAAATTGCAGAGGACTGAATATGTCCAGATCTTGAAAAAAATTATTATAATACATTTAAGTGGAAAGAGTATGCAAAAAAGGACAGTATGATACATTTTTTACATACACACTCACATACGCAGACATAAGGAAAAAAATCTTGGAATGCTATTATATCCCCAGATGGTAGTGACTTTGAAGTGGTGTATGTAGGAATGATGATTTCTTTCTTATCTATCTGTTGTATTTTATATATTTTGCACAGTGCACATGCATTAGTTTTTGAATGTTTTACATATTATTAGAAAAGCCCTGTGTATGGCAAGGCATTACTAATTCAGATTTACTTAAAGATTTTAAATTAAGAGTTCCTTCCTTCTTAGAAGACATAAAGAAATGGAAAGATATTCCATGCTTATGGACTGGAAGAATTAATGTTGTTAAAATGGCCATCTTACCAAGCCAACATATGGATGCAATGCAATCCTTATCAAAAATTCAATAGCACCCTTCAAAGACAAGAAAAAAATTACTGAAATGTGGAATAAAAAGGAGCCATTGTACACTTTTGATGGAAATGTAGACTGGTCCAGTCCTTATAGAAAACAGTATGCAGGTTTCTCAAAACATTCAAAATATATCTATCATATAATCCAGTAACTCCACTCCTACCCAGAGAATGAAAAGTCACTAATTTGAAGGTAGATAAGAACTACTACATTAACCACAGTACTATTTACAATGGCCAGTTATGGAAACAACCTAAGTACTCAAGGATAGATGAGTGGATTAAGGTGTGGTATTTAGGTAACAGTGGAAAATTACCTAGAAATAAAAATATTGAACTCTTGTCATTTGCATCAATGTGGATGGAACTGGAGGGGATAACGCCAAGCAAAATAAGTCAGAAGGAGAAAGACAAAGACCGGACGGTGTCATTTATATGTACAATATAGGGAAACAAAACAAACATCAATTAGAACCAAACCAATAACAAACCCTAGAAATCTGAGAGGTGGGCCAGGAAGGAGAGCTGAGTATGGAGGATGTCCTGTGAACTCTGGTCTCCACTATAGGTGCCTTGGTGATTAGTGTGCTGTGATGAAATACATCTGAAAGGTGTGATCCTATACCTCTGAATCATATATATACCAATGTTACCTCAATTAAAAAAATTATCTGCTTCAAAATAAGGAGCCACAGAGTAAAAAAAGGTAATTGCAGACCTTACCATAGCAACAAGAATTTCAATAGAAAGGTTTTCATTAGATTACCAATTAAACTTCAAAAAATAAATCAAAAGATTTATTTTCATCAGTCAGATGAAAAACAACTTTCAGGATATAGCTATCTTTTATTAGTTTCAAATACATAAAAAGGGAGTTAAGGAAAGCAACCTGGAGAATTTTAGCAAGCATAACAGTTTTGGCTAGCTAAAAGGAAATATATAACCTAAGTTTTTTGAAAGAAGTCCACAATGCTTAATACTTGTATTCATTCTAGCCAGTTTGACAATACTCTCTCTCCATCTTACAAATGCCAAGTATCTAAACTAACCCTTTTGAAAACAGCCTATCGTCACTTCTGAAAGACTAATTAAAAATTATAATTTAGTTAAGGGATGTTCCCTATGACAATGTGAAATAAACTTGGCGATATTTGTTATAATATTTATATGGAAATAACTCTATTTTATCAGTGCATTTGACAATTCTCTGTTTTTGTCTATAATCTTGTAAGGGAGGGCAACACAACTCACTCTTAAATAATACATGAGTAATAATATACAATTCCCCTAGTCTTTATTATTCACCTTATTATCAATTTAATCTTCAGAAATTTAGAAAACAATTTTTCCTCCCAGATTAAGATTTAGGCATTTTAAGTAATGATGTTGATGTTGATTGTAAATATGATGCTTCACTTCATGGTATTTGGCAAGAACATCCCTACTTTTATGATTATACTTCTGTTTTCAGCACAATATCAAGCTACATAGCAAACTCATAGTAATATTACTAGAATGTCAGTTATACGGAACATCAACTTGACTTAAAAAAGAAATTGCTGATATAGCTGAGAGAAAAGATGACAAATAACAAGTAGCCTCATTCTGACTCAGAGACAAAGACTCAATGTGTTCTTGGTTGTTTTTATTTGATATTATAAAATATTAAATTTATCTTTTAATCATGAAATTATTAATGTTATTTTTTAGTGTTCAGAACATTGTTCCTTAACAAAATTCACAGAAAGGAGAAATTCCTTCTAGTCATATATGCAAGTATATTAACAATCTGATCACAATTTTCTTTCTATTTTGACTTTAGAGGATATATTGGTTTATCAGAAAACAAAATCAAAATTAAGGTCACAGAAAAAGAATTACAACTAATCTAAATGTCTGTGTTGTACCAGTACATTTCAAGATAATGTAATACCTTTCAATTCTCTAGTGAAAGACTGAATTATCTAAGTAATATCATTAATTTTAAGCATAGCTTTTTGTCTTTAGAAATTTTGACAAGCAAGGTTTTTGGTACATATGTGCTAATATTTTAATGAATGCAGTGCTAATTTAATCAGACAATTAAACTCTTGTCCATGTTCGAATAAGAAAATATTTATTATCTAGTATTTGAACTAAGTGTGAAAATGACATTTCTATATAAAATTACCTGATGGAACCTTCCTAGGAAAAGACACATATTGAAAAATTCATTTCAAACTTTTGAGGTATCATATGTATTTTAAAGAATAAAGCTATCATTTCCAAACATAAATAAAATCATGTCTTAAGTACTGACAAAAAAAAAAATAGTATCATCTGAGCAGCAATTTAGTCACGTGAGTTTCCAGAAATGTCTTTTGAGTCTGGAGCCAATCTGGGTATTCAACATGCATAGTGCAAGAAAAATGAAGGAAAACATGCTTTAAAAATTCTTTTCATTTTAATGTTTTCAAATTATAGAGCCAAAAAAGAAGACACTTTTAGATTTTTTTTTAAATTCAGAAAACTACCTGTTTTAGAAGTTAAAGTAAATTATGTGCATGGTGAATGAATAAGATAGAGAACAGATAACCAGCGAAGCCGAGTTTTTCTTCATTTACAGATAGACTTCATCGCATGAGAGTTCCCATCGATTACTTGGACATATATCATTTGTCCTCAATGATTTATTCTGCCTTAATAAAATGGCAAGAGAAAAATGGTGAGGAACCCTATCTTGATTTCTCATAGTCCATTTTCACATGTGGTAATAAGACCTCTGCTTCCATAACAAGACCAACAGAACAGCAACTCCAAGTGAGTTCCCCATTCTAACTGGCCATACTCCTTCCTCAGAACCCCTTCAGCACTGCGTGCCTGAGATGCTCCCTGATAATTCATTTTCCTGTGCACAAGCTTCATTCCCATCATACACACTCCTGCTCCTCCTCTGTCTTTCTTTTTAAAGATTTATTTATTTATGCATACAAGAACTGGGGTACAGACCATAGGGGAGTGAGAGGATTCACCAGAGACAGAGTGGGGAGTAGAACAGGAAGACACAACTTGCCAAAGCACAGCACTATGAGATTATCCATAGCCACTGCAGCAAGAGTTTAACCCCCATGCCAGGGAGATGACCCACAGGGCATGGCAGACTTCTGACCCACCCGCTGCTCCCCTCAGCAGTGTATTTCAGTCCAGAATTTCAGTCCAGACTCTGTCTTGAATATGTCCCATACTTCTGTCTGACCTCTATCTAATTACTCATTCAACACCCACTCAGCAATAACTTCTGAGCATCTCCCACGCGCCAGGTACTCTTCCAACAGCTGAGGATACAACAGTGACCAAATGGATCGTGTGTTCTTATGGACCCGGGAGCATTCCAGTGGAGGAACTGGAGCACTACCACAAATGTCCTGTGGTGATCATCGACACATTCACTAAAGAAAATAAACCAGGGTAGAAGTGGTGAGATTTTAGAGTGATGGGGTGATTTTAGTTTGGCTGATCAGGAAAGATAATGTTGAGGACATACTATTTGAGGAGAGGTTGAGATAAAGCCCAGCTTGCATTTACAGAACACTAACAATGCACCAAGCATTTTTCTCATTCTGACACAGTCAGCTTCTTTCACAGTTCATGGTGGCGTCTCTGGGTAGAATGAGAATTGTCTTCTATCCAACTGAGGACTGTGGTCATGAAAGAGAAGAAAGGAGAATGGGCAGAAAACTTGGACTAGTGTGAACAGCTGGATGTGGTGTGATAGAGAGTTGAGGACAGGGAAGAGATGACAGGCACTTCACATTTTATTTGTATAAACTCAGATCTGTTGGCAAGAGGTTACTCAGGACAGGGAGGAAGCCACATGTAAAAGCTACAACTAGAAACTGTTCATCTCAATTCCAAACCAACCAACCAAGCGCTGTCTGATGGGAACCACCACCACTCAGCTGAGAACAACCCCCTATTTGGGAGCAATGGGGAGCAGTATTAGAGACACGACCCAAACACCAGCATGAATTTTGAACTAGAATGATTTTTGAGAAGTATGTGTTAGAGTGAAAGAAATATTTTAAGGTAATTATATAAGATGGTATTAAAATGAATTTTTCACCTTTTTTTTTTAAGATTTGTTTCTTTGTGCATACAGAACTGGAGTACAGGCCAGAGGCTCAGGGGCGGCAAGAGGCTTCACCAGAGACAGAGTGGGGAGCAGAGCAGGCAGATCGACGAAGTACACTGCTGAGGGGAGCAGCGGATGGGTCAGGAGAGGTCTGCCATGCCATGTGGTCACCTCCGGGGCAGGCGGGAATCGAACTCATACAGAAGTGGTTTTAGCTTCTTAGTGCTGTGTTGTAACCCGCTGCACCGCCAGAGAGGGCCAAATTTTTCACCTTTTTAAGAGTCAAACACTGGAAAAATTATTGTATGCCCAGTTGCAAACCTGTAGCTAGTACAATCCATAACATGAAGATAACATACATATTTTCTCCTATAAGATTGTGTCCTGAATACCACTCTGCTAAGAAAGTTGGAAGACACTGCTATCCTTTAAGCAAATTCTTTTGATTCAGAGATTTAAGTTATAAAATAATAATCACTCTTGCTACCATGCGTTGCATATCATTATGGTTATATTACCCATTTTATAAAAATTATTAAAACAGTATCTATTTTACAAGCATAGTCATTGTTTCTTAGAGTGTATTCAATAGTCCTATAAATTCCTTTTGGAAAAAGATTCTACAATCAAATTTGATAAATGATACACATTAGATTCCCTTCCAGAAGCTACAATGTCTACTAACAAACTAAAGATTCTGAGAAATCCTGGTACAAAAAAGTACTGACATTAGTTTTTTAAAGTTAAATGAGTTATTTCCCAAATCCATGTCATCAGAAGGATTTATTTTAAACATTGCAAGTTCTGTGTTCTAGGCAGTACATTTTGGGAACTACTGCTCTACACACATTTTTATTATTCTTCCTCTGATTTCACTTTTCCTACTTCTACTACTCCATTTCTTTCCTTTTTCTCCCTGTACATAACAGTCGCTAAGTGCTGACTGTATCCTAGAACATTTCAAGTGTTTTATAGTGATTATCTCACTATTCCTGGACAATGAGCCTATGACATAATACTACAGGTCATCAAAGGGGCCCCAGAGAGGTGAAACCACTTGCCCCACATCCTGCTGCTGTAAGTGACCTGGCTGAGACAGCCCAGATGGAAATCAAGTCTCTCTGACAGGATGTCTTTGCTCTTAACAAATAAGAGGCCAATTTTCAATGTTTCAACTCCCAGAAGCAAGTTACCCATCCCAAGCTCTACAGAGACCAACAATCTACCTGTTTACCAATCAGCAGATATTTTTTATCCCTAAAATTTAGGAGATTTGAGGTTACTGGTCAATTGTACCCACAAAGAATTTTCCAGAAATGGATTTCCTTGATCATGCTTTCCTCCTGTACCTGTCTGCTTCTTTACCTTCTTAAATGTTGGTGCTCCTCAAGGCCCCATCCTGGCCCCCTGCCCACTCTGCTGGGACACCCCCATTCATGACTCCAGGTCCACCCTCATCCCTGGATGCAAGACCTGTGTCCTGTTGCACTTCAAAGTCAAGAGATCTTCTGTTAATCTCATGTCCTATATCATCCTGTTCTCAACAGGATACTCAAGAGAAATTCTAAGAGTTTAATCAAGAGACTTTTATTAAAGTAATGATGGTATTAGTAGAGATGCAAGATACCCAGTAGTGAGAAATTGTTACCTTAAAGGACAAGGGGAGGGAGCTGTCCAGAACCTGGTCAGATCTTTGCCTTGTAAGAGGGAGTGGCCTACAGAATTGGGAGAGAGAGTGAAGCCACTCTCTTAGCCAAGCCAGCCAGAGTGGTGACTGGAGAATAAGAGTTTTGTCTTTCCTACCAGTAATC
The DNA here is from genome assembly GCF_000260355.1 of Condylura cristata. Classification (NCBI taxonomy): domain Eukaryota; kingdom Metazoa; phylum Chordata; class Mammalia; order Eulipotyphla; family Talpidae; genus Condylura; species Condylura cristata. Next base: position 11,410,066 of record NW_004567137.1, read on the forward strand.
TTCTCCTAGAAGCTCTTATTAGTCGAACTCATATAGGTCAAAGGGCAAGGGAGACTGAAAAAGCAGCCTCTGTAGGGAATTTTCCTGAGCAGGATGGAGAAAAGGTAGACAAATCTGGAGGCAAACGGGCACTAGCCATTACACACAATATCCCAGGCAGAGGAGGCATGTGGGGCAGGTGGGGTTTGCCCCAGACCCTCCCCAGTTTCCCACAATAATCAATCTTGTGAAATTAGTTCTTGCTACCATGGTCTCTTTTCTTCCAGTCCTTTACCTCCCTCCCTCGTGTTGGCAGTTGTCATCTTCTAACTGGCCCATTAAAATGAGCTTATTTCAGCTGTTTCCAGGCCTGCTCCACTTTTGGGATAGCCTCTCCTACAGCCAACAGCTCTCTCTAAAATGGCAGATTTACCTCATTCATATATTGATTCAACCCTTCAACAATCCTCTCAAAGAGAAAATTAAGACCCTACTTCTTGGCAAAGCCTATGGATGCCTGGGGGTCTGGCGTTTCCTTTTGTGTACATGGTATTGTCCTAAACACCACTGTGCCTTTCTAGCACTGGGCCTTTGTTCCCATGGTTCTGTCTACTCTACATCCATTGTTTAACCTGACTCCTACCTACGTTTTAGAACTCAACTCGGGCACCATCTTATAAGGTATAGTTAAGTGTCTGTCCTCAAGCATCCTGTACATTCCTGTATTAAAGCAACAACAAACTGGCCACACTTGAAAGGTATTTCCTCCTTCTATATCTATTTCCCATTATGGTATTTGTGGTATTTTACTGTTATTCATTCCAGTATCTACAATACCTAGTACAATTCCTGGCACACAAGAGATGCCCAATGCATGCTTGATTAACAGAATGGGATTGGGCAGTAAATCATTCTTCTGGAATCCAAAATATAGCTTAGTACTGAAGAAAAAAAGCAACTTCTTAATGTTGGCATTGTGGCTTTGAGGAAAGCCAAGAAAGCTATAGGGTGCTCTTTCAAAGAAACTAAAAGACAAGGAGAGATTCAATGAGAAGCCAAGCCTAGATCAAAAAAGAAGAGTTTGTCAAAGTGGAAGTTTATCAAAGTGGAATCCTTTAATTCAGAAAGTCAGATACAGAAAGTTAGAAGCCAGATCTCAGACAGGATCAAATATATAAAGGACTTTGAAGGTTCTGGGGGGGGGTGCTATAACAATTGGTTGGTAGGTGCCAGTCACAAGCTCCCATGGGTGATGCACCATAAGGTAATCATTACTTGGGACATCAGTACACGGGCCCACAACCCAACTCTGGGAAGGGTGAGGGCAAAGGATTTGTAAGGAAAGATTGCTCTGCACTTCATTTGGCTGACAGAAGAGTCACAAAAAGGAACAGTTGATTAAAGACCTAGTAGCCTTATGATATTTTCTTATTCTCACACAAACCACTTATTTAAAAGTCCATGGACATAAAGAGAACAGAAATTGCAAAAGTCTCAGTAGTTTGAGAAACAGTTGAATGAGATAATACAAAAAAGGGAAATATTCACCATGTCAATCACCTATATATTAGTGCTAAAAAAAAAAAAAAAGCCCACAATTCCAATTTTGGAACTTTACATTGCAGGTAAATGTTTTTTCTTTTATAGTAAAGGTACAAATTAGTAGGTTCATTTTGTTTTAATTTATTTTATGATAGTTTTGCTAGAAAACTAAATGCACAGAACTCCTATTTGGAAAAAGTGAAAGACCAAATAAATGAAGAGAACTCAATAAGTAAACACATTTATCTGCACATTAATGAAAGATGTATACACACACACACACACACTTATGTTTTCAGCAAATTTCTCATTTGAGTCTTTAATTCTCCCTATATCCATTTCCTTATAGAAATTACCATGCATATTTATAATGCATAATTCAACTCTTAAATTCAGTCTTATTTCCAGTTCTCACTGTTTCTGAAATATTTTCCTAAGCATCTATCAGTTTTCTCTCTTTTATCTCAATTTCCTAACAAAAAGGAAAAGAAAGCCTCCTTTATTTAAAAAAAAATCCACAACATAATTCAATCTTCCTCTTTTTTTGATGGTTTTAATCTACTTAGAAGAGGAGTTGGCCTTTTAGGAAAGAAAAACACCTAGGGAAAGAACACCTCAAGGCATGTAGTGAGGATGCTTTTCTGACACAGGGCTAAAATGTGATTCTATTCATGGAAATAAATTTGAAAGCACCTTTTTCAATGGGGGGAGCTAAGACTCAATGCTCTGGAGACCTGGGACAAGTTTGCAAAAGGATAAACTGACTTAATTAGGATCAATTAGTGACTGTAAATTCATGAGAGGTATTTAAGTTCATTTACATGTTCTTCTGAATGTCTGGCAGAAAAAAAAAACCATGGAGCCTTCTAGAGCCTACAGCACCAGGAGAGAAAACAAGATAGATGCACTGTGTTTTGCTTCTGGCCTCATCCCATCCTTGCTCATTCTACTAGTCCGTGTCAACTTTGATTTGACTCCTCAAATCAATGACAAAGGTGCATGGGGGAAGTTTCTCATATATTCACTTAAGCAGAAAGAGATTATAAAAACAGGTCTTCTTGGCCCTCCCTGGTGGCGCAGCAAGTTAAAGCACAGCACTGAGAATCTAAAGCCGCTTCCGCATGAGTTCGATTCCCGCCTGCCCTGGAGGTGACCACATGGTGTGGCAGACCTCTCCTGACCCGCCCGCTGCTCCCCTCAGCAGTGTACTTCGTCAATCTGCCTGTTCTGTTCCCCGTCTGTCTCTGGTGAAGCTTCTCATCGCCCCTGAGCCTCTGGCCTGTATCTCAGTTCTGTATGCACAAATAAATAAATCTTAAAAAAAAAAAAAAGTGTTCTTTAAGACATCTTTGTAAGACTTTTTGAAGGCACTGGGTTATGATTCTAGATTAAATACCACCACAGATATAACCAAGACCAGGGTGGGTATAGAAGAGGTATCATCACTAAGAATAAAGTTCTAACAAACATTTGGAAGGATTCCTATTAGAGGAATGCAGAAATCTTTGTCAATTCTGGTTGGTAGTGGTCACACAAAAGAGATGATATAGAAGAGGAAGTAAGGATATTAGCCTGCATATTTTGGAACTGCGGGCATATATAAAACTAAGGAACCCATTCTCCCCAGTACTTCAACTCAACTTTTAACTGATGGCAGTATGTCACAGGTGAGGCGACACTGGAAGATAAATGAGCAATGTGGACAACCACTTATGTGGGAAAGTAGCATACTGGTATTTTGATTTATGATTTTAATAAGTTCTTAATATAAATTACTAATAAAATATTGCTCTTAGTGTAACTACTGTATTGTAGTTAGTGATTAAATTCACCTAATAATTTTCTCATATTTTTTCTAAAGATGTATTTACAAGTCAGTTTTACAAGTGACCACTTTTCAGTCAGAAATGACTTACATACAGTCAGAAATGACATTACATACAACTTAACAAACTTCCACTATAGGCCTCATACCACAGAGTAGGCAGAATAAGTACAAAAAAGTACAATAAATATTTTCTATCAATAAAAATCTGTAACATATCTGTAATCAGAGGAGTGTATTGTTTTCCAGTAAAGCTTATCATCACATAAAGGTTATGCCTCTGAACCTACAATTACACAGAAACTGTATACTGAGGACACTAAATTAGGGAGGAAATAAGAAAGAAATTATCTGTCGTCATTGCTGCTTAGAAGTGTCACCTACACACAACACTGAAGACCTTTGCAAATCCTCAAAACTCCAGTTGAAATTGTATTTACAATAATCAGGAGACAATGTGCTTATAGTAATAAATACAATTAAGTTTGGCACTTAGATGCCAGGAATAGTGCCAAGTTTAAAAATAAAGCACAGCACATTTTAAAAATTAGAGAGGGAGGGAGAGAAGGAAAGAGGGAGGAAGAGGTATACTTCTTTATGTATGGACCATGCTATTCTTACAGCATTCTTTAACCAATAACAGCCTTTCACACAACAAAGGACAAAAGCAAACATGTGTGAACAGTGGAAAGGATTATCACCTGATGTCCAGCCCAGTGAACCTTCTTCAACTTACCAGAATATTATATACAAAAGGGTTTCTCTAAAAGGTTGGCAATAACATTTATCAAAGAAGACAGTTGACAAAAGAGTCAATATCGTAACTTCATTGTGATGAGGGTGATCTAAGCTGCTCCAGAAAGATGAGAAGATCATGGCTTCTCTGCCAACATTATATATAAGATAGAATACGGATGAAATGTCAACAAGGAAAGTAGAAGTTCATGTGTGTGTGTGAGAGAGAGAGAAGTGAGGGAGGGAGGAGATAAAATATGAATACAGGGGCAGGAGAGAGAGGCTGGAAGGTAAAGAGGAAAAGAGAGAGGTCAAGGACAGGAAAGTGGAGAAAAGCAGAGACCTTGGTAAGTAGATATTTATCCAGAATTAAAGTAGTATAGACAGCATTATAACACTTATGCTATACAGAATTAAATACAAACCTCTTTCAGAAAATGCCATATTAAGGCCTTTCAAATTTAGTTTTTTTTGTTTTGTTTTATTTTGTTTTTTTTATCTATCAGGTAAGAGCACAAATGGAAGGAAATATAGTGAGGAGGTTAGGAGAGAAAGAAAGAAGGCTTCATGCCAAGCCAATGAGTTTAGAGAACATTCCAGTTGACTACTAATGAGCACCATTTCAGGGAAGAGAGGATTTAAATCCCTATGATGTCATACTCCACGACTGGCATCTTGGCTGACAACATACTGATATCAAATGGACTGTCACAGGAAGTAATTTCAGGGAGAGTTTTAATAAAGAAGGAACATGTGAGCATAGTCACACTGTTCACACAAAGTAAGACTCATCAGATAAATACTCCATTTATGATTTATGTAGGCAGAAGATTTGAGATTGGTCATTTCCAACATATTTGACAATAGAATTGAAGTTTTGTTTACTATTTTTATAGTAATGTTGCTATGAAATTTCTATGGCCAATATTGAAATGTAACATTAGTTATGCAGATATTAAGATCATAACATACAGTAGGTGATTTAAATAATCTAGAGCACCTGATTAAATGTGCCAGTGACAAGCCATGGATAGGGAACCAAGATTTCCATGGCCAGGCACATTTAGACTACCTCAATCAAACTGCTTATAGTCACTTGCACAAATTCAAATTTTCAGACTACTCTATCACTTATACCAGCTTCTTGTAATCTGATTTGTGGGAAGATGAAACTATAAAGCAAGCTTCATATTTGAGTTCCGTGACTTATGGTCCTTAGAAAATTTTTCTCTTCCGTTGAGGATATTTCATATGAGTAGTAAAAGACTCAGTGACATAATGAGGACTGAGAGGTTTTCAGGAGGAGGTTGAGGCATGATTTCTTTTTGCTTCAGCACACAGACATTTTAGATCTTATCAATGAGTTCGATCAACAGTTTGGTATTTAATCAAGAAATATTCTTCATGTTCTTATCATCACCTGCATGCTAGACCAGCTTTACTGACATTCATTCTGGAATTTGAATGCAAAAGTGTTTCCAAACTATAAGGATATTATACTTTGTAGCCAATATATCATGCAATACATACTATTCTGAAGATGTAAAGACACCACCCTATGACCCTGGTGCCTAATGTACCACACTGAAGAGATCTTGCCAACAAATTAAAGTCAAATGAAACAACATATGTAAAATACCTAGGCAGTTGACCTTCACATAGTGGGTATTCAGTCTGTATGTGTGCATATATGTGCACATATTTATATTCAGCTCATATAGTCATATTATAGTCATATTAAAATATATATTCACTGTATATCTATTTCCTTTCTGTGTATACTTTATATTCAGGTGACATAAAACTGAATTTATATACAGGATAATGAATTCATTTACAGAATTATTTGTCCCATTATAACATGTTTTTAAATGACACTTTAAGTGTTATATTTACTATGTGGTGCAGTTGGCCATAACAGAACTTGACCTGCAAATGTGCTAGACTACACCTTCTATTTGGAACAGGATTAGCCTCTATCACAGTCACCGAGGACACCACTATGTCTCACTGACTGCACTTTTCAGTATCTAGTTTGGATATGAACTCTGTCACATTTTACATTTTTACATTTTAACTGTAACACTCTAGCCCCACTCCCAAATTCCTCACTTTACCATTTCTGGAATTTTCATCCACTATGAAGAATTTAAATAAGAACCTGCACTTGTGTCAACATGGGTTTGGATCAGAGGTCATGCATGTAAGCCTGAGCTGTCCCTTAGTGTAATGTGTGGTGATTCAATCTCTCATTTTGGATTCATGACAAGTGTTGCACAGCTTTAACAGCTCACGACAGAATTTCACAAATAGAAAAATTAATAATGAAAAACTTAATTATCTAATGCATCTCTAATGTATACTGAAGAACAACCTCCTAGAGTGAGCATACAAGAGCAAGCTTATTATTTGCCAGTTTTAAATGAAAGCTTTATTGATGAATTAAGAAAAATTTTAAAAATACTAAATAGAATTAGGTTCTTACTAATCATTGTTACTGTTTCTCCCAGAAACTATTTTTTTCTATTTTCCATTAAGATAAATAAAAATATAGGATATTTAAAATTTATGCTGCTGTTAGTCCACTGTCCTGTTCTACTATCTCCTTGTCAGAGATTCATAATTAATGATGCATGTAAGCAGGAAGGAACTCTCTCACAAGCAAACATTTGCATCCACTGATGTTTCCTCCATTTCCAAGGTAGATATCAATGCGGTGCTGAAAGGATAGCTCCCGGCCACCTGCCCAAAGGCAAGAGTTTGCTTTTGGAGAAGGAAAAATGACCGTCGGAACAGAACTAAAGTAGCCCCCCGCGAGCGGTAGAAATTACCTCGTAACTTCACACCGCTTTCACACAAAACAGCTAGCTGAAATGTCCTTTAAAATTTTACATACACGACAGTTGTCAAACTCGGATTTTTTTTTTTTTAATTAGTCCCTTCCCTTTTCATACCCCTCAAAGTAAAAACCTTGAAGCGGTACATTCCACACAAGACACGCCAAAGTTAACTGTACAAGTTTCTGTCTGCAATTTAAATGTAAAGGTGGCTAGCATCCTCTGTAAATATCGTCTGGGGGAAGTCCACAGACTTTGGAAGAGAAATCCACCCTGGGAGAAGACTTGAGGAGAGGAGTTCTCTCCAGACTCAATGGGAAACTCCTTATTCAAAGAGAATTATGCTCCAGATCCAGCCTGGTAGCGCATTTGCAAACAGGAGCTCAGCCCCCAGCGTCTAAGTCTAGCAGAAGGTAAATTAAGACAAAGCAGCCACACACTCCACAGGGGGGCGGGCGAAAGGTTAAGCAGCATTAGCGTGCAGTCGCGACCAGAAGGGAAAGTGACCTCATTTTGCGTGAGGAAGCACTATTCAACAAGCCCACCTTTGCTGTGGATGTCGGCAGCGGTAAAAGCACAAAGGGTGAAAGCTGGAGGGAGCAAACTTCCCTATTCTTCCACCCTATCGCCGGAACACGCACACGCCGGAACAACAAAGCGTGCCCCGGGCTGCACAGCCAGCGCTGCCCGCAGCCGGGTCACCGCGCCCCGGAGCGCGCTGCTCCCCGGCTGCAGAGCGAGGGCGCCCGAGCACATCCGCAGGCAGGACCGTAGGACGGGGGAGGGGATGGTGGGCTTCCCTACCTTGAGCAACACAAAGAGCCAGAGTAGAGGCAGAAGGCGGCGGCCGCCGCGTGTCCTCGTGGGCAGCTGCCCCATCTCGGCGAGGACGAGGGGCCCGAGGGACCACGGATCTCGTGGGCTCCCCAGGTGGCAGCTCACAATGGCGAACTTGGGCTACAGCCTCAGACAGCGGGTGCCGGGGCTGCTCCCGGAGGACACATGCTGCCTTCCCAATCCCCCTGCGACTGCTCCCTTTCCTCTTCCGCGCCCAGGGTTCTCCAGGAACGTGCTAAGAGCGGCTGTTCCTTAACTGCTAAGGATGGAGAGGGTGGGGATTGGAGTGGGCGAGGCTCTGCCGCCGCTGCCACCGTGGCTGCGAGAGGGGGTGGGGGTCCGCGTGGTGGGCGAGGGAGGGAGGGGGTGCTGCGCCGAGTCCTCCCAGGTCCTTAGGCAGGAGGGACACTCGCTCTGGGCTGCAGACTCGCAAAGTGACAGAGCCTCGCAGTCCTCCCACTCGGGTACGCCCGCTGCCTCACTGCCTGCCTGCCCTGGACAGCCCCCACTCCAGGCCCCGCCCAAGCCATTCCACAGTCGCTGGGACCCAGGAGTTGTGTGGGATTTTCCCGACTCTTCTCGAACTACCCGGGTGCGGATCCCACCACCTCTTAATCCTCCAGCAGCGGCTCTCAGTTACTGTGATAAAGGACCCTTAGCTTCGAAGGTAGTGGTAGTTGTAAAAGTAGTGATGGGATAGTGGGGTGCCTGTGGGTGTGTAATGTGGACGATAACCCTCCCCTTTCATTCCCTCCATCCCATTTGAACATTCTCGTTCTCTCCAACTCACACTCAGCCGGGAGAAAATAACACAGTTAACATTTTCCACTTGAAATCAGTTGTTCTTGTAAATTTCAAGGGCTGTCCTTTCATAACAAAAATCTGTCTGGTCACCAGAAGCAGACTAGAGAAGAGGTTCTGAACTCATAAATAATATTTGATTATTAAAGAAACTGTCAAGCTTTTAAAATGCTTATGCCATTTTTATATTCCCACCAGCTTTGGGGCAGGGGGAGAGAAGAGGGAAAGTGCATCATTAAAAAGCAGTGATGTTAGGAATACAGTTCTGTATCTTGATTGTGATGATGGTTATACAAATGTACCTAGATGATTAAATTGAACAGAAGTATACACACACTCATGTACACCTGGTGAAATCTGCGTAAGGTGAGTGAACGTACCAGCCTCCGTTTTAGTTTTGACAGAGCACTACAGATATAGGCTACCTTTGGAGGAAAGACTGAAGGGTACACAGGACTCCCCCACACTAGTTTTCAAATTCATATATATAATTGACATGTGTACAATGTTAATTCTGGTGTACAACATGATGATTTGTATATATTCCAAAATCAGGACCACAATAAGTTCAGTTAACATCTATCAACACACATAGGGACAATATTTTCTTGTGATGAGACTTTCAAGATTTACTCTCTTAATGCCTTTCAAATAGGCAATTCAGTATTATTATTAACCATAATCAACAGGCTGTGCATTTCACTCCAAGGACTTACTTATTATATAACTAGCAGAACAGGTAGATAGGCTGAAAAGTATTACTGAGAACAGTGGGTGAAACAAGAATGGTCTGTTGTGCCATGTGGGTTAGCATAAATGTGTAGGGGCAGGGAGTGAGAGGATTCACCAGAGACAAAGGGAGGGGCAGAACTGGCAGATATAATGAAAAACACTGCTGAGGGGAGCAGCCGGTGAGACAGAAGAGATTTGTTTTGCCATGTGGGTCACCTCCCTGGCTGGGTTCAAACTCACGCCTCAGAGGACTGTGATAGCTTGACAATGCTAAGACTTTAAGCCCTATGCCACTAAGGAGGTCTTTTTGAGAGATATCGGTCAACATATATTATAGGGCACACTATTTTAAATACAAGGCATTCCTATTACCCTGTAAATTACTCTTGTGGTGCCCTGCGAGTAAGGCAGCTTTCTATTTATTTGGAGACAAGCTCAGGCACCAGAAGACAAGCACAGTGATCTTGGTCATGAATGTAAGAATTCAGGCTGAGACTGGCTAGGTCACACAGTGACAGAGCAAAGCACCCAGGGCTACGTTTACTCAGCCTTTTGCTAAATGAGCAGTGTATGTAGCTGTCTGTCTGAGAAAGGTAAAGACAGATTAAACTGATAGGAGGAGTATACCTCCCCACATACAAAATACATAAATAAATATAAGGCATTGATGCTTTGAGTTTATGTGAGCATATTGTCTTTGGTGTCCTATGGAGACTTCTTTTATTGTCACTCTCTTCCCCCTTCTATACTCACTTTTGTGCCCTTTACCCCTGCTTTGTTGGCATGCACTTTTTCTGCCTCTTGGAAAAATCTAAGCTGCTTTTTCTATCCTCTGGGTCAGGTTCATGAGCTCACTGAAAATTTTATCCTTAGTACTGTACTGGTAGGAATATTAGTTCATATGTTATGATTTTATTTTGTAGCTCCTGAAAGCTGTCTTCTACCCACTCCTTAAAGTGACCTTACGCCAAGAACTAAGGGCTGATGGCCACACAGTCCTGTCTGGTGTGATGCCCATGATTCCTCTTTTAAACAGAGCTTGACTTTAAAAAGTGAATGTCCATGCTGTGAATTATAGCTCTGTATGAGGATATTCACATGTACCTGCAAGTGTGTTTGTGAGCAGACAGACACATGGATTTAAGCTTACCTGATGTATGTAGAGTGGTAGAAAGCAATTTCACGGATCATACATTCATCTTGTAAACGCAAAGAGAACTTTCACAGTCATGCACACTTTTATCTGCAGCTTTCTCCGGCTGCCTGAAAGTAAAGTGGAGCCTATGAAATTGTTTCTGAGTCAAAATGGTGTAAAGGGAGAAGTAATTATCATTCATTCATATGGAAAATTTTTTGAGCATTCCCAGACCTCAGAAATAACCTACCAACTCATACAAATAACACATAAAACCTAAAATAACACTCACACAGACTCAAAGTGGGAATGATGTAGTAAGTACCCCGCTGTATACATTATGGGAGCTGTGAGGCCTCCCTCACTGCTCTGGCTGCCACTGTCTCTACAATAGCTGCCAGAAAACCCACACCAAGCCCATCATCCCTTTTGTTGTAAAAGTAGAAATCCTCTTTAAATTTCTTTACATTAGTGAAAACAAGTACTAATGTGTATCTTACATTAAAGCAAAGCAGTCTTAGGAGAATTTTCAAAAAGTGAGGAATGCCTGTAATCATATTTGTCTATGTGTTTCTTTGTTTTAATCACCCAGCACCATTTGCTTAGTTTTTTCTGTCCTTCCATATATATGTACAGATGGATCACTTTTTGGAAACATTAACATAAACCTTAAGCAGTAGAACAGTCCCTAGCGAAGTATTTGTAATCAGCATTATTAATATCCTATTAAGCAACATGATGATTAGACAGCCTGTAGATTGAAAGTTTTATTTCATAATCACAGAAACCTTCCTCTCCAGGGTAAAGTATTTGCATAGCTGTTACTGAATAAAATTATTTCATTTGTTTTTATTGCACTGAAAACACTAAGGCTATGGGTCTTCCCAGTAGAAACTCCCAAGAATGTGAATGCTGTGTCATCTGTTTCCATCTGTACAGTATGGTATGTGTTGCTTTGCGCTACTAACCAGTTTTCTGACACCAAAACTTCCAAAATATGGTAAATCTTCTTATGCCAGTTTCAAGATGCACCCAGAGTGCACCTATTCCTCACCATGTACTTCAAATGCCTTTTCTAATTTCATACCACACAACACTGCTGTGTGAGGCAGGCCGAAATCTCTGTCACCAGTGCCCGTTCCCTCATGCTGCTATTCCTAGAAAAAAAGGCAAATGTGGAAAAACCAAAATCTCTTATATGCCTTGAGACAGGTGCTTAAAAACTATCAAAAGTAGAAATAAAGCTCTCTACTTCCTTTGGAAATGGTAGATTATTACTGATCAAGAGAAAGGAAGGTATTTTCCTGAAATGGGTGGGAGGCTCTGTTTTGGTTAGGAAAAGCAATCTTCTCCAAAATCCGTAAAAACATTCCCATTGTGGTCACATGTCTCTCTTGTAGAGAAAAAGAAGCGGTAGTAACTACGGAGAAGAGGCTGTAATCCCTAGGACCAGTCTCATGAGTCTAAGGGAACGCTTACAGAGCCCCTGCCAAGGAAGCTCAGTTCTGTCTTCCAGGGACCGACAGCAATGCAGTTGTGTGTGTTCGGTCCTGCCTTCCACCACTGACATCACCTATGAGGCAGTTGGCAGTTTCGGTATCAGAGTTGTATTTAAGGGGGTTACTCCATGACAAACAGTTTGCTTCATATGGAACATAGCAAACACTAAAGCCGCTGATCCCAGATTGCATCCTACTTTAAAAGCAGAGGGACAGTCAGGCAGTTTCCCATCGTGTCCCATGTCTCGCAATTATTACATCATGAGAACTGTAGATTATTTGCAATTTGCCCTTAAAATGAAATGACCAGGCAGCATTTTGATATTCAATTTACTCGAACATTTGTTTCAGTTTTACTATTGATGAACACTGGTTTCTCGCCTAAAAGATGCGTTGACAATTCATAAATTCTATGCCTTTCAAAGTGAGAATGATTGACAGTCTTCAGGTGAAAAGCATGTCCCAACTGCCAAGACTTATTATTCCTGCCACACTTGAGGAATGGTGAAACCCACAGAAGGTCACTTTTGCTTTCACACGGAGATGCTTTTCCCAGTGGCTCTTTTTCCTTCTTACATAAATCTAATTAAGACATCTACCTTTTTTGTTTGACTTTTACATGGCTTTAAGAAAAATCAAAGAAGAATATCATGTTACAGGGAATAAGAGTCATCTGTTCAAAGCAATAAGGAAAACTAACTAGGTATTTATCATCAGACATTTTTTTACCTTTGCACATCACTGCCTTCTTAAGTATTATACTAGAATTACAACTTATTGGTAACATTTCCATTAGTTGCTTTAGTTGCTTTAAAATTTTTTTTAAAAGCATCCTTAAGTTATACAATTCTAGCCCACATTTGGTTTATATGTGATGCACTGGCTAATGATTTCTTTACGAGAATTCTAGACATTATATCATTGACTCACTTAGCTCTTCTTATAACCAGGTTTCTTGACTAATTGTATCCTTCATGGAAAGATTCACTTGAGCTAGGCAAAAAAAAATACAATTTATAAATAAAGCAAGACATCTTATTTACTAAGTGACAATGGTGTCTGCTGATCTTTCCTTCTCTCCCTTCTTTACTTCCCTGCAAAGTAAAGAGAGGATGCAACATACAATGTGTCATGTCACATGTAGGACCCACGTATGCCACCCAAAAAGTGGTGGCAAATATATAATTATGGAAAATTTTATCAGTGATTTCAGGGGCTGTGAAGAAACTATGAAAAATTAATCTCATATTTTGAAAATGCACTGCCTTAACTTCTGGGATTTTACCAGTAGGAGTAATAATATTGCTCGGGCAATTATACTTCCAATCAATCACACCAAATCAAGTTTCATGCTAAAAATTACAAAGTTAATAATAGTTAAATAATAATAATAGTTAAATTCTCAAATTTAACTGTGAGGGGAAGTGTGAAGTCAACAGAGGACTGAAGAAGGAAGGGGGACATCACTGATAAACTGGTGTCTTTACTTACGTTAACAGAGAGCTCTAGAAGAAAAAAAAATTGAAGAATACATGAATGCTTTGGTGAAATGCCAGTGGCCAAGGAACATCCTACACATAAAATCCACAGAAGGGACAAGAAGGAAAGGCGTAAGTGGGGAACTGTCAGTTTCTAGATGTACCTGCGTACGACTCTCTGTGAGAGGAGCAGTTTGAGTGGGAACTAAATGCAGATTTTCCATCTCTCTCACTTGGTAATTTGATAATGCAGAGCATCACTGAAGAGCAAGCATTTGACACATGTGTACTGGATGACTGCAGTTGAATCCAGTCAGGGGCCCATATGTGCTACGCCCGTGGCCATTCTCTGGACTCACACCCTATCTGCAAAGGTCCCTTCTAAGCACTTGTACTCAGCTGGAACACTCAACATCTGGCCTGTGGACCTTGTCAGTACTTAGATTTCACCTTCTGCACCACGCTGGAGAGAGAGGCCATCCAGGGACAACTTCTTCATCTTCTCTGACAGTAAACATAACCCCGCGTGTACCTGCTCCCATCTTTCTTACTAAGACCAAGGGGTTCTTTCTCACTTCACCTAAGGCTCATCTCACCACCTTACTTCTAGAGTACATCCCTTTCAGTCCACCTGCCCTCTTCTTTGTAAACTTTACCTTTTAAAGTATTCCAACACTTGGCTTTTAAACTGGGTTCATATCTTTATACACGAAGGAAAGAAAAATCCCATTGAATCACTCATGTCCTCAGCTGCTACCATCTCCCCTTTCCATCTCTCCGCACTGCCCCTTCATAACAGTATTGGTTAAAGTGTTATATATACTGTTATAAAAAAAAATAGAAAGAGCAGACCCTTCATCCTGGACCCCCAACCCAGACTTAATAGCTACTTTCACTACAGGCTCACCCCATCCCAAAAGTCTCATCCTAAACAGATCGGTCAAATGCAAGTAAGATCCTCCCTCTAACAGTTACCACTGGCCTGTCATAACCCTGTACATCTGATTTTTTCTCACTCTTTCTGACTATTCTAACAAAATCTCCCTTCCTGGACCATTCTGTCCACTTACCAGTGCAACTCTCAAGGCATAATACTAACCTCTTCTATTTTCATATTCTTGCCCCTAGCCAATCTATTCTTCATCTTGGACTTCAGTCACGCCAAAGCAGATGAGTCAGGGATAATAAAGGGATCTTCACAGAAATTCCTCTACCCATGTGAGACCAGATAGCAAACTGTGCCATTGAATCTCCTTTGGATGCTTCAAACACCTCACATTTTAAATGCCTGAAATTGAATTCATGTATTTAGTGCCCTATCTCCATACATGGTGCCCCATTAGACCAAAAACCAAAGAATCACCCTTGGTGCTTCTCTTCCCTCCTATATCTAATTTGATTTAACACCCTTATTTTTCATCTCTGAAATATTTCCTCTGTCAATTCACTTCTTTGTTTGCCACCACCCGCTTCCTGGTTCAAAGTCTTTTGGAACAATTCCCTATTGAACAATTGCCATACCTTCCTGAGAACAAGAGGGTCTCCCAATGCCCCCACACTTCACTCTGAAGCACAGCAGAAAAGTATCTCCATTTGTAACCAACTGGCTCCAGTTTTTGAAACTCAAGTCTGATCACTCTATCTCTCATAAATGCATTTCTCACATAAATACAAGCAATGTCTTGCAGAGACGTCTAGGATAGTGATACCTTTCTCAGCATGTCACAGAAGGAAGTCTATTCCTTATCTCTAGTTCCTCTGGTTACATTCCTATCTCCTTTGCTCTTTCAACTTCCAAAACTCAGGCACACCACCTCCCAGTCCTCTGACATTGAGGCACACTGTTCTCTCTGCCTGGTAGACTACTGATCTCTCTTCACCTGATCTTGGCTCAGCCTTCAGTCTTTCAGCCTAATTCCATTACTTAAAATTCCATAGCCATCTAGTAATTTTACCATTGATATTTTATTTTTATATTTATCACCATTTACTTAATGCCTTCATCATTAAACTGTCAACTCTGCAAACATAGGAATTATGTTAAGTATTTGCTTGCCATTTTCTCCAGAGCACTTAAGTCAGTTCCAGGCATAAAGTAGGTACTCAAAAATATTAATTGAATGAATAAAGTAGCATAATTGCCAATGATAATTGTATTATAAAATATATAAATATGAAAGACTTATGTTGATATGTTGGTTTCATTGTTTGAGCTGAGAAATCAAATTCCACTCCAAGTACTCCACTTCCATATTTTTAGGAAATAACAATTAAGGCAGGGAGGAAGTTTGGCAAATCAACAATATTTGCACAAAACTCATCTTATGGAAGCTTGTGCAGCCCCTGAGGTTGGAGAATTATCAAGGAGAGGAACACAAAAGAGCACATGATGAAAGGATTGATAGTTTTACTCAATAGTTTTACTCAAACTGCAGGCAAGCCTTCAGTTTCTGAGTGGATAAACAAAGCATGGCATATATGGGCAACATGTTATTACTCAGGAATGAAAATGAATAAGGTACTCATCCAGGCAACAAGGTTGACCTGAAAGTGCATTATGCTAAATGAAGAGAAGTCAGACTCAAAACCACCCACTGTATGATGCCTTCATGTGTCGTTACGGAAATGAAACAACCACAGGTGGAGAAGGTCAGATCAATAGTTGCCACAGGCTGGAAGGGATGGAAGGGGGTGACCAAAACGGGACACAAGGGAACTTTGTGTGACAGAAGTGTTCTAAATCTTGATGTTGTTGGCAGTCCCAACTTACACACAGTTGTCTTAAAGGATGACCTGTATTTTGCATTTAACTAAATATTTCCAAATGGAATCAGTTCATTTCAATATACCCTGGGTTTGTCAGAAATTGGAACTTCGGGGTTTTATAAACTCAATAGGAACTAGATACAGGGAGGAGCAGAGAGGAACTAAGGATGGCATTCAGGTTTTTGAATTAGATAGAAATAATGAAATTGCAAAAATATGGAAATGATGTGATTTTTTATGGGAAGTTAGGAGTTTGGTTTTGGACATACAGACTGAGATTTTTATTAGACATGTAAATGGAGGTGCTTAATAGGAGTCAGACAAATGATTCTGGAAATGGAAGATAATGCCTGAACTAATAACATATTTAAGCAGATTCAAATTATAAAACAGCATTTCAAACTTTGAAACTGAGATTACCAAGGGGTAGTGTAGATACAGAAAGAAAGCAAACTAAGAACCGAGAATTAGTCCAATTATTTATCTTGGCTTTATAGAATGCAGCACTAGGGTTTCCAGAAACAGGCGGAGAGAAAATCCTACTTCCTCCCTCTAGCTGGATGAAAACAGATTCTAATACCTCTATATAATCTATGGAGAGTTTCTCTTCAATAGTTACATGATAGTATAATACGCTGATAAAGTAAATATCATAAATGAACTTAATGGAGCAAATTGAGTACATACATATAACTACCAAAATAAAACATCGTGTATGTTTATATGCTTTATTAAACATTTTGTCAGCAGGATTTCAACCTTATTTGTCTTTGTATTTATTTTATAATTAGTTAATCCTTAAGTAGACAAAATCTCTCAAACATTCATTTATCCTTTTATTCAACAGGTACTTATTAAGTGTCTTCCGAGAATCAAGTATTTCTGGGTAGGCCTAATGTGGTTCCACATATTGGTGATTTTATTATTTTTCTATTCCTTGTGTTTTCAAAAACTCTCATTTGTATATCTCAAGAGAAAGCAAGTGTGAATATTGCTATTTCTAGAGAGCTGAAAATAGATATGCAAAAGAAAATATATATGCATTTCCTATTTTATAACCATAGCAATACCAGCAAAACTTCATGTTCAGAAATGTTATAACAATTTTTTAAAACTCTCACTATTGCTACATCCAAGATTTTAAAATCAAGTGAGTTAAGTTACTTTGAGTTATTAAAGTTATGGGATCCTTTGGCAATGACCTTGATGAGCTGAAAGATGTTCTGAGACTCTCAATGCTTACTTCTTGAAGTTACTGATTTTTTTCAAACCTTCCTTCTCAACTACCAAGGTTCTCTTGATTCCAACTAAAATGCATTGATAATCCTTCATAATAAGAATTACTGTTATTTTTTATTTCCTTAAATATAAAAATCTTAGTGTAATGAAAAGTCATTTTTCAAACGTTAACTGTATGGTGAAGTAAATAATTTTTTAAAAGTGCAGGCAATATCCAGATTCCCGGAGTCTCACAAATTAAGTGACCATGTTGACAATGATTCAGTAAGAACTGATTCATTTGTTTTAGTAACATAAGTCCCTTCTCAACCTTCTTTACAACCCTTAGCTTTAACATGGTGGAAAATGAAGTTGATGTAAATTACCATGTCACATAATATCAGTAGAATCAGGAACTCAATAACCAGCTTTCCGATTTCTTAAGAACAAAATACCTAAAAACATTCAAAGTTCTCCAGAAAACATGAAATCACCTCGTGTTATAGCATCACAGTATGGAAATGCAGCTAAAATAAAACTGAAGACCCATATCAAGGGTAAGAACATTTGTCTACTTACAGATGTGCAAAGAAAAGTTCAAGCATGTGCCAGGCCCTGAGAAGGCCCAAAGCTGCTGCCAAGAAACAGAAAGAAGCCTATGTCTCTAGACAAAGGGGTTTATAATTTATTGCTATGGGAAGTTCCTGCTGCACAGAATGCAATTTAACCCAGAAACAAACAAAAATTAAATGTTATTATTTGTACTCAACAACAACCAAAAAAAAAAAACATACTTTGGAAATCTGATAGATGGATAACTATATGTTTAACTTTTCATGAACCATTCATGAAAGGGGCATCTAGCCTTTACACTCTGGAAAGTACCAGATAACCTGAAATTTGTGGGTCTGAATTTCAGTTACCCAAACAAACAAAAAAATCAATGAATAACACATCCAAGTTTAAAGGAGGCAAATAAAAGATAAAGTAAAACAAGAGAAGCTGAAGAAGACATTAACAGACAAACAGATTGTAGAGCCATATATACTATAATGCTGCACCTGTACAGAAATATGCATGTGGATATGTGGACTGAAAAACCTGTCAGTATTGATTTTTGAAGAAGGCAATATAATCACAGAAGAGTTTCTACATTTATTTCTCACACTTTTATGATGCTCAAAAAATTTACATTGAGAGTATCTTTCAGTGGCTGTAGAGGATATTTAAAAATTTACACAAAACAATTTGCAGAAAGGCCAACCACTAAGAAAAATCTGGAAAACTACATGTCAATTTCTAAAATATGCATGAATTATTACCAAAGACGTGGATATGCGAGAGGTAGGGAGGGGTCATATAAGTGCATTTGAAATAGATATTAGATTAGTCACATACTAATCAGGATAAATGTCTGCAGGAAGAAGTTCTTTCCAGAGCCCCTAAACTAGGACTGCCCTTAGACAGCCATGACAAAACACAATACTAACAAGGACTATGAATTTCAAGTTGCAAATAAGCTTTTCTCAATCTAAGCTTTGGAAAAAAGAATCAGTGTTACTGCAGCATGTTACATTGCAGCAGAGAGAGCCCAGAAAACATACGCTATTCTGCGTGATTTCTAATATAGTTCTTTCCTGGCCCTGGGGTAAATTTCTTTCCATGCACTATTATGGATTATGCCAGTATCAGATAGTTGCACTGCTCAGTATTCTGCAGTGAGTCAGAAGATCCTTCACCGGGTTTACCTTCCCTTCAGGATTTTTAACTTTATTAGAAAGTAACAAGACTTAAAATATCAAAGGGAGACACTAGTGG
Source organism: Condylura cristata (assembly GCF_000260355.1). NCBI lineage: Eukaryota > Metazoa > Chordata > Mammalia > Eulipotyphla > Talpidae > Condylura > Condylura cristata. The sequence goes on from NW_004567137.1 coordinate 11,429,268, forward strand.
CAGAGAGATTATTGGCATCAAAATAATGAGCTAGGAAGAGAGATAATAAAAAAACAGGAATATATGTGTGTTGTTTCTTTTCACACACCCACACCCATACACACATCACACATCTATATGGGATTTGATACCAGAGCATATATAATTAACACAACTTATATTTCTGACTCGAGCAAGCGTACGTTTTTACTCTGTCATTTTTTTCGTCACTTGTCCTTTCTGATCTTCTAAATCTTAGAACATGATAATTTATTCCATTACACAGGGAAAGAGTTATTCATTTATATCTAGCCTCAACTCATACCAGAGAGAATTTAAAGTACTTTGTGGCATTTTCATATTTTATGTGAAATGTTTCTAAATAATTAATAAAAATATTCCAGATAACTGGTGCTGAAGACAGAAAATATGTGTGGACACCTGGAAATGTAGACAAGTTTATCTTTAAAAATAAGTAAGTATTGTCAACTTCTTTTGTAACTTCTGACTAATTATAACATGTAGTTAAAATGAATTCTATTTTATTTGTGAGTGATGTACCCTACCTCGGTACTTGGTAACACTGTGGGTCCTGGAGGCTTAGGTTGGAATAGTTCTATACAACTCGTTTGTTGAAAAAGACCTTTGGAATTTTGATCTTCTCAGATGGCAACCATTGCTCTTGAAAATCAGTAGAAATGTGTTGCCTTTTTTACGTAAACAACTCAAATCCATCAAAACTATCTGGAAATTCTTGAAACAGGTTATGTCAATCTATGAGCATATTTCATAGAAAATACACTTAGATCATTTTCAGCAATAAGGCCCCACAAATGGAGATGCACACACCAGCAGGCAGCCCTTGTCAAAGTGTGCTCTTCCTGACAAGGAGCTCTTCTGAAAAGCAGGTAGATCACTCTGTTAAAATCTCACCATTATCTTGAAGGAACAGAAAATGTCTCTTTAATCAGGAACGATTTTAAGAGTAGCCTATTTCTGTGAGTCACTTGTTCTCACTAAAAAGGTAGGTAAATTGAGTCCCAGTGAGCTAGAAACATCAGTGCAGAAAAACTGCATTTTCTGGATACTTAGATTCTAAATGTCTTGCTAATTGTGACGGCTGCACATTATCATCAGCTAACATTTCAAGGCAGAACACACACCTAATGTAAGATTCAAAGAGCCTGGATGATCAGGAACTACTCCGGCTTCCCTACTGTCATCTGCACTGATAAACATCTCAATCTACAAAGAGAAGTGTCCGCCAGTGTTTGCTATCTGCCTATGAATTACTAGTATTATGTTTAGGTCAAGTTTTCAGTTTTATTTATGCTGTTCAGGGCAGCATCAACTGTGAGTCTTCCCTGCCACCCTCTCCAAACTCAGAACAGCTGCCTTCCCTCAGGGCCTGTCCCCACAGGCACATACCTGCTTACAGAGAGTAAGCTAGGGTCTGTATCTGTCCACATGTAACATGATACGGAAGCTTAATTTACTATTTTTTAACTCAAAAATAAGTTTTTCAAAAGGCATTTTAATCCATGGCCCACAGCCCAGACTCTTAACCTTAAGAGTCGAATTTCCTCAGCCAAGTTAGAGCTTTACCAGGAAGGAGAGAATTAAGACTTCCTAGGCCATAGCTTCTGAACAATGGAAGAAAAAGGGTGTGGCCATCACTACTGCCACTTAGTATTTACAGCTACTAAGAGCCAGAAGAAAAAACCCTCTGCCCAGGACTGGTGTCTGCAAACAATGAGTCTAGGAGAGTATTTCTAGGGACAGACAGATAGAAGTATTCTGAAAGTTTAAGCTCATGTAAGAAAATAAAAACAAATCTCCTAAAAGAAAACTCTTGTCACCTCGAGAAGAAATTCGAGATAACCATGGGGATTATAACTGAGATGAAAAAATGTACAAAGAATGATGTAAAATAATAAAAAAATAATAATTAATAAAAAAAGAAATTTGAGATAAGATACAGATTATGTACTTTTTTGCTCCACAGACCCCACAGGCAAAGATATTGACTGATACATTGAGGAAACTGATGTTACCAACAAAACTTGTCATTTAGCCAGGTGAACACAAGGGGATTAAAAACACCAAGAAGTACATACTTAATAGTGGATTTTTAATTTGGAAAGAATTTTAAGATTCAATAAAGTAGGAACTTAGGAACTCTGGTACCTGGAATTATTGATGCTACTTTTTCTCAGTGTCTATCTTAAGCTTGTTCCATCAGATGCTGACAATCCTTGCAAATCTACCAAGTGGCTTTACAAGTCACAGTGGGCCTCTGTTTCCACCCTCTCAGTGTTAGGAGGCTCTAAAAGAAACTTCTGAAGGATGAGAGGTGGAGAAACTCCACTTTCTGGAGGAGCACTGCAAAGCCCTGGCCTGCATGTGTTGCAGACCACACTGCGATGCTCAAAGAAGCCACTGACAGAATGGAAGGTGAAGGCAGTCGAGGCGGGAGAAGCCAGGAGGGAGAGCCACCACCTCAAGCCGTTATTTTGTGAGCTTCTGGTCCCACCACCTGCAATGAGAGACACCCTGCGTGTCTCTCTTGAAGACTTCCCTGGACCTCAGCCTCTGCCTTTGAGGGACAGGACGCTGTTACATGTTCTAACTGCCTGCCACCATGCACAGGAAGAAAAGCTTAGGTGACAAGAGCTTCACTATGCTCCTCCTACTCCCACCCTTGTGCCTCTTCCTTTGCTGATGCCTCTTCCTTTGCTGATGTTTGAAGAGGCTTGTGCCTCTTCCTTTGCTGATGCCAGATTCGCCTCCAGCAACAGGAGCTTCCTGTAGCTAGAAAAGTGTTTTTCCTGGCAAGTAAATCTCAACTTAGTTACCAGGGAGAGGCTTCAAGATGTCAGATGAGTCCAGAGAAATGCAAACATTGAAGGGTGATGCAGAAATCAAAGGGCTGTTACATTATCTCTTCTTTTTAAAACTGGTTTTCAGGTTAAGTTTTAGTAAAGTACTTTAAAAGGTTGGTAAACCTCTGTGTCACACAAAATATTTCCATGGCCATTATTACTTTACAAAAATATTTTAGTTGGAATATTTTAGTATTTAAAACAATCTAATTGGGAGTCAAAGGAGCCCAGTAGACTTGATGGTGGATCACTGGGCTTGGTGGTGGGTAGAGTATAATGAAACCCACTTGCTAGGTGTGAACTCCTTAATTCACACTATTATAAACCAATGCTACCTCAATAAACATAACATGAACAAATAAATACAAGCTGATATTTCTTTCCCCCTTTTCACGGCACACCCTGAGCATCTCCCCCTAGGCAAGATCACAGGGGAAGAGGAAATAAAAGTGCACTTATTGAATTTTAGAAAATCAACAAGAATTTACTCTATGCCCACTGTGAGCACAGCTTTGCAACATTTCTATTCAGCAGTCAAACCAGATTTCAGAAGTGAGACATAAACACACTTTTCATTGTTTAGATGTTTAGAAAGGTGTGTCTCATTGTATCTGTGTTTAGAGAGGTGTGGTCCCAGTGCATTTCATGCATGGTAGATGAAGGAATGATATTCAGATTAAATACATACACAAACATCACTGTGTATTAAACTTTTAGTTAGCATTGCAGACTCACGGTTTTAGAAATAAATTTTAGGGCATGGTTATTTTTTGAGAAAGGAGTTGCTTTGAAAACTATTTAAAAACAACGCTTTGGTAAATCGTTGCATAAGGTATATATTATGCAAATATGGCAAAAACGCACGTGTGAAAAGCTCAAGTTTAAGAGACATTTTTATCCAGCTTACAGAGTCATATGCATTAACTTACAATCTTTGTTAACCAATTTTTTACATGCTGGCCGGTTCCAGTGAGGCAAAGCTTTGGGAGAGGCTTTTAGAAAGAGAAGGGCGGGAAGAAGTATAGCCCAGAAGCAGCTCAGTGGAATGGGGCTTGTAGGAGACCTTAGCTTTAGACCAACTCCAAGAGGGACTGTGGGGGTGTCAATACAGAAAGAAAGTCGTTGTGCCCAGGGCTCGGGGTCTGAGCTGTTTTCACCCCACTTGAGTCCATCCTTGGCCAGAGGCAACTCGGGGGATCAGCAGCGCATCTCCCTGGCATCTCCAGGTGAGGCGGCAATCCTCGGTGAAGAGTGCAGCAGTCACAGAACTGGAAGAGAGGCATGCTGGCCTGGCTAAGGGAATCCTGAGGGCCACTAAGGAAACTGCCACACCCTTTTAGTCAGGAAAAAAAAAGTCCTCAAATGCTAAGTAATTCCCCAGAGTAAATGGAGAGAACAAACTGGAAGATCACAGTCCAGGGTGACCCTGAGGCCAAGCGGTAACAAATAAAACACATGCTGTGTGGGCCTTCCTGGCAGAAAAGGGAGCTCGTCCATTTCCCAGGTCATGTTTCTGTGCCAGGCTCCCTGGGCCTGATGCACAGGGCCACCTTAGCAGCAATGTCACAAGCCCCAGCAGGGCAGCATCCTTGGCTGATGATACCTGGACTGAATGAGGCGTGCAGGTGGCCCTGCCAACTTACACTCTGAATTTCTGTTTAGTCAGCACAAGAAAAACGTCTCTTCATTCAAGAGTCTACTATATAGGGATAAGTGTGCAGAGCCAATTAGAGCTGAGGCAGGCACTCAGAAGAGAGAAAGATTAGGCTTCAAACTGCAAGAGACCTGGCTTCCAGTAAGGGCTGGCCCCCTCCAGGGCACCCAATTCACGGCATGTGTACACCTAGTATCCGGAGAATATGCCCGATGCATCTGCTGAAGTGCTCCCAGCCCTGCTGGAGTAAGTGACTCACTGGCAACCAGCCTGCTTGGAGCTATCCAGGGCACTGGCTAGGGGCTGCCGAGGTCTAAAGCTGGCCCCAGAGGTGCTTAGAGGGTCCAGCTGCCTGGTGGGTCCCTCTGCATTCTCTTCCTTTTAGCTTTTCTGTCCCCTGCACTTTCCCTCAAGCCATGCCTTGCTGGGCAGACAGCCCCACATTACTCTCGGGGACACTTCACATCTTTGCTGATTTAGAACAGCAAAAGTGCCATGCCAGGCATGGCTGGAGTTCCACTTGGAGTGAGAACCTTTCGTAAATTTGGTCAGTGACAGCCAGTTTGGGCCTCTGGCAATGAAGCTTGCACCAAGTCTTTGCAGTTGGAGTGAATGACATTTGCTTTACTGATCAACAACACAGATGCTAGAATCAGGCTTGCTGCATCCTTGCCATGCTACTTAATGGCTGTGTTACTGTGACCAGTATACTATAAAATGGAAATAATCTTCCTCTAACTTCATATTCCGACTATGAATTCTGTGTTCATAAATTCCTGCTAGCCTACTTCATTGTAGCTTATTCCTATTACACATACAGGTGGCTTAAAATAGTTGCTGGCCCATAGAAAAAATGCCAATAAGTAGCTATTTTAATTATCAGAATTTTTCTATAGCAAATATAATTTATATTATTGACATAGCACACTACTATTATCAGCAACTGAAACCTGTGGTATCTTACTTGATGAATTTCATTGTCACCCTAAATTATGATGTGGTTTCTTGTCATGAGCAAAAGTGGAGCACAGAGAACTCTACCGAGTCTCACATATGGACTTGTACACAAATCCACACAGAAGGCATCGTATGTATATCTGTACAATACCTGTAGTATGTACAATAGCATTCTGTGATCTCATGCTAAAACACTAATGCATATATGTATATATCATTATGAATACCACCCCATTCAGATAGAATTACAATACAGAGAAAGCTGCTTATCTTTATAATTGGTACAGGAATGATTTTGTGAAAAGAGACTGCCTTTGTTGAAAAGAAGCTTTGAGAAGAACCCTGGATGGTTAGAAAGACTGGGTCAAATTTCATGGGGAAGGGAAAAACAGAGTAGGGCGCGGGGGTGAGAAAAGTCAAAGAGAAGCCAACTCGAGTGGTAGCTGAAAGACAAAGGCAATTATCTTTGTAGAGAAGAGTCCACCAGTGAACTCTGCCTACAACTGCCTATGACTTCCAAAACAAGTGTCCTGTGTGCAGAACATAGCAGAAGGTAACTTTCACTTGAAGACTGGAAAGAGGGAGGGAAGGTCTTTACTTGAGAAGCCAGCATTTTACATGTATGGACATATGGGGAGATGTCCACGTGGACAATACTTACATACCATAAATACACTACATTCTGCATCCCAAAAGGGGAAAGAACACACATCTAGAACTGTCGTGTGGTTATGGCTGGAAAAGGGGCATGGCATAGTAAAGACAGTTGCAGTTAACTCTCGCTTTCAGCCTCTCTTTGCCTCTGTCAGCAGGAGCAGGTAGCCATGGCCATGTTGATAAAACCAGCAAGCAAACAACTTCTTTGCACACCCCCTTACTGAAATGCTTCTGCCTTTCCAGGTCTTCTGAGCCTAGGGTGTTCACTACCACAGGTACAAGTCCAGAGGGAACCCCAGTGTTCTGGGGCAAACCTGCATTGGTATGGGTACCTAGAATGGGGAGATCCTTTGGTCACTTTATATGTTCCACTAACATTTGTAAAAGATTTGACAGAGAAACAATTGTTCTGTCATCAACAGTTCTAGCCAGACAGTGAAATACTATGCAACTATCAAAATGATAACTATTGTCATTTGTGGCAACATGGATGGAGATGGAGGGAATTATGATAAATGACGTAAGTCAGAAGATGAAAGACAAACTTAGGACAGTGACATTTATATGTAGAATATAGAGAAGTCAAATAAATGATTAAATAAAAGCAAACTAAGCAAATCTTAGAAAGTTAAATATGGAACAGAGGCCACCGAAGTGGAAAGGGCAGGAGGTACAACATACGGTATGGAGGTTTAAGGGGGCATGGGTGGTGGGTATGGTGTGGTAATAATGCCTGAAAGGAGAGATCCTGTACATCTGAAATACAAACAACACTGTTAGTATAAAATTAAATAAAAATAAATTGAAAACCTCAGTTATAGCCAAGCACACTCGTTTCTCCTTTAATATTCTTACTGTCTGGGCCGTCCCTGGTGACGCAGCAGGCTAAAGCACAGCACTAAGAAGCTAACATCACTTCAGCATGAGTTTGGTCCCCACCAGAGGTGACCACATGGTGTGGCAGACCTCTCCTGACCCACCCGCTATTCCCCTCAGCAGTGTACGCTGTCAGTCTTCCTGTTCCGCTCCTCACTCTCTCTGGTGAATCCTCTCACCATCCCTGCACCTCTGGCCGGTACCCCAGTTCTGTATTCATAAATAAATACATCTTAAAAAATATTCTTACTGACTCCCTGCCATCATCACAGACTACACAGAGAGGTCTGGTGGATTGCTGGAGTCCCTCTGAGAGGAAGACTCACCAGACTCACAGTGAATGAAAACCCAAGGGCTTTGTCATTGGCACTATGTTTTATTCCAGCTTTGGCATTCTTCCCCTCACACTAGCTTCCAAATGGCTTTTCTACTCTTCTGTAGATCTCATGGACCCGCTTCCCCTCTTGTTAACACCCACCCCCATCCCCTTTTCTCTCTGCCTGCTTGCACTTAGGTAAATTTATTTCCAAATTGTTCTGCAGTTTATTTTGCTTGCATTTCCATTTATTTGTCAAGGCAAGTTTGCATTTTTCTCAGTCATCTCTAGAATTCATCTAGTAGGCTGGCTCTGTGAGGGCGCAGCCTTTCTTATTCCTCTTTCTACTACTCTAGTTAATCAAAAACCTGAAATCAACATCAAGCAGAGAAACGACTGAAGGGTTGTGGTAGGCCTGTAGTCGTGTTTCTGCTTCTCTGCCAAGTGAGGCCCACTTCTCTTCCATCCTTCATTTCCTGTAAGTGCAAACATTCTTTCCTCTCCCAAAAACATTTCGCTTATTTCTACCACCCTCCCTCCCCTTCTATCTTCCTCTGCCTACCATGTCTGTGGGAGCTGCAGAAGCAGAGTGTCTACCACGCCAGCATTGCCTGTCCCTTCTGGGAGAGCCTTAGCAAGGGGAAGGCATGGTGGGCTTTGCAGACCTCATCCGAGAAAAGCCACAGCTTTCCATCTGTGGATGCCACTATAGTATGTGAATGGCTGACTCTTGAAATTTGAAAACTATAAAACACAAATCCTTGCACCATATTTGTATTTCATTTATCAGACAGTGAAATCTCTTGAGAGTGGAGCTGGAATTACTCCCATCCATTAACCCTGATACAGAGTGGATGCCATCTATCTGCAGGAATGTGCTGAAATCCTGCCACCTCGTGGCCATCGGAGACATGACATTTGTTGATTTTCTAAATTCCGGAACTGAACAGAGGTACAACCCTTTACCACAGGTTGCCTGCGTTGGGACCATTACTCCCCGCAATGCAGAGTAAGGTGACTTCTTTCCTTTTAGCTCCACCCTTTGAAGCTCTGTATTTCTTTTGGTAAAAGATACGTATACACTTCACTCTATCAAAAAATACGTTTGGCCTGGTACCCGAAAGAATCAACTACCAGAAGGTATATGGTGGGTTTTTTTTTCCACAAACACAGGAGATACTTGGTTTCCCCCACAAACACAGGAGATACTTGGTTTCTACGAATCTTAGGAAACCAAATAAGAATTCAGCATCCCGTATGCCCATCCTTCTCTTTCATTCCCTTTGTCTGTTTGCCCTCTCAGTTGAAACAAACTCTAAACACACATACATCAACCAGGGTCCTCACACGTCTTTAGCAGACATGAGGCTGCACAACAGATTAATAAGTGATGAGATGGCAATTCTTCAAAGGGACACGGGCGGTCTGATGAGACTGTGCTCTTGGGTCTCAGCCAAGGTGAGAGCCAGGCTAGGTGGGGATCTTCCTCGCGGCTGTAATCTTGCATGTCCTAGCGATGCCCAAACCGCAAGAGGAACTTTTCACTGAAAGCCACAGCAACATACAGCCCTTCCAGAGGGAACAGCCCTGCCCTGACATCTGGCCAGCAGGCAGCCTGTTCAATGAGCAGCTCCCCTCCATACATGAGTCCAGTAAGTATTCCATAATTTGATTAGAGAGTTGATTCCACTTATGCTGCAACCCAAGAAACAGGGTTGCTATTAACTTTCTAACATCGCAATTAAATGATAATGAGCAGTCTATCCTGCTAATCTTTAAACAGCTCTCACGCAGTAGGAGGACGCAAGATCTTCCCAGGTGTTTCACTTTAGTAGCGGTTATTCCCATCTCTCTGTTTATAAAAGCAAACTCTTTAATTTGGTTGAACCGAAAAATAAACTGATGTTTCTTGTAGGTGACCTACAACAACATGAAGGGCTCAGCTCTCAAAAAAAAATACATATATATGTGTGTGCATGCACACCCCCCCCACATCTATATATATGTATATGTATATATATGTATATATGTATGTGCTTGTGTATATATATATGTATGTGTGTGTATATATATAGCTACTCTTTAAAAAAAGCAACTCCTCGGGCCCTCCCTGGTGGCGCGGTGGGTTGGGGCGCAGCACTGGGAAGCTAGGGCTACTTCCACATGAGTTCGATCCCCGCCTGCCCCGGAGGTGACCACATGGCGTGGCAGACCTCTCTTGGCCCTCCCGCTGCTCCCCTCAGCAGTGTACTTCGTGGATCTGTCTGTTCTGCTCCCAACTCTGTCTATGGTGAAGCCTCCCCGCCCCTGGGCCTCTAGCCTGTACCCCAGTTCTGTAAGCACAAATAAATAAATCTTTAAAAAAAAAAAAAAGCAACTCCTCAGTCAACCTCAGAGATTATGAATTGTTCTGGGGGAGACTGCTGCCTTTTTCTTCTGTAATTATCGCATTCTATAATTTGTGACAGTAATGCCACTCAAAGGTCAGGAAACATCAGGAGGCCAGTGTAGCATTTTATGTGCAGAGCCCTGTTTCTTGGTAAGAAGAGCAGTTGCTGGTACTGGTTGTCCTTTGGAACAGTGAGTCACTCTCATGAATCGTAATTCGTAAGCACCGGAACGGATGCAGAATTTTCAAAACAGATTGTGCGACCTTGGAAAAAAGTCAATCTCGCTTGGCTGCTTCAGTAGTAAGGTCCTGAGGCCTGCGTGGGGAGCCCGGGTGTGTACGGAGAGTCCTGGGCCCACCCCAGACCCCGAGCACGCGCTCCGGGAAGGTGGCCTGGACCCTGCACCGGCGGATTCTTGTGCTCACCGGTATGTTGGAGCCGCCGTTCTAGAATACGTTTGTCCACTTTTAAATGAAGTTTACATATGAGGCAGGTCCTACCCGAGATTCTAAATGGCCTGGACTGTGCAAACGAACTGGCCTGGAGTGTGCTGTCAGCTCCGGAGCTGGGAAAGATCCCCGGATGACCGCGGTGTGCAGTCAAGCCTCCTGGACACAGGTGGTCACTACTGCAAGGGCCAGAAAGTTGCTATCTGGCACTTCTACTTTGCCTGCTGTCGTAGGTTGAAAACAGCCGTAGAGACTCATCCAAAATCATTCCCAATGTAACACTCATGATGCCAGGGGCAGTGGGCTGACGACAGGGCTCTGACTCAAGCAGTTGCCTAAAATCTCCCTCCCTCTTTTATCCCCTCATTCCCACCCCACCCCTCAGCCTGCCCACTGAATCCTGTTCTTTTTTTCTTTAATGTATTTGCTTTATTGACTTACTGGTTTACATGGCAGTTTGTGTTGTAAGTACAGGGTTCTTCCCACACCCTCCATCAGGTGTTAGGACCACACTGCCCCCACCAACCAAAACATCCATAGTCCCCTGTGCTCCCTCCACACTTTGCTTCCCTGCTCTCCACTTTTCACCCCTCCCTCTGGTAACCTGGGTTGTATAGCCACTTTTCAAGGGTTAGTGCTATCTCCTGCCATTTGTGGCAGCATGGATGCAGCTGGAAGGGATGATGCTGAGTGAAGTAAGTCAGGAGGAGACAGACAAAAGCCAGACGGTCTCACTTGTATGTGGAACATACAGAAGCCAACGGTTAGATAATGCCACGCTACTGAATCCTTTTATCGCCTCTATGCACATTAAAGTTTGCAAGCACAGCCTGGGGGAGCCCCAAGATGTAGTCAGTATCTCACAAGTCTTTGTTCTGTTTCCACACTCATACAGGTTTCCTTCACCGTTCAAATGCAGCCATTCCTAAGCCAAAATGGAGTAAAGAATCAATATGAAAAAACGTTTGAGCACTCCCAGACCTCAAAAATAACCTACCAAAAAGCAGATAAAACCCACCATCTCACTCACATAGTCAGCAGCGATGGAATGTCATGGGGCTTGCATGAAGTAGCAACAGTGTGTGTCACTTACCACACAGGGGAGCAGAGTGAGCACAGCGGGAGGCTGAGATGGGCCAGGGGCGGGGTCTGCCTGAGTCCACGAGACTGGGGCGCAGAAGGTCCAAGGGGCTGGAGTGTAGGCTAGCGGAGGGCGAGGGTCATCTGTGACCATCTCGCCTAGATCCCTCGGGCAGCTGGTCCCAATGTGACCAGGAAGTTTCTTCATCCGCTGGGGCTGCTGCAGAGGGCTGTGAGTAGACTGTGGCGTGGCGGCTGGCCCACACCTGCTCTATCGGGCCGTGCTTTGCAGGCGCTCAGATCACCCTGCGAGCTCGTGCTGAACCAATGGGCCCTTTAGCCGTGAAAGCACACGTGTCTGCAATCCCTGTGCCTACGCTGGACTGCTCAGTTTCACTGTGTAGCAGCCTGCTGTTGGCTTGGTCTTGACAACTCCAGTTTTAAGTTTAGCGTGATGCCCTTATCAGCAAGCTTAGACTTTTCTGGTACCTTGGCACATATCTCGCTAGCGAATGTGCAGAGTCCAGATGAAGCAAAGAGGCTTCCTGAACAGTCAGTTCATAGCAATGAGGGCGTGAGGTCAGGGCAGTTCAAGGAACTGCTCCTGGCAGGGCTCACCAGCTGCCTCTAGTTGGCTGCTGCAAAGGCTAGGTGATGCTTTCTCACCTTTCACCTTTTGTCCTGCAGCAGGATCCTTTCGGGATTTCTTTCAATTAGCAAAAATAGGTAGCTCTTAACATAAAAACAAAGTGGCCTAACACAACCTTCCCAAAGTAAAGGATCCCTGCCTGCCCTCTTACTAAAGTTACAGCAAACTCTTCCATACTGTCTACAAATGACTTCAGAATCATTCTTAACACTCCAGCATAACTGCTTATTAGCTCTGTAGCCTGGAACCCAGCTTCTCAATTTCCTGTCTCCTCCACTAAGAAATGAAGCAGTCTAGAAGCTTTCCGATCCCTCTTCTTTTCTAATGCCTATCATTCTGACTAACCAAAGTCAAACTGACATAAATTAGCAAAAAATTAAGCTAGCTGAAGTACAGAAAAATAGTTCTTTCTTTAGAAAAATATTCTTATGTCCAATTAGGGGAAATTAAACTGAATGCTTGGAACAGAAGATGAAAACTCCCTCTGAAGAAATAAACTCCCCTTTCCCAGAAAATAACACACCACTGGTAGGAGGGAAATAAGGAGTAGGTTGGAGAGTCCTTCTTTTCAATATCAAAGAACTGTTGCAGTGGATCAAAGAGAAAGAGCATAAACAGGTGAGGACACACATTTCCCAGAAATGAGGAAGGAGTTGAAGTACATTAATCTAACTTAAAAAAAAAAAAAAAAGTTCCCAGCAAACATGAAAGCAATTCGCTGCTTGCACAGGAAAGGGCATGGGGGAGGAAGGCTGCTCCTTGCAGTGCAGTGAGGGGGCATTCCTGCCCCTCAGTGTTCAACTTAGAGAGCACACTACCCAGCCTGCGGGGCTAGTGCCCTGTGACCCAGGTCGAAGCTGGCTGGTGCACCGGACAGGTGAAAACCCACCTGCTGCTTCCACGTGGGCTCTGAGCGTGCAGGAGGCGGGGGGTGGGGGAAGGGGGATGTCCACTGGCTGCTGTCGCTGTCACAGGGTGGAACATTAGAAATCAAAGGGCCTTTCGGTCAAATAGGTCTAAGAGTGCAGCCCCGTCGTCCATCCCCCATTGCCTGGCATGTAGCAATTCATTCACCAGTTCAGAACTTCAGTTTCCTCAACACAGAACAACTCACCTGCAGGTTGCTAGACCGTTAAAGGGGAAGGAGGGGACTTGATTCCAATCCACTGTTACACATCCAGAAACATTAGCTTCCTTCCTTTTTTTTTTTTTCCCCCCAGAGAAATGAAACTTTTTCCTCGTGTGCGAACCTAGTGATGAATGTATCACAGAGCCTGTTGGTATGTTCAGCAGCGGGGTGGAGGCCACAGGACTGTAAGCATCCACTTAATGCATGAGCTGGGCTTTAAAGGCAGAACATAGCTTTGCATTCTGATTCCAACCACGACCTCCAGGGGGCTTGTTTTATCTTTCGCTGGTGATTCCCGTGCCCCTTATGAATTATATAGTAACTCTTTGGTAAGTACACTATTTTTCAGATATAAAAATCCCCAATCAAATCTAAGTAAAACTTGAATCTCACCTTCAGCTTAAGGTTTGTCTTCTTTGCAAAATTCAGCCCCAGGTCATGACTCAGGGAAGGGAGAGTGTGAACCACACCCTGCACGAAGGGCACCCAGGGTGACTTTTAAGGTGAATTTGGAACTTGTGGTGGCAGCCCCCAGTCCAGGGAGGTCAAGGGACGGTGGGCCCGATTTCAGCCGCCGTTTGGGCCCCGCGCCCATCGCCCTCACACATATCCTGCGCGGCTGAATGTGGTGGGGTAAGAATGATTTTCTTTCATTACTTGTTCACTCCTTTTTAATTTATTTTTTCCTGCTTTTAGTGTAGTGTGCTGATGAATTTTTTTTTTTTTGTCTTTACAGTCCTCATCGCAAAGCTAAATTCAGTAGCCTGGGGACTCCGAGTTGCGGCTGCACACGCTGGCAGCCCCGGGCCTCTCCGTGCTTTCAGGCCGCCCACGCGGGATGTCCTCGAGACTGGTCATCTCTGGGGCCTCCCTGGTGGCCTATGGGATAAGTCTCAGTGCTATCACCATGACAGCCCACTAAGGTGGCCTGAGTTTGATCCCCAGGCAGGGAGTAACCCATATATGCACAGCAGACCTCATCCCTGCTCCCCTCAGCAGTGTTTTTCAGTAGATCTACCTGTTCTGCTCCCCACTCTGTCTCTGGTGAATCCTCTCTCTGTACCTCTCACCTTCACCCCAGTTCTTCTACACATAAATAATTTTTTTTTTTAAAGGCTGGGTATCTCATTGGTTTTTGGGGAAATATGGCCTCCTGGTCTTGACAGATGGCTGAAGTGCAGTCTGGCCAAATGTCCCTAGCATATTTTGCATTACAGACAGTCCATCAGCCTCCTGCTTTCAGATGTCTCTAAGAAAGAGGCAAGCTCCCTCTGTTCAGCTATTGTCAATGTTATACATGGCAATTATGCCAAGAATTCTCTTACTAAGCTCTACTTTGTTGTCAGAAAGCAGCAGCCTAAAGTTTCTGCAGTGGGCACTTCTCACAAGGACTCCCCTCTCTGAAGTCAGCCTCTTACTGACTGGCATGGGTGCATGGGGCTCCTTTCCTCCCTGACAAACTGCATAATGCTCTCACTGCATCTCTCCAGGGACTGTTCTCTTGGTCCCTGTGGCTTTGGGGAGAGAACTGACTCTTGGACATGCTGGTTAGTTTAGCTATGAAGCACTAGGCTAAGCCAGAGCTATCAGAACTGCCGGTGGAACTCTTGCTGAAACACCCAGGGAAAGGTACATTTCTTTCTACTATGTTTACTGAGAAGTTGGCACTAATGGGAATGAATAATCTGTTATCTTGCAGAGAAAATTTGCCTGAAATGGAGGATGATGCAGAAAAAAGCAATAGGAAGAGATGGAGAAAGTCTTAGTACTATCCTGCCAGCTCTTACCCCCCAACACACAAAATGTAGTCCCCACCCTTTATTTCCTAGCGATACCAATTTTGGCTAACCCACATTTCTATGGTAGCATCCCCTCAATTTACTGGAATTTTAGCTGGAGCATGTTGGTCTCCTGTGCAGGTTTGTGAGCATGTCGAAGATCTTGTCTAACCCATCTTTATATTCTCCAGTGGTCAGCAAGGCACTTCTCACTTGCCAGGTTCATTGTAGATTGAATCAAAAACATTTAAATTTTAAAAAATTGCTTTGAGTAATACCAAATCCTACTTTTTCACATTGAGAACAACAATCACACTAAAAGTCATTTTTCCAGGGTAAAAAACCGGATTGCCCAAAAGTTGATAAAGGTATAGTGCAAAGACAGTTATCTATGTTTAGCTCAAATTAGGCAAACACACAGGGCGACAGTGACTCTGTCATCTACACAGTTACTACACCATCGTGTTCTTTCTGCTGCATCTTTTCCTACCATGAGTTGGTGAGGCACATAGATGCTTGACATTCTCTGAATGTACAGGGACGGTGGCAAGTCTGAAAAATTCTCCCTTTGCCATCTATAACATGCATATAAATTCTGATGAATCTATCGAATCTAATTGTTGTCCACACTACAGGAATTCATTTCAAAAGATGAACTAGAAGAGGCCCTGGATACAAGGGAGGACACCAGAAAATTATAATTGAGGGCTGAATCTTGAACTAGTCACACATAATCAGAAAACTACAGAATTAAAATTCTGTTACTAGCACTTCTTGTATGGTTTCTAGACACTCCAACTGGTATTCAGACCACATTCAACAATGAGAAGTGAGTAAGGGACATGTAAAGGAACAGAATCTAGAAGTTCTGAGCTGCTCTTAGCTCTATTATTAGTTTGGATACTGGTTGTTGATGAAGAAATTAGCTCCTTCATATGAGGAGGAATTGCAAGCACTGATTCAACATAAAAATAGGCTACAAAATGATCTCAGAAGAACATCAGTTTTGATGTCTGTCCACCTGGCATAATGGCTGTCCACCTGATTTCTGTCCAAAACACACAAAACATAGACACTGCAGACATGATTAGAAATATCAACAATCAACCTGACTGGGGACTTCAGCACATTCTGGTCAACAACTGGTAACATTACGCATTCCAGAAGCCACCTCAGACACTTAATAAACACGAAGCTAAGAAAGAGATCATCTATCAATTTTGTTTTGTTCTCCTATATCAATCCTGTACTTCACTAGATAATAGCCAATCTTAGTTTCCATTAGAAATGTCTTCACTTACAATGCAATTTATGACCTCAGCTTTTATAAGATTTGAGATGCATTTGCTTTATATTTCTATCTCTTGCAACATCACCATTGAAGAATAGAACATTATTTTAGCCAATGGACCTGATGTAAAAGCAATAAATCTCTCTTGCATTTTAGTTACAGATAGAAGACATTTCTCCAGAAAATTGTACTTAATTACAGTTAAAGAAGAATGAGAAGTATAACCCATACTTTATGTTTTGTTATATTAAAGTGCAGTGCTAGCGATAATGTCTGATTAATTTTATTTGTGTATGTCCAATCTAGAATTCTTCCTTTCTTCCTTTTATTTTATGTCTCTCTTTTATTTTCATATATTTCACAAAGAAAATACTGAAATCTCTGTTCTCTGTGTATTTTAACATGCTTTATTCTGCAGTAAACAGAAAATAATTTAAAGATTTAAAATTGGTTACTATTTATTTACAATAGCCAGAAGCTAGAAACAACCCAAGTGCTTCTAGTTGATGAATGGATAAATGTGGCAAATATACCAATGGAATACTATACAGCTATAAAAAGACACAATCTTGCCATTTGCAACAACATGAATGGACCTAAAGGGCATTAAGTTTAGTGAAATAAGGAAAGAAAGACAAACATTGTACAATTTCACCCATATTATTAAAATAGAGAAAACAAACAGGTAAACTAAATAAAAGGAAAAAAATGTGCATTTGGATTATGAGACCTGTTGGTGGTCACCACAAAAGAAGGGGAATGTGTAAAGTGGGACAAAAGGGACTATGTGTTTTGTACTCATGTTAACTCTCAATGATGCACATCTGAAACTTATGTTATAATGCAATGTTACCTCAACAAAAGTCAGAAAATTTTCTGCTTTTCTGAAAACAGCTCCTAAATCTATAACACATTATTGTCGTATACAAGTCCTAAAACATGTCACTAAATATTTTCATTCTTAACTATTTCCCAGGAAATGTTCAAGTTTGTGAAAAAACAGAAGTAGACAAAGTCCCTGCTTTCATAGAGCTTTCCATTCCAGTGGAGTCTTTAGAATAATAAATAAAGGTCATGGAGAATAATGAATGTTCCTTTTTGTCATGTTAGTCAATTCAGAACAAAATCTTTGTAGTTTTTCAAGATGGCATAATGGAAAAAAAACATAAGATGTAGGCTTTTAGGATAAAGACATCTTATAGATCTCTTTATGGTGGAATCCCTGGTGGAAGCAGACAAGTAATGAAAGCAGTAAAAGTATGATAATGGTAACTTTAGACCAAAAAAAAAAAAAGCAAAACAACAGTAGAAAAGAGGATGCTAGAGAGAGAGTGCTGTTTGAGGAGGAAGCCCAGCTACAGATTCTTGCCTCCAATCACACAATTTATAACACTGATGTACAACAGTAATATCCCCCTTTTCATTAATAGAAGCAGTATTGCCTATCAATGTGAGCCTCCTTGAAGGTGAGCCTCCTAGAAGTGAGTGTGACCATTCACACTGGGTAACGGCAGGTATCCAAGGTGGCAGAAAAGTTCAGAACTCAATAAATGATAACAATGATTTCTCTGTGTCATTTGCAAGGCTAGCATTGGGTGTTTTTATGATGTATATGAGAATGAAACCCAGAGTTATTCTATAACTAACCAAAATCTCAAAGTTTCTTGATGTCAGAGATGAGGCTAAATTTCTTTACCCAAGTCCAGTGGTCCCTGGACTTCACCAAGATTTATGTCGAAAGTGGAGAGATTGCCACAATAAAAGCTTTTCATCTAGCAAAAAGCTACTTTAAAGTAAAATTTAAGGACTAAAACTGTAAATGGTTCCCACAAGAAGAACTGTTATAATTGTTCTATTTTTAATTTTCCCTATTTATATCCTCCCCTGGTTATGTTAATTAGCAAGAAATTCAATGCACAAACACAATCAAAATAAATTCTTTCTTTTTAAGAGTATTCTAACTCAAAGGAGAAACAAAAGTGTTTGGGTAGAATTTTTGGATGGTTTCTGATGAGAATCACCTCTCTAGGTAAACGAAGAGAATAAATTCTACCAAACCTTCCTAAGTTTAGTTCATTTCTTTCCATTTTATTTCATTAAGAAGAATTAATGAATGATGTGGAGAAAAAGCTGGCAGCTTTTCCTACACCCAACGTGAATGTATTCAAAAGTATACTTTGGAATGAAGGTTTTCTTCACAATGAAATCAGTAACAGCTCATATATCCACCTGCCATTTCCTGATGATTAAGTTTCCTCCAGCTATGTTATCAGAAGATCCTACTGGTGACTATGATGTGAATCAATTCTCTATAAAGTGGCACAACATACATACTGAAATTGCCACAAACGTGGTAAAATATGAAATAAGGGAAAAATCTATTTCTCCTGTCCCTGTGATTATGTTTCAGCACATTTGTCCTCACAGCTCTGCCTGGTAGCATATCTTTTACTATTTATTATTTTAAAAGGTGAGCTAAAATCTGACTCATTGCTGTTGTAAAAGATATGGACAGGGCTGGTCCAACCTTTTTTAGATAGTGAAGAAGCAGGCAAAATTGAGAGGTGATTTCCACAAGTGTAGAATGGCAAATCAGCATTTATTAGCCTCTGTAGGACTGGCGTTATGCCAGATGTTCTATACAGGTGACTTCACTTGATTCTCATAGGATAAGTTGGTGCTATTGTGTCTGTTTTACGACGGTAGACATGAAATTTTATGTAGGTTTACTTGACATCCCACTGCCTCCCTACAACAGGTTTTTTCTCCATTATGGGCCTACTGCCTAAAATTCTAAAATTCACATTAGTTGTTAAAATGCAAATACCACCCAGAAATGCCACCTTACCTACCCTGGTTCTCAAGATTTAGAATCACTTGGATCCTAAGTGTGATAAAAATACACATTTCTGTGCATCCTTCTACAGACCCGATGAATCAGCAGCATGTGTATGAAGTCCAGGAATCTGCTTGGATGATTCTTATTAGCTGAGTTGCACATCACATTTTGAGAAGTAACCACATTACTTCAACTATAAATCATTTGAGCCTTGGAGGACATGTGATTTACAGATATTTGTCTGCAACATGTTTTGTCAAGGAGAAAGTAGAATGAGAGGACAGCAGGCTCATGAAAAAAGTGATGAAGAACATTTGCCATGCAGAATAACAAAAAACATAGGCCAGGGGTTGTTATTTGGAAGATAAAATGAGTCCATGTCCTGGTTTGCCTAAAGGTTAATATCCACCACAATGTCAGTAATCAGTCTTTTCCCATCCTTTTCATAAGCAGGGAGGTCTTGTATATCATGAGCTGCTTTCTACTGGAGTCACTAAGAGTTATTTGTTAATCAGCTCCATTTGCCCATGTACCGTTTCAGGTCCCAGGGAAGTTTACATGAGGAAAGGGGACGAGACTAAAGCTAAGGTGGCAAGCCTGGGCACTCAACCTCAGTTTTTTTGCAAGCACTCTCTTAAACTTCTATAGCCAGAGGGAAGGTTTAATGGTTTCTCACACAATATGTATCTATGCACTTAGGAGAATTTTGGTTTTCAACTTAGACACTATTCAGAACTTTGTTCTCTTCCCCAAAGAGCTGCCTCTAAGAGGACAGTTTAATCACTTAACTACAAAGTCCTAGTGTTAAGGGAGAGACAGCCAGATAGTCTCAGTTCATCCTGATGACCATGCGGTAATGTCACCAGGCTTTGCACTCATAATGAGCTCCCATTTTATAGATAAGGAAACAGAAGGATTAGGAGGGTAAGATTGCTCCAATTCACAGGAAAACAAAGCTAAGCTCCAGCTCCTCACCTGACCTAACACGGAAGCATTTAGCTTGACTCACCCAACTGACCTTGTGTGGACAGGACTGCAGCGGAGGTCGGCACAGAGCAGCAGAGCCCAGAGCGCTGAGTGCAAATGCCTGCTGGGATAATAGGCAAACCAAGATTTTAGTATATTCTAGAGCCCCCTGTAGAAAGCAAAGCCTTATAAAACTGTTGATGACAAAATCTTGAAGCAAAATTTACAAAAATTCAAAATTTACACACTGAGACTAGAATAGAAACATGGAGGAAACCCAGTATCACTTATAAGGCAAGGAGAAAAAACAAAGTCATTGGTCAGCCACTAACTGACACTTCTCTCTGCTATATTCTATTAATAGATTATATACATTATGTATATTATACATTTCTGATTGATATATAGATTACATATATAAAGTGAAGTCCTGAATTAAGTTCCTTGTATATGATGCTAAACATTCTTTTTGTACATCAATTAAATTTGCACATGCTTTTTTTTTTTTACCTTGACTATGCAAAGCCTTTTAGTAATGAAGCACTCTGGAGGAAACAAAGCTCACAAACAGTAGGATAAAGACATATGCAGCCACTTATGCATAGATATGTATGTATGTGAATATATGTATGTATTTGTAGTGAGATTTTAAATTTGCATAACATCTATTTATATGTAAAATCAATAAAGAAATCAATGTAACATTTTTCTCATAATGTAAGCTTTAAATTTCTGAACACATCACTATTTTTTTTACTAGCAAATCCCAAATTAGTGAATCCTCCAGGTGTTGCTATCAAAAGACTGGATGGATTATTCTTTACTAACGAAATCTAATACCAAGACTCACAGGGATACAGTTAATATAGAAATACTACTGCAACTAAATTGCAATAATAAGGGAAGGTCTATGTATGAGTTGGTTTCCTTTTGCTTTATAGCAAATGAGCACAAGCTTAGAGGCATAAAAAAATACAGACAGATCATCTTGCATTTCTCTAGATTAGAGTCTGACATGGATCTCACTGAGCTAAAATCAAGGTGTTCAGAGTGCTGTGTTCCTTTCTGGTAATGCTTGGAGAGTGTCGGGGACCAGCCCCGATTTCAGGCTGTCTAGCAGCTGACACTGGAGAGTCTCAAGGTGGGAACAACGTCAGCGGAAAGGAGATATTCTAAAAATTGGAGAGTAAAGGGGAGCGGGAGTGAGGAAGACACGGGAGTCGGAGTTGGGTGCAAATCTTCCTGCTCTGCCTTCAGCAGAGGTTTATTTTATACATTTCAAGCACACAGAGGGATGACATTAGCATATGAAAGGGGTTGAGATCACAATCACCTTTTTTCTAAGAATAGTCT
>NW_004567137.1:11451105-11471370 GCF_000260355.1 Condylura cristata
CTCTGAATAGGAGACACAGGTGAATTTCTTTATCTAAAGACTAGATAGTAGAATACTGAAAGACTAGTCAGAATACTTTTGTGGACTGCTTTGAGGTGCAGAAGGTAGAAGACCTGACTAGTTCTAAAACAGGCAACCTGGATGAATTTCCACATCTAAATGCCAGACAGTAGGAAGTTTGAGTTAATTCTTTAGAAGCTGAATAGAAGGCTAGGTGAGATAGTAGAATGATTAAGATTTGGGTTTTCCTCCATTGGGCAGTGAGAGAGACTTTGCAGAAACAGCCCTTTTGCTTTTATTGATCAGCCAGTTGTCAAGTCACTCTTGACTTCAGAGGAATTTCTCACCCTGGTGCAGTGCTTGCTTGTCAGGGCAGGCAGGCCTTATGCAGATGAGGCAATCCAATTGTAAGCTGAAAGTTGCTCAGAATATTTTGATATTACGATTATACAAAAAAGGGAGGTCATAACATAAGTTAGCAGTGCAAAGTCTGATTTTTCAGAGCTTTTCCGATCTACCCGGAATCTGTCAGACGATAGACACTACATAGCTTGTGTCAGGAGAGAATCTATCTTCCCTTCTCCATCTTGTAGAGGCTGTGCCATTTCTTGTCTCCCAGGCCTTCTTCCATCATTAAAGTCAACAAAACTAGGCTGAGTCCTTCCCACGCTGCCATCTCTCTGATTCTCTTTCTGGACAATTCAAGAATAAACTCCCTACTTTAAGATTAGCTGATAAGCAACATTAATTCCATCTGCAACCTTAATTCCCCTTGGCCATGGTATATAAAACGTTCAAAAGACCAGGTGTTAGGATGCAGACTTTATTTTAGGGGCCATAAGGTATTTTTAAATTTAATACTTGTTTGAGTTTCAAATATATGAAAATTATACAGACCAGATTCTTTATTATGAATCAAACTGAGAATGTGAGTATTTTAAAAGACACAAGTAGGTAAGAATGCTTAAAAGAGCAGACAAGCTATCAAGATCTTGGGGGCTAATAAAGAGTCTCTGCCCCTTAATTTCTACCCTAAATAACACCTATGTTAATAATCCTTTAAAAAATTTGAGTGAGCGGTTCAAACTTTTAAATGATATTTATATAAAATAGAACTTAATGTCTTTGGAAGAAGATTTTTGACCAACAACAACTGAGAATATTTTCTCATCTAACACATGACATTGGATAAATTGGGACATGGGATATAGTGTTATCACAATTTTCCAGAGAAATCCGAGGGCACTCAGGGAAGTGGAGAGAGAGATTTACTTGTCACACGGGGGTGGGGGGGGTGGGGGTGGAGGCTCAGTGGGATCAGTCCCAGAAGGCTGAGCCCCGAATTACAGGAATGGCCAGGTTTTATACAGTTTGTAGAGAAACAATGTCACCCCATGCATCATAGCATGAATATTCTTTATTGTTTGGGAAGGGATCAGGTAGCCATAGCTACTGCTGTGGACAGGCAGCACACTGCAGGGACTTTCGGCTCCAGCGAGCAGCAGGATCCAAGCAACAGACTCCCCCAAGCAGCAGGCCTGGGAAAGTAGCAGAACCTGAGCAGACCTGGGAGACTTCCTGCTTCAATAGTAGGAGAGAGTGATGACTTTATAACAAGTTATTTTAAAATCACAGACCTTAAAACTCATAAATATATAAACTTCCTGATGGAAGAGAAATTCCACAATACCTCCCAGTTTAGTCAGAAAGTGTACAGCAAGGTGAATTCCAGCATAGACTAAGCAAACAGGATAATAAGATTCTGAGAAAAGAGAAAGAGGAAATGAGCTTCTTAAGAGAATAACATTAATTGAAGTGTAAATTATGTTCAACATTCTCTTTTTCATAACTACTTAATTCTACATGCATTATGAACACAGACCATATAAAGTCTTTTAGTAATAAAGTACTTTGAAGGACACGAAGGTTACAGGCAGTAGTAGAAATGGGCATTTGTAAATGATTCTGATATGAACCAGCAGGACAAATACCATGACAAAAATTCATTTAGGATAAGAGTCTGTGACGACAAAGGCTGTTTTAAGCCCTAGGGCATACTAAAATATGTTTAGTAATACAAATAGAAAGTGTGGAGGGAATATAAAAAAGAAAACACAAAATTCCATAAATCAACATGGGGTGGATGAAGGCCTTTAGACACCATGATTTCCAGGAGATGCACACCTTAAAGTACTTTAGGAAAGACTGATAACAGCTTGATACATTGGTTATGTCCCCATCCAAACTTGACTTCTGAAAATGTTATTATCCTTCACTAACGCTAGGTGGCACTACAAATGCAGGCATAGGTGTAAAATAGTTTCCACCACTGTCTACTAGAATGGGATTCATTTAGCTCTTCTGCTGCACTTTTGTGCATGTACAAGACATTTTAGCTAATACCTGGATTTTAATGTCTTTGCTTAACCACATCATTTGAAAATTAAAAACCCTGAAAGCCTATGTTAGAAATCTTAATTCATTTTTCTTCAAAGATTGATTTATTTATGCTTACAGAACTGGGGTACAGGACAGAGGAGCCGTGGATGAGAGGATTCACCAGAGACAGAGACAGAGTGGGGATTAGAACCGGCAGACTGACAAAATATACTGCTGAAGGTAGCGGTGAGTGGGTCAGAAAAGGTCTGCCAAGCCATGTGAGCCAGCTCCCTGGCTGGGGATTGAACTTGTGCTGCAGTAGCTCTGGAGAGCTTCATAATGCGGTGCTTTTTTTTTTTTTTAAGATTTATTTATTTGTGCATACAGAACTGGGGTACAGGCCAGAGGCTCAGGGGCGGTGAGAGGCTTCATCAGAGACAGAGTGGGGAACAGAACAGGCAGATCGATGAAGTACACTGCTGAGGGGAGCAGCGGGCAGGTCAGGAGAGGTCTGCCACGCCATGTGGTCACCTCCGGGACAGGCGGGAATCGAACTCATGAGGAAGCGGCTTTAGATTCTCAGTGCTGTGCTTTAACCCGCTGCACCACCAGGGAGGGCCGATGGGGTGCTTTTTACCTGTTGCACCACCAGGGAGAGCCTAGAAATCTTAATTCATTTTTAACACAGGACATTTGAAAATATTTTGAATTTTATAAAATTCAAAATTTCAAAATTTCAAAAAAGTTTGATTTTGATATATCAGGTTGAACTCCTTTTCAAAATCTAACACCAGCATAGATTTAATCAAATTTCCTTGGATATGTTCAATTACAAAGAAAATTTTAGAATACCTAGAGTATCTCAAATGTTCAGTTTCCTAAAATACATACCAACTTAATTTTAAATACCCAGAAAGAGATCTAACAACATCTTGCTAAGAAGACCTTGTAATTCAAGTAAATCAGACTTACAGAAAGTAGATCAAGTTCTTCTAAGCATTTCAAAGAGGCTGACAGACCATACTCATATGATTTCCTACTAACTACACAAAGCCTGTGACACTGCTATTTATTCCTTTACAGTTACATTTTAATTGCATTGTTTCTTATGGAGGTAACACTGGTTTACAACAATGTACATGTTATATAGGTCACACTTCTCCAGATGTATTACATCACCATAGCACACCCACCACCAAAGCACCCATTGTCCTGCACCACGATACAGTGGGCCCTGACCTTCTTTACTAACCACCTTTCCAGTTGCATATTTTACACTATGTGAGCAGTCAAATTCTCTTTTACTATGAAACTGACTAGGATAAAAGTCAGGGAGAAGCAGAACTGACATTGAATATATAGCCAGTGATGTAGGCAGAAAGGCAGAGAATATACACCCGGCAAGCCAAACAAACATGATATGTCAAGGAAGACAGATTCGTCTGTGAGTTGTGCCATTACAGCTGAGAGTGAAGTGAGCTCAAAACTGAGAAATGACTGCTACTTGGAGACAGTGGGGAGGTCTCCAGAGAGAGAATTTAGGAGGTAAAGGAAGAGAAGAATTTGAGATCATGAGGACACACAAACCTTTGCAGATGTCTTGAGAAAACTGAAGCAGAGAAAGAATATCTTATGGTTATAGAGGGTTTAATAATTCTCAAGGTCATTTCCCACTTCTTGTTCCCACTAACCTCCTTAAGATCAGATAGTGTTTTCCCTTTCATAATTAGGAAATTAAGTTAATCAGCATGGTAAAGTGTCTTAGATGTTATCACACAGCTAGAAGGTGGGGCTGGGGAGAGAATCTAGTCTGGCTTTTAAACTAAAGTATTCCAGAATGCACAGTTTTGATGCTTTCTATGGTGAAAATAAATTCTGCTCGCTCGGGGCCACGCTTGGCCTTATTCATTGTACAGCTCAGACTAGTGGATGTTGATAAAGTAATTTGTTTGTTCAGCTCCAGGAACCCTGGGGGTATTCAATATGTGTTAATTCATTGATTGATTCTCAGAGGAAAGCTGTAAATCCCAGCATGTTTTCTTTATTGAAGAATATAATCACAATTCACACATAATCAACTATAATCACATATTTACTCTTCAAACTAAGATCCTTTTGATTTTCTCAGTGACAACTGGGGACCCCTTTTCAGTTGATGCCTATAATGTAGAATCACCCAAAAGGCCATTATTGTCATAATTAGCATATAAATTTAATTTAATGTTTATTGGTGGCAGAGGAAATTATTCAAACACATAATATTCTTCTTTGGTCCATCCAATTTATTTTTACAGAAACTAGTTAAGTCTAAATTAATAATCATAAGATATGGAAAGGACATTTCCCCAGAAATATATGTAAATGTGCATTTATGTTCTTATGCTATAAGCAAGGCATTTATGAGAATTTATCAGCACCAAGTAAAATTGCTGGCTAAGATTTTGTGTTGCTATGCTCCTGCATGGAGAGAGGGAGCAGTATGTTCCTGGAATAGAAGGGTCTGTAATACAGGAAAAAATGGTTTAAAATGATAAACTATAATGACTTAAATTGGCATTACCTTCCTACACACACAGACACGACACCGACAATATGACAATATTGAGGGGCCATGCTTGCTCTCTGGGCTACCAGACCTGAGATGTGTATGCCCTATATCATGCAGTTTTCTGGTCTACCTCAGTGAATCAGGGAACAAATATTTCAAATGAAATTTCACTATGAGGAGGATCAGGAGTTGAGAACTCTCATCCCTTTCTAACTAGCTGAAGAGCAAGAAGGATGGGCAATGATTGGAATCTGCAAGCACATGGGTTCTGGAAGAATTTCTGGTAACTGGTGCTTATCATATCTGAAGAAAAAAAGATATTTATTTGCCAAAGTGTTCCTAAGTTCCACATGCAATCCATAGATGTGAAGTTTATGATGATTATGTAATCTCACATACCTATATCACATGTATATGTGTATGTGTATGTATACATACATACATATATATATATAAACTATTACTTTTTTCTATTATGTGAGTATCTTTATATTCACAATACTTGTCGCATGAAAATATACATGTAGAGTAGGCAAAAAAAGAAAACCCATAGTTCTTGTTTTCCTGAAATTAATTTAAAATTCAACTGTAGGTCTTATGTCACGATTCCCTCTTCTTAAGGCCTGAACAGTCCTTCTGGGATGTGCAAAGGTCATAGGGTTTTGTGGAAAGCAATTACTAAGGAAGGTTCTTTCTTTACAGGATCTACACTGTTCCTTGCTTCCATGTCCACTCTTTATAAGTCCCTGAGATGCTTTGAAGTCCAGAGCCCTGGAGCTCCTCTACAGACCACTGCAGGGTCTTTGTCTGTGAAACTCAATTGCTATAGTCCCTGGGCATTGTAAGGGAGCAGGGCACCCCATTCCTTTTGCCTATGGTGCTCTATTCTCTTTCTGCCCTGGCAAGATCCTGGGTCCTTTCTTTTCTCACCCTTGTTGTCTCCTTCTCCCCTGGATATTCATATAACAATCTCCTTTATGAGGATAAGGCTTCATAAAACATGAGATTGCCTGGCCTGTACAGATTAAGTAAAAACTACCAACTTGTCAGCAGAGGAAGAGAAATTTCCACAACTGCTGGTAGAGAAAAAGTGTAGAATCCTAGTCCAGTCGATTCACCATAGTTCCAAATGCTTCATGGGTCTATGAGGGATGACAGGGATATCCCATTAGTCATTTGGGCTCTTAAAGGCAGGAATGTTTGATTCAGAGGCAGGTAGGTATTTTCCTTCCTCCCCTCACAATAACCACCACTCCAGCTCCCTTAAAGAGTCTTCTTTACTCTTTTTGAGGTTGTGGGGCATGGTAGAGAAGGAAGAATTTTCAGGAAGACAGAAGGTCGGCATAGCAGAGTGAGTGGGAAGGTCATAGAGCTGGTCTGAAATTCTAGTTGCTGCTGCTTAAGACTGCTGCTGCTTAAGATCAAAGGGGAGTGGAGAAGTAGAAAATGCTGTCAATTAGGGGACCAGGAGATTTAAACATTTTTTGACTTTTCTAAATCTTTAGAGACTCATTGTTGATAGCTGTCTCTCTCTGTAGCCATCTTCCTTCCTCCTCCTACTTCTCCATTTTCTTTCCCTACACACACAGAGACATACACACATGTGGCATACAAGTACACACATACACAGACACAAGTACACGCACACAATCTCTTTGCTCTTATCCTCCCTGTTTATACTGTTATCGGCCTTTATCTTCCCTGATTGCTAGAATCTTTCAACGATCGTAAACATTCCTAGTTCTACTGTAATACAGATTTCTGAAAATTAAACTATTAAAATTTTAAAAAGTCTTAACTTGTGGAATTCCAAACACAGTCTTTATTTTCTGTGCTTTTGTTTTAAAAATCCTTTAACCAGATGGATAGGAAACCCAAATATAAGGATCTAAATATATTTAAATTTTATTTTATTGCCTTGTGAACAGATAAATTGGCATATTTTCTACACAAGGAAGAATAAACTAACCCCAAACTGACACTGACAAGAAGCCAAGTATGACTGGGAGAAAGGCAATTCTTCAGTTGATCACAACAAAGCACTTTACTGCTAGTATATATGAAGCACTACAATCAAACAGACATAAACCCAACCGGTTTTAAATTGCCTTTTTTTTTTTAATAAGGGGAGTTTCCAACAAATTGCACTCAGAAAAATGTGTAACTCAGTCACTATGTAAATATTTTATTCCTTACTTCTCTAAGGACTTGCTTTTCCTAGTGCAAACTGTTTTATTACCTTCTTAAACAATTTTTTAAAGGAAGAGATCTTATATAACCAGTAGAGTGCTTGCCATGAAAAGGGGAGAATGCAATTAGCAAATGTAAAGAAAGTTAGGCACTAGTTGAAAGGGCATAAAAAAAATGTTAAAGCTCATGACCCATTACAAGATACATGAGCATTTTCAGTTAGGAGTCATAATATATGTTCATTTCAGTTTAAACAGAATTACAAGTAACACAGCTGAAGGAAGCTGTGGTGGCTGGCAGACTGGTGACAAGGAAATTGGCCAGGTAGGTGGGGAAAAGAGTAGGTGCAGAGAGTTGGATGGAGTGAGAACAGAACATTAGTGGGAGGAGGGTAAACTGTTAGCTGAGAGCATCAGTGGTGGAGTCAAGTGTTCATGTGCTAACTGAATCCCCTATCACTTTACATAAGGAGTTTCAAGCAATTTTATAACAAAGAACGTAAATCATATATTAATGTAGCAACTCTGAAGATATTTATGACACAGAAACCATTTACTCTCTCTTTTAATTGATTTATTTGCTATTTGATAAGAATATCAAGGACCAGAGGAAAATGATATTGAACACCTCCACCCACTACTTTCCCAAAGGTTTCCAGCTCCTGGGAACCTATTTCCCAGTGAGGAATGAGAGGTTGCTAACAAAGGAGGGGTCTGTAGGTGGGTCAGGCTTCTATTTTTTAAAAGATTAAATTTATTTATGCATACAGAATTGGGGTACTGGCCAGAGGTGCAGGGGTGGTGAGAAGATTCACCAGAGACAGAGTGGGGAGCAGAACAGGCAGATTGAGGAAGTACACTGCTGAGGGGAACAGCGAGTGGGTCAGGAGAGGTCTGCCGCGCCATATGGGTGACCTCTGGGGCAGGCGGGAATCGAACTCATACTGAATTGGCTTTAGCTTCTTAGTGCTGTGCCACTAGGGAGGTCCCGGATCATGCTCTGATGGGGACCAAGAGGTAAGTGTGCCACAAGAATACAACATGGGCCTCCTGTGACCGAGACAGCTTGGAAAATGGCTGAGTTTACGTGACAAGGCTGAGGACAGCACCGCCACCTGTCACTGCAGGCCACAGCAGTGAGGCTGACTGGCGTTCAAAGCAAACGAGGAGATCTGAGGTCTCATAAAGGCAGTCACAAAGCAGAGGACTCTGCCACCTTTGTCTCTTATTCCAGATCCAAAGAGGTAAAGAGTCAAGAAGAGCCAGAGAACCTCCCTTCAGGGGGAGAGAGAGAGAATTGGGGTGCCCACCTCCACACTTGTTTAGATAAAGTTGTGAAACATATACACAAAGAAATACTACTTAGCTATTAAAAGAAGAAGAAATCCTACCAATTTACAGCAACACGAATGTAGTCCACAGAGAAAACAGGCAAAAACTAAGGAAGACAAAAAATAAATCAATCAATCTTTAGACTTTAAGACCAGTTAGTGGTCACCAGAAGAGAAGGGGCTGAGGATAACAGGTAAAAGGGGGAAAGTTATGCTGAAGGATGGAACTGGACTATTCGTGGTGAATTTAATGTAATATATTATAAACACATGTTGATTTTTTTTAATTTTTTAAATTTTTTATTATTTATTATTTTTTAATTTAATTTTAATTTTTTATTATTTTATTTATTTATTTATTTATTTATTTTTATTTGTACATACAGAACTGGGGTACAGGCCAGAGGCTCAGGGGTGGTGAGAGGCTTCACCAGAGACAGAGCAGGGAGCAGAACAGGCAGATCTACGAAGTACACTGCTGAGGGGAGCAGTGGGTGGGTCAGGAGAGGTCTGCCAGGCCATGTGGTCACCTTCGGGGCAGGCGGGGATCGAACTCATGCAGAAGTGGCTTTAGATTCTCAGTGCAGTGCTTTAACCCGCTGCGCCACCAGGGAGGGCCCACATGTTGATTTTTAATGATGTACACACAAAATACATGATGTTATAATGCAAATTTATTTCAATAAAAAATAAAAGAAATAAATGGAGGGCCCCATCTAAAGGCTCCCAGAAACTCCAGCTTTAAGAAGGAAGACGACTTAAAAAGGGACTTAGGCAGGGCTGTTGATGATAGAGATGAGGGGGAGGGGAATAGTGGGACACAGAATTTCAAAGAGTAAAAGGGAACGTATTACCTCACAGCCACCGCTCCACCTGAGGCCTGCTTTTGCTGCTGCTGTTCCTAGAGGGACTTTGGAGGCATGCAATTTATAGTAAGATTGAAGCCACTGGTGAGGGACTCCCTGTTGGTGCAAGGGGTTAAGTTTCAACACTGTGAAGCATCAGCAGCCACTGCAGCATGAGTTTGATCCCCATCCAGAGAGTTGCCCCACATGGTGCAGCAGACCTCTCCTGCCTCACCCACTGCTCCCCTCAGCAGTGTATTTCACTCCATCTGCCTGTTCTGCTCCCCACTCTGTCGCTGGTGAGTCTTCTCACCCTCCACCAACACCCACACCTCTGGCCTACACCCTAGCTCTTGTATGCATAAATAAATAGATCTTTCTTTTAAAATAAAGCCACTGGTGAGTCAAGTTATCATGAAATGACCTTTGAAATAGAAGCAAGTAGCTTTTAATTTGCTTGATCAGTAATAAAGCCTAACAAGTGGAAGGTACCAAGAAGACATTTCCATTTTCACTTTTTTTTGGGGGGGGAGGGTCAAGGAAAAGAATTTAAATTATAAACCAAAAATGAAAACAAAAAATAAACCAAGCAAGCTGTTAGGGAAGCAGCCAATATTCATTTTTGCTCCATCTCTAGATATTTGAACACAGCTGCTGGTTCTGGAGGGTGTCACTTACATATGAAATACAGAGAAGCCAAACATAAGATCAAATAAAGCCAAACTAAAAAATTAACCCTTGAAAGATGACTGTGGAGCTGCGTCTATCAGAATGGGAAGGGGGCAGATGAGGACAAAGGAGGAGGGAGCACAGGGAACTGTGGTAGTGGACTAGACCCATCAATTTCCTAGGAATGTACCCAAAGGACACAAAATCATTAATTCAAAAAGATCTGCACCCCTATGTTTACTGCAGCACTACTTACAATAGGTAAGTTATGGAAACAGCCTAAATGTCCAAAAATAGATAACTGGATCAAAACGATGTGGTATATATCCACCATGGAATACTATTCAGCAATCAAAAGATAAACTCATGCAAATTGCAGCAACATGGGTGGAACTAGAAGGAATTATGCTGAGAGAAATAAGCCAGAAGGAAAAAGAAACCATATGAGATGGTTTCATTTATAGGCGGAATGTAGGGGGAGCCAAATAAGAGATAAGGAGAAAAATAATAATAAACAACATTAATAGGCAATTATCAATCAGAGAGTCTCTTCAGGGGGAGAAAGAGGGAGAGAGATAAAAACAGGAGAGGGAAGAGTATAAGGGACTATGGTGATGGGGCACTATGGGTGAACTGGTAGTGGGAATTTTATGGGGACTACACCAGAGAGGAGAAAGCAAACATTGTACAAAAATGAATTATTAGATAAAATATATAAAATTTAATTAATTAGAAAAGAGAGCAAGAGTTGATTGATATTGGAGCTGAGCTTTCTATTTCTAGGCTGATGCAGAATGAATAAAGGATGTACTGACCTTCTTTACTTTTCAAATACACTTAAAATAAATAATCTTAAAAATATTTGTCTGGCATGAGTGAATATATAAATGACTTAAAGAATGTATGTAATGTGTGTCATACACAAATAATATGACAAATTTGAGAATGTCTGCAAAGTCAAAATAACATTTCTCCCTCTGCATTCCAAGCAGGGCACCATTTGGTGGTTAAGGAAGGTGATATAACTTATCCTAGCATAACTTAGGTTCTACAAATTTTTTAATTGTAAATTATTTGACTGCAGTTTACATTATTTTAACTTCTCATGGAGAGAACCCCTGTAAATATAATTTGAAAGGGAGATTTAGCTGTTAGGATTAAGGATTAATTTCTACATTTGTTTAGTTGCTTTCTCTTCCTTCAAAAAAAAAAAGGCTCAAAAGTAAAACAAAAGGACTGGAACAATATTTTATGCATCATTGGAGCAACAATTACTGTCTTTGAAGCCCTCTTCGACTGAAAGGTAATTTTTAGCATTTTCTAAATTCTAGTAAACAATTTTAAACACTAGAATCTAGAAATTTCAATGAAAGCATCAGTTCTCCTTTTGTGAGCAATGGTAATCAGGACTTTGCCAAGTGGGAAAAGGGCCTTTTGGCCCAAAGATATTCTTTAAAGTTGTAATTGTTTCCATTCAACGTTATTTTTAAGTTGTTTGCACCTACTTTAATGTTAGTAAAAGTCAGTTCTGGACGTGTTAATGCTTAACCTAACTAGATAGCTGCACAAAAAATCACTAAGGATTTGCTCCAATGAACATATTCGTTTTAATACCTTAAATTGTAGGAATTCATATTAGAAACTTCATTATCTTTTGTTCTCGAATCATCCATTGCAAATTGTACGGCCCAGTTTACTTCTGTGGACTTTTACATGTGGACTGCCCAGGGGGTCAATCCATCCAGAAAGACCTGGTGAGACCTACAGTCTCAGGAGAGCATATCCAGGCACAAATGGGGAGGCAGAGGCCCCTTCTGGTGGCACAGTGGGTTAACTTGCAGCACTATGAAGCTGTCCGCAGCCACTGAAGCATGAGTTTGATCCCCGGCCAGGGAGCTGACCCATATGGCACAGCAGACCTCTCCTGTCTCACCTGCTGCTCCCCTCAGCAATGTATTTCTGCCTGTTCTGATCCCCCATTTTGTCTCTGATGAATCCACTTACCCCCAGTACCTCTGGTCTGTACCCCAGCTCTTGTATATATAAATAATAAATATTTTTTAAAAATAGGGAAGCTGAGTTATTGCCTACTCAACCTACATGAATCAACTACTAGGAAGTGGGGAAGCAGAACTAAGACAAAGAGTTCATTGGCCATGGAACCAGGGTCAATGTCCCCTAACAATGGCAGGAATGTCTAGGTTCAAATTAAATGGAGCCAGGAAAAGTGTACCTGTAGGCTCCTGGCAGTGGCAGAGTCTGCACTAAAACAGTCTCTTCTACCTCGAGAAACAGCAGCAATTCTCAGAATTCCAGTATCTTCTGACCACTATTGTAGTTTCATTTAAGTTTTAAATTTTTTCACAAGTGATCACAGGTATGACAGCCAAATGGGTATCTAATGAAAAGTAGATGTCTTTCCAGATCATTCCTGGTTCCCTTTCTCCAAAGAAACCACTGTTCTAGCAGCTTGTGAGTCCCCCTTTAGGGATTTTATATATGCATGAGTAGACTCGCATATATATAAAAACAAAAATATCTAAATATACTACATTCGTTGTGCTTCTCACCCCATTTTACAACAATGCTTGGAGTGTAGACTGAAGAAATGTTTCTCTTCCTCCCTTCTATGTTCTTTAAGCTGGTTTATTAAATTAACATCAGATAAACAGCAAAAAGTTTATTAAATTTTGTTTGTATGGGGACCCCACAGAAATATGACCACCAAGGAAGACAAAGAAGTGACTAGTGGGGCCCTCCTTGGTGGCACAACAGGTTAAAGCACAGCATTACGAAGCTGGCCACAGCCACTGTAGCACAAGTTCCATCCCCCACCAGGGAAGTGACCCACATGGCGCGGCAGACCTCTTCTGACCCACCCGCTGCTCCCCTCAGCAGTGTGCTTCATCAATCTGCCTGTCCTGCTCCCCACTCAGTCTCTGGTGAATCCTCTCACCACCCTTGCACCTCTGGCCTAGACCCAGTTTTGCCTGCATAAGTAAATAAATCTTAAACAAAAAAAAAAGTGGCTACTGCAGGAGATTTTTATATCTTTCAGAAGATAAGAAACAAAAATTTATTTATAAAAACATAACAAGGAAAAAAAGAGTTAGGGCTTGGGCTGGTGAACTGATGCAGTAGCAAGGCTGGTTTATATGGACTCTCCAGCACTACACTTCTCAACCCTGGTGACAACGCCCTTTACCTCGTGGTGCAGGGAGGGCACCTCTCAAATGGCAGATTCTTCTCCTGCTTCCAGGGAGACAAGAAAGGTCTGAGTGTGGACCTATTTCTCCAGTACTTGTTATATTG
This sequence comes from Condylura cristata, assembly GCF_000260355.1. Taxonomy (NCBI): domain Eukaryota; kingdom Metazoa; phylum Chordata; class Mammalia; order Eulipotyphla; family Talpidae; genus Condylura; species Condylura cristata. Next base: position 11,464,379 of record NW_004567137.1, read on the forward strand.
TTATTTTTGAATCAAATATGTCGGAGTGGCATCTTTTATGGTGGTATTTCCTATTCTGGTACGTTCTACTCTCACTTCAAGTTCATTCTTTATCCATATATAAAGAAGTTATTTATTCATTTTAACAGCTTCTACTGTATTTTAATACTGGCAGTTATTGTACTTCATCTAATTCATTTCACTTGAATCTTCATCTTTAATGTAAATCATGTGTATTAAGCATCTAGGAAAATACATGGCATGCAGGTGGCTTTTCTACCCTATTATGTGACACCGAGGAAGTTACTCAATTCTCTAAATTTGTTTTCTCAGTTATATGACAAGGACAATCTCTTTTTAGTTATTATGGCTGGATATCTACCAAACATATGCTCTCTCTTCCAATGCATAGAGTCATTTCTGGAAAGAGGGTTTCCAGATGACAAGCTGCATTTCCTAGCTCCCTTTACCTAGTGTCAGTAAGACACTAAGTTTTGCCAAAGGAAGCTGTGAAGAAATAGTAATATATGTCAGTTCATGACAAGGACAGTTAGAGCCATAACTATACAGGAGCCTCCCTGGTGGTGCTAGGGTTAAAATCTCAACACTACCAAGCTATCACCAGCCACTGTGACATGAGTTTGATCTCTGTCGATGGAGCTGACCCACATGGCACAGCAGACTTCTCTTGCTTCGTCTGCTGCTCCCCTCAACAGTGCATTTCAGTACAGATGCCTGTTGTGCTCCCAACTCTGTCTCCATACCTCTGGCCAACACCCTGTTCTTGCATGCAAAAATAAAATCAAACTAAATCTTTCTAAAAAACACAACTATACACTAAATCATATCATTGGGGTACAAAAAATTCCAAATTAATATGGAACCACAAAAAATAAGATAACCTAAGGAAGTATTTAGGCATAGTAGTTGCTAATAATTAAGTAGCATCTATTATAATATTATTGTTATTAATATTGTAATGATATTAATATTGTAATAACAGTTATTAATGTCTCTCCATATGAATAACATGGCTTTTCTTGCACCATCTTTAGTAAGGGCTTAGTGTTTGGCTACCAGAGCAGGGATGGGGTATTGAGAAGAGGGAAGCTTCAATAACATATGTTAAGTAAATAAATGATATAGATGACATAAAAGTAAAATATTACATGACCAGATGAATATTTTCAAAACAAAATTCATATTTTATACTTAAGAAAATATAACTAAATATGCAATAATCACTAACTTTGTAAATTTAGGCAAATGCTTGCTGGATCTCACCTTCCTTATGTCTAAACATGAAGCCAGTGACAGAGTGAAAGATATGAAGACATCTTAAAAATGAGGCCTGAACGGGGGTGGGGGGTGGGGAGGGAAGTGCACGGGATTATGGTGATGGCACACGGGTGATTTGGTGATGGGAAACCCGCGGGGATTACAATTGAGATGGGAAAAAAAATGTACAAAATGATGTAAAAATAAACTGTTATAAAATTTAAAAAAAAAATGAGGCCTGAATACTGGAGGTTAATGCTTTTACTCAGGTTGGCAATAGGGGGTTGCTACAGCCCGAGTCTATTAATCACTGGAAGCCGATTACAGCATCAGAAAAGCAGCATGTCGAGGACTATTTACAGGCGTTCATCTCCTGGCTTGTTGCCCCTACCTTGCTGGCACAAGAAGTCGCTTATTTCATTTATTTATCTTTAAAGTGAGAGAAATACATAGCTGCCTCCCACTTCAGTTGCAATATCCACCCAAGTGCTTCTAATTTACTATGTATGAGTTTACCTGCTCTAAGATTTTTCTGTTTGTGGAGTTTGAAACTGTTCACGGTTTAAAGAAATTTGGAGATTATTTTAGTCTGATTGTTATCTCTGCTTCAGATGTGAAGCCTGCTGTTTCACATCAGACTGTTCAAAACAAACTGTTAAAAATAAAAAACTTTATAGAGTTTATCTAACGCAGGGATAAAAACTCAAAATCAAATAGTTTCATATTCTGTTCTTGCTGTTAACCCAGCATATAAACTATTCCCTGTAGCAAAAGTAACATGTTTTTGCCACGTATTAAAATTAAAATCTTGTAAAGCAGCAAGCGATGTTTTTTATCCATATAGGGTTGGCCTAAGGATGCTCCCACAACTTATTAAGTAACGTTCTCTTTACTACAGAGTAGATTAGTAATAGGCAATGTCCTCCAGGAAGTACCCACATCTCAGACTCCTCTTATTCCATCAAGATTGCTGCGATAGAAACCTCCCTAACAGCCATGGAAGGGCCCAAGGGAAACCACTCTGGCCAGAACTGTGAAAGTTTTTGGGAAAAGGAACGTCCTAGTCTCCAAACACTAAACAAAGGTCATTCCTGAAGGAGTGCTTCAAGGTCATGAAGGATGAGGGAAGTCAAAATCTCAAAAGATTTTTTGGAAAATGGGAGGCCCAGGAACATGGTTATGTGGCCAAGCAAGACTGTGGACAGGGCCAGCAGTGCTGGAATCCCTGACTCCCGCACTGCAGAGAAAGATGCTCACTCTAAACTCTCGGCTTATCTGCAGGGGACACAACTCTCACATGGTCTGCAGATTTTATGGTTGTTTAATATGTGCACAGGTTTTCTTAGGTCCACAATCCCATGTTACAGTGTCCCTGCAATAGGATGCGCTTATAGTGAAACAGCACAAAGCAGGAACAGTCCTAAAGGGCTAACCATTAAGCCTGGAGTGACCGCAAGTAGGTGCCTGTGAGTACGAGCAGCATGGGGTGTCCCGCACACAGTTGGGGAATCAGAGTAATCCTTGCCTTCTGGGATTTAAGCTAGTGAAATGTATCCCATGGAGGAATGTGTATGAGAAGAAATCAGTAGATTGCCCATAACTGGATGATGGAAGCAATCGAGAAAGTATTTCAACTCTAAACTGGATGTGGGAGTTGTAACTAAGTGCCAAATTGCTGACTAAGATTTACTATTCCTTTCCAGGGACAGGAATAGAAGAGAGCAAAGAGGAAAAGGACTAAAGAAGAAAAACATGAACTAAGAATTTCAAAAGAATGAAGGGCAATTTGTTACAGTCAGTCTACTTAATATGATATATTCCTTTTGCAACTTTATATTATTTACAACTCCACTGAAGTGGAGTTCTCCTGATATGTAAAAAAGGGAGTGACCTAAGTGAGGAATACATACTTTTTGGTCATAAGAAATTGTTATACAACATAAAAATTCAAGTCAGTCTTCTTTACACTTCAGTCTCTTATAAGTTTAAGTAATGTATGTCAGCAGAGGTCAGTCAAGTCTGAGAACTGAAGGCTGCAAATCAACTTAGTTTACTATAGCCTAAAGGTAACACTACCTTGTGAGGCCTCTTCCTGTGTAGGTAACTGGAGGTCTTTTTTGGGGGGTGCAGTGAGAGACTTCACCAAAGACAGAGTGGGGAGGACAGGCAGATCAATGAAGTACACTGCTGAGGGGAGCAGAGGGCGGGTCAGGAGAGGTCTGCCGCGCCATGTAGATCACCTCTGGGGTGAGGATCAAACTCACTCTGAAGCGGCTGCAGCTGGCTTGCAGTGCTGCGTCCTAACCCCTTCCGCCACCAGGGAGGGCCTGGAGTTCTTTGATAACAACCTAATTTCATATGTTCACTTTTTTTAAATAAACATTTGTTATTCAGCTGTGATTACTCCTAAATTTAGGAATAACAAATTAAGGAATAAATAATAATAATGGGATTACTTCCTCCTCGTTCTGCTGTACCAAATGTCACTTTATTTGCATATGCAGTGGAGGGGGACTGGATCCAGAAATAGTGAGAGAGACACTGACCCAGTGACAAATTTTGGACCCTTTGCCTGGTAACACAACCACTTTTTTATATCAGAATTAAAGAATTGTCAAGCTTCCAAATCAGTTAAAAGTTCAATGTAATTATAGATCTCTAATGCAATAAAGTGGAAAGGAAATAGCTTTCTTCCACGTTTTTGGAAAAAACCTAAAAACAGCTTTTCCCTGTTTGTTTTGCCCACCTGTCCTGTGTAAAACAAGAAGTAAACTGTAAGTTTAGTGCCTGTCTACCAACAGGCTATGACCACTAGTATCTCAATATTAGCAATCAACTTGTGGTGAACTTGATGCAGTGGATACACAAGATTCACTCAATAATGTCCACCTGAAATCATCCACCTGTGGATGATGTTACAAAGCAACTTTATTTCAATTTGAAAGAAAAATAAAACAAGAAATAAAGACAAACTATAAATGAAGGATTGGGAAGGGTGCCTTCAACAGGGCCACCTAATGAAGACCTCATTGGAACTGAGCTCTTATATATAAAAGTGAACCTCTGAGCAGCCAACGGGGGGAGGGGCACCTGTGACCCAAGGCCAGCCAGGCTAACAGCAGCAAGGCCTTCATTCCTGGTCCCAGAGTCAGGCGTGAAGCATAGCATCTCTCAACTCTCTGAGCTTCCCTCATCACCTTTCATGAGTAAGTAAGTGGATTAAAATATCATCTACAACCACTGAGAGAAGTGTACGAGACATCCTGGCAGCGTTCACATAAGAGGTATAACTGAGGAATCTACTTATTCATTTCTGTACAGTTTGCTGCAGATGGACCAATTTCCCCTGACAAGCTTTCACCATTTCTAGAATATACATATTAACTTTATACATTTATTATTTAATGTATTTATTGCATTTTCTTATTTAAAGAAAAATGTAATTTTCTTTTTTTTAACAATACCTTGTACCTATGGGTATATGCATATATATATTATATGCAAAAACAAATCAAACTTGCAATCCTTATTATATGAAAAAACAAAACTTACACATTAACAATAAGGTTGGCCCTCTATGGTGGAGCAGTGGGTTGGCACTGCCCTGCAAAGCTTAGACACAACGTGGCCACTTCAGTGCAAGTTTGATCCCTGCCCTGTAGGTGACCCACATGGAGCAGGAGAACACTCCTGTCTTGCCCGCTGCTCCCCTCTGCAGTGTACTTTGTGGATCTGCGTGTTCTGCTTCCCACTCTGTTTCTAGTGAATCCTCTTGCCACCTCTGCACCTCTGGCCCATACCCCATTTCTGTATGCATAAATAAATAAAATCTTTAAAAACATAAGAATAAGCTTAACACCTCTTTAGATACCCTCCTGAAGTAACTGCTTCCTGCAGGGGTCACTTAGCACATGAATTATCTGAAGCTGAGGTCAACTGAGAAACTTGTCCCATTCCTTTAACTACATAGATGAGTGAAAATTAGGGGTATTTCCAGTATTAGCATTTTTCCAGAAATAACTTTCTATCAGAAAAACAGATCTACAAGGCAGGGAAAACCACTAATTAGAGAACATCTGGTTTTTGTCCCATGAGTCACCCTCTCCTGGTCATATGACTTCCCCTCCTCCTCTCTACTTAAAGCCCCAGGACACTAGCTCATTCCTCAGCCCAGGATTGACAGAATGAGCTAAGGACAGAAATGTCTAGTGAATCAGAATCCACATCTATGTAGATCCTCCACAAATATGCAATTAAATGTGTTCTTTCTCCGACCATCATCTAACTGTTCAACTCATTGCTGGATCAGTCCAAGAAGAACCCACAGGGACAGAGGCAAATTTTCCCTCTTACCTGACACTATCCTCACACACTATGACATCACGGGTGTGTGTCTACCCACATAAGAATTACATATGTCCATTTTATTTTAAACATTAATGGTATTTTACAAACTGCACCTTGTTTTGCTGCTGGAATTGTGTTTAGGTCAATATGTGTGGACTAGTTACAATTTAGGAGGTAGTGGAAAAGTTTTCTTGTTTTAGAAGATAAAGTTTAGATAGCTATATAAATTCTAAAAATAGTGTTTAATACATAACACCACTGGAATCAGTGAGGCACATCCCTAGTAGCTAGCTAGCTATATGACAAACATTCTAGAACGTAGTAAGAAAAGGGATAATTTGTAGGTTATGAGATTATGTAATTTTTAAAAATATATGTTGTGCGGGTGTATGTTCATATGTGAATACACAAAAGGGGAAAGATGTGATCCAAAACTATTTAAAGTGGTTAGTTTTATTTAAGTAATGGCTTTCGTTTTAGTATTGGTGTGAACTTTTCTAACTTTTCTAACTTTATGTGTTGTGAATTTGAAGACACTTGGCCAAGGACAGCTGACTCACTGAACCAGCAACTACCATGTATTTATTTTATGCTTAATTATCCAAAAAGTATGTACTATCTGTCTTATTTTATTAACCTTGTTCACTGTTAGTGAGAATGATTTGAATTTTACCTGAGCACCAGACACTATGTTAAAAATGTGGCTAAATGGTGATAAAATTGTAACATATTTCACCTCCTCCATTTATCCTGAATTGGGTTTTACTGGAATCACTTGGTGGCCTTATTAAACTTTAGAATTTCTAGTAGTTGGTAAAATATTCTTAAGTTTTTCCCAGATATAAATCCACAGGTTTAAGGACAGCTAATCTTTGACAAAGGAGCAAAGAAGATACAATGGAACAAAGAAAGTTTGTTTAGCAAATGGTGCTGGGAAAACTGGGAAGCTACATGCAAAAGAATGAAGCTAGATCACTACCTCTCACCATACACAAAAATAAACTCAAAGTGAATTAGAGATCTAGACATAAGAACAGAAACCATAAAATACCTGGAAGCAAAGATGGGCCAAACACTACATGACATACACTTCAGCAACATCTTTAAAATACAGCTCCCAATGCAACAATAGTGAAGGCAAGGATAACTAGATGGGACTACATCAAGTTAAAGACTTCTGTACAGCAAAAGAGACACTACAAAAAACAGACAGACATCCAACTGATTGGGAAAAAATTTTCTTATACAAAACTAGCGATAAAGGATTGATCACAAAAACATACAGAGAACTGAGGAAACTCAGCAAAAATAAACAACCCCATCAAAAAATGGGCAGAAGAGCTAAAAAGACACTTCTCCAAAGAGGAAATGCAGATGGCCAACAAGCA
>NW_004567137.1:11472865-11483276 GCF_000260355.1 Condylura cristata
CTGCGCCACCAGGGAGGGCCAAATTTAGTATTTTACATTGACCATAGTAGACTGATTTTTATTAGTAGTATGTTATTTCAGGTCCCCAAAATTGTCAGAATTTTTGAAATGTGTTTATAATTTCCTGCCAGCTTATTAGGTAAAGATGATCTGATTATCATCTCAGTGTATTAACTTTCAATAAAATCTTTTACGATTCCAAATGAATTTATTAATTTCTTCAAGTTCAGCTTATATAATGACTATTAAGTTGCATTCACTAAAAGCAGACAATCTCCCTCCCTCCTTGTCCCTACTGCTACCATACATGTCTATGTGCAGGTTATGTTAAAACTGTTGTACTGTTCATCAACAAAGGTAAAAGCAATAAGGGTTCAAGGAGAATTCTAAGGCAATTCAACTCCGATGGTCTGAAAAAAACTGTAAACAGAGAGTGACTCCTGAGAGTTCATTTGTTTCGGCCATTAGAGTTTAAAAAATTGCTCAGTTAGAAACTTGCTTTTGTAGTCATATTTGGTCATTTGGTCTTTTCCCTTTCCTAGGAAAGGGCACTGAAACAACTCTGTCCACCACGAAGGGGAGCTCAAAGTCAGAAGCTATGCAAAGGAGAAACACAATAGTGGCCGCAGCTTCTTTACCTCCAGACACTATCATGTCCAGTATTGTTGGTGCCATGTTCAGATAACACCAGCCAGAGAAATGAGCCTAGGAAAGAAGAACTGAAGGAATCAGCTTTGACCAAGACAAAGAACTCTTACTAAGAGCAATGAACTCAGCTAATTTTAAAAGTCATGGAGTGAGGGCCCTCCCTGGTGGCGCAACACGTGAGGATGCAGCACTGCAATCCATGCAGCCACTTCAGTAAGAGTTCAAACCCCTGCCCGGGAGGTGACCCACATGGCCAGCAGACCTCTCCTGGCCCGCCCACTGCTTCCCTCAGCAGTGTACTTTGTCCATCTGCTTGTTCTACTCCCCACTGTGTCTCTGGTGAATCTTCTCACCACCCCGGCACCTCTGGCCTGTACCCCAGTTCTGTATGCACAAATAAATTTTAAAAAAAGTCATGGAGTGGAATGATGAAGAACATGGGCTTGGGCTTTTGGCTGATATGGTAAAAAATGCAACTATTTGGTTGGTGCTTGTGTAACACCATTTCCATCCCCCCCTTTTTTTTTAAAGATTTATTTATTCATATAGAACTGGGGTACAGGCCAGAGATGCGGAGGGTGAGAGGATTCAGCAGAGACAGAGTGGGGAGCAGAACAGGCAGATCGATGAAGTACACTGCTGAGGGGAGCAGCAGGCAGGTCAGGAGAGGTCCGCTGCGCCATGTGGACTCTCCCCGGGCTGGCGGGAATGGAGTTCATGCAGAAGTGGCCTAAGCTTCTTAGTGCAGTTCTTCAACCCGCTGCGCCACTAGGGAGGGCCCATTTCCATCTTTTTAAGCCTTTATCTGTGTCTCTCTCTATATATTTTAAAGATTTATTTATTTGTGCAAACAGAACTGGGGTACAAGCCAGAGGTGCAGGGGCAATGAAAGGATTTACCAGAGACAGAGTGGGGAGCAGAACAGGCAGATCGTCAAAGTACACTGCTGAGGGGAGCAGCCGGAGGGTCAGGAGAGGTCTAACACGCCATGTGGTCACCTCCAGGGCAGGCGAACTCATGCGCAAGTGGCTTTAACCTCTTAGTGCTGTGCTTTAACCCTTGGGCCACCAAGGGAGGGCCCTATCTGTGTCTATATTTAAGGTGTTTTTTGTAAAAACAAAACCAAATCTATATATACAGTTACATCATTTTAAATCCAACCAAATTTTCTCTTTTAATTGGTGTTTCTCACATTTACACTTAATGTAACTACTGAAATAGATTTAAGTCCAATATCTCAAATTGCTGTGAATTTGTGCCATCTAATTGTGCCATCGTTCCTTCTTTTTTGCCTTATTTCATATTTATGAACTATCTATCTCATTTTCTCTATTATTTTACTTTTGAATTCATTTATCATTTTCCTGGAAATTGCAAAATTCATTCTTCTAAGTCCATCTTAATATAGTAATTCTGCCATTCTCCAAAGTATGGATGAAACTTCTAACCACTACATTTAATAAAGCTGTATTATCTTATTTGATCTTGCCAATATTTTACTTCTATATATTATTTTATTCCCACAAGTCACTTTAAATCTTGTGGCTTTTTTGCTCAATACTCTTTTTTTTTTAATTGAAATACCATTGGTTTACATCACTGTTTATGTTTCAGGAATATGGGTCTCCCCCCTAAGGGGTACCATACTGCACCCATCACCAAGACACTACTATCATCCATCACACCCCCTCCACTTTGCACTCACCCTTCTCTCTCTCTTTGTTATTCTCAGTTTTAGTCAGCTTTCTAGGGTTCATTTTTAGTTTGGCTGCTTCTGACTGTTTAGTTATATTCACTATATTCTACATATAAGTGACAGTATTTGCCTTTCTCCTTCTGACTTATTTCAGTCATATCATTCCTTCCATCTCCATCCATAGTGCCAAAAATGACATGAGTTTACCTTTTTTTTGATCAGTGACTAGAATCCTATTCTGTGTATCTACATCTTCCTGGCCCACACTTCTGTATTTGAGCATTTAGGTTGTTTCCATAGCTTGGCTATGGCACAGCCTTTATTTTTACAAAATTTTACCCTATTTGAAGTTGCTATTTTACAAGAGTTGCCCAGAATGTTCACAAAGTTCTCTAAACCAGGGTTAGGGTCAACTCCAGTGTTCTTCCACAAACTCTGAGATCACTTAAACACCCACCTCGCCTCCTGACCTCAGGCAGCTGCTCTTTTACTAGGATTCTCAGAGACGACATGTAGCCCGGAAATGGCCAAGGTCCCAGGGACATTTCCAAGCAAACACATGGAGAGTCTATCTATTCCCTCTGATACTCTAACCTTCTGAACCCACTTGCAATTCACAGCCCTAAACTCTAATCTTTTCCTATTGCCAGAACTATACTTTTCTGACTCATGAACTGAAAATGGCCCCAAGGAGAAAACTTGAGTAAATGTGGGGCTGAGCTCTGTCTGGAATTGTGTCCCTGCACTGATTGCTTTCCGAGTGGTTCCAATGTTGTATATATTTAGGGATAGGTTTTATATTTGTTCAGTCAAAGAAAAAGTCCTATCATAACCAAAATCAATTTTTCTTTTGCCTAACAGAAAACCAAGTAAACAAATGTAACAATAAAATGCCCTCTCAAATCAAAAAATGACTATTAACACCAGCAAAACAAGGGAAGAAATATGATTTTCTTACCATAAAACTTCCAAATGAATTTTCCAAGGGAATAAAAGAAGCAATACTGATGAGCCAAAAGATCTGTGTATTCCTCCTCACCAATAATGAATACTTCCAAACATGGAGTTACCGCTGATAGTGTGAGTAATCAGAATGGAAGTGACTCAGGGGACAGAGTAGGGGAGGATTCCAAGTATGAATGAGAGTGCCATCTCAAGCGTGAGGAAATCTTTTCTTTGGAATGGGGAATAAATAACCCAGATACACACACTCAGTCATGCTAAAGGACTGGGTTAGACTTAAGAAGAAAAGCAGAATATGTAACATTTAATGGAGGCTTCACAGAGACTCTAAGGACATTTTCTCTTTTCTTTATGATCTCATGTCAGGATAGTAGAAAAAGTGAAATGTTCTATCTGTAAACCATTGCTCCACCGAGAAAACAACAGATGTCAGGTCAGGTATAGATCAGAACCAACTAGATTTCATTCACTCTGTACCACAGAAAATATTGTATAAAAACCAACATACTAAACACAGAATAAGTAATGCGGAAAAGGAAAGAAGGAGTCAAAGTCTGGTAATGAGGAAATAAAAACAGCTGAAGGAGGAGCTAGGTATTTCCAATTACACAACACCAAAGGCCTTACTGAAAATATAAGTTAATAAAAAAAAAAGAAGGGCTTAATCAAAATAAAGGATAATACAAAGCTATGGTAAAATAACTCATCAAGTGAATCCATTCCATTTAATTATATCACTTAGCTGAAAGCACCTTGAGAATGAGAGTTACAGAACAAACACAAATGTTCTAATTTTGACAATGAGAAGGGAATACAGAAGTAAAAATATAGGAGGGAAAGGAAGTGAGAGGAATGATATCCTTCTTGTTAAGTAACAAGTCAATTGATGTCAACAAAAACTACATATGGTTGGGCCCTCCCTGGTGGCGCAGCGAGTTAAAGCACAGCACTGAGAAGCTAAAGCCACTTCTGCATGAGTTTGATTCCCGCCTGCCCCAGAGGTGACCACGTGGACCTCTCCTGACCCGCCTGCTGCTCCCCTCAGCATGTACTTTGTCGATCTGCCTGTTCTGCTCCCCACTCTGTCTCTGGTGAAGCCTCTCACCGCCCCTGAGCCTCTGGCCTGTACCCCAGTTCTGTATGTACAAATAAATAAATATTTAAAAAAAAAAAAAAGAAGCTTAAGTCACTGCCTCATGAGTTCGATCCCCGCCTGCCCTGGAAGAGATCCACATGGCGCGGCAGACCTCTCCTGGCTGCTCCCCTCAGCAGTGTACTTCGTCGATCTGCCTGTTCTGCTCCCCACTCTGTCTCTGGTGAATCCTTTCACCCTCTGCATCTCTGGCCTGTACCCCAGTTCTGTATGAATAAATAAATAAATCTTTAAAAAAAAACTACATATGGTTAAATATAAACAATGTAAATATACACATAACCACATAAATATAAATGTAATCAAATACAGTGTTAAATATAATGAAGTCAGGTTTGAGCTTATGAAATAGTTTAACTATTCAGGAATTTTTAGGATAAAATAGCTCAAGAGGTAACTAAACCTCTACAGTTCTGCCATCTTTTAAGTTTCAAGAGTATTTTTTTTTTTACTAAAATAGCATTTATTTATTAAAAATATGCTAATGAAACTTAGTATATGTAAATGCTATTTCATGTACCTAACAGTTTATTCTGTGCTCTACATAGATGGAATAATGCTCATATGGTAACTGGTTATTTCTGGGGAGTGTGATTTGGGGGTGATTTTCTATATCTTTATATTTTATCAATGACAAATTACTTACAATGAATATGCTTATCATCTACACACATGTGAACACACACACACACTCCATAAAACAACATACACACACAATTCCAGTGAGTGAGGGTTGAACTCACTTTTCATCTGCTAGTTTTGTGTTAAATGTCTTAGGTTAAGGCTGAAGCCAGGCTAAGAGGTAGGAGTGTAACAAGACCTCACGCCAGGAGAATTTCTACCCAGTATGAACCTACTGAGGAGCTGTAAGTAATAGGCCTCCTCTGCTGTTCTTAGTGATCCATGAAGCAGGGAGCAATGATTATTTTTTGCTGCTTTTTAGACAAAGAAAGGACTCCCATTGACAGGGTAGGTGCTGATGCTATAGCATACGGTTCCAATACAGCTCGTTTTATCACCTGGGGCACCATGTCAAGATCTGCAGGTGTGTGTGCAAATGTGTCCCTAGATGAGAGAGGAATGCCAGTCTCCATGGGTGGGTGATGTGGGAAATGGAGAGAAATAGGTTCCACAGAGAAGATCTCAAAGAACCAAAACATAAGGGACCTGGCTAGAGTCCTCTGCACTATTTTCATGAAAGAGGGAGGCAAAGTGGGTGCTTCAACTTAAATTTCTGTGAGACATGCATATATTAAGTTCTTTCATGAATATAGGATTTTATCGTGAAAGAAGGTTACGACCCAAACACCACTATGCACAAAATTCCTGAGCAATTCAAAGATTCCTGCTGGCTGGGAGAAGGTCTCTTTCCTGAACCCCAGACTACACGTTTAACTTCTTACTGGCTATTCTATCCCCCACACACCATGTAAGAAAGCCAAACATAATCCTCCCTGTTTGTGTTCCTTCACTCAATAACTATTTTTCAAATACCCATCATGTGCAGTGCTGGGGTGGAGACAGGGACTACACCCCTCTATTCAGAAAATGCAAGGTTATGAAGACAGAGAAATGAACACGAGTACAACACAAACAGGATGACTGATCATGGGGTGCTGTGGGTCAGCTTCGCCAGTTTAGGTACATGTTGGGGAGCGAAGATAGATTTGTGATAAGGGAGTTGGAGGGGATACACTGTTTTTTCAAAAACTCAGCAACCAGGAAATTCCTACCTCTGCTGGGTGCAGCTGACTCCATTAAGCCTGGCCCACCCAGTGGCTTTCCAGGTACGTCCTGGCCTGGGGGCTGACTCCCTGGCTGCATCTTCCATCAGGGACATAGAGCAGATTCCTCATGAAGCCCTAAGCCCCTCTCCTTCAGATCACAGAGGTTTTCTGGAGGCCACCTGGTACCTTGGAAAGAAGGCACAGACTCTGAAGGGAAAGAAATTGTCTTGGTGTTCCCCTGCTCCTTTGATCAGAAGTTTCGGTTTAGGGAAACCACTGAGGCTCTCCACTCACCTCCTCATTTATGAAAGGCTAATAATGACAATACCGCAGCTGACATGAGAGAGGGGAAAGCAGGTCTTGTCCAGTGTGAAGATGAGTCTTCTATGTTTGATTTTGAGGGCGACTGGGCATGACTTCGTGTTATACAACGTGTTTACAATGTGTGAAACACGTTGATCAAGTGAGGAGAACGTGCAGCGTTTGGGACTTTCTCAAATATAGATACGCATTTCAATTGAATTCATTATTTATGGCTCTTGTAGCATGTCTCAGCCTCTAATCTGGCCAGGATTTCATTCCAACTATGTACTAGGCCTTGGGTAAGTTCTTTATCCCTTTCTCCGGTTTCCCCTTGGGTATCAGGGATAATGAACTGTTCCTCAAAGGGACTTTGTGAAGATCACCTGAAGTATGGAATAGTAAACACCACGTAGTGATGCTTTCACACGCAACACTTTAAGCCAAGGACAGATGTCCTGTGGCCAGGACCTAGAGGCCCAGCACCTATGAAGAAGGGACGCACTGTTTGGGGATACAGCTGAAGGGGGAGGTTGCAGTCTTTCCAGCCCTGGAGGCAGCATGGCGGGACCGGAGGAACCGGGTCTGGGCCCGGTAGGGGGCGCCGCAGCGCCGCACTGCAGCATCCTGTGGCAGAGCCAGGGCCCGGCGGGCAGAGCTCGCGTCCTGCCGCAGTCCCTCCGCCGCTAGTCGGAGCGAGCGCCAGCGAGGACACCCCCACCCCCGCCCGCACTTGCTGCGGCCGCTCCCACCCGCGATCACAGCCTGCAAACTCGGAAACGCCACCCGCCAGCTTCGCAGCGCCGCGTGCAAGGGCTGCGCCGACCCCCGGGAGCGATTCCGAACTTGAAGGGGACCGCGGCTCTCCCGGCCTGGAGAGTGCGAACAGGTGAGAGTCACGCTTGTGCCCAGGTGGCTATATTGGGATGACTTCCTGCAGACCCTTCCAAGCCCCTGAAAGGTGGGCCTGCGGTCAGTTCTTCTGGTCACAGGGTCCTCTCAGGGCGGTTTTGGGGTTCACTGAGAGGGGGTGTGGGAGCCCACGACTACAGTTTGACGGCGCCCTCCGGGCTGAGACCTAGGAGGATGCCCTAAGACGGAGGCTGCTTTTGACCCTTGGCTGGGAGCTAGGGACCTGCATCCCGCTATTGGCGTGTTTGTTTACCCTCCCAGGATACCTGTTGCTTTCAGAGCGACGCGCTAGCCGGGGCTTGGACAGCCCTCCCTGCTGCAGCTGCAGCGTTGTATAAGGAAGGAAAATTCCTGGTAAGGAGATTAGAGAACTTGATTTCAGAGCTAGAGAAGAAGTGGCCCAGAGAGAAACCCATCCTCAGGTCCAGACTAGAAGGCTTGCTTCCCTCAATCCTACATCTGCACTGTATTTTGATGAGAACGTAAATACAGAAGTTAGGAAAATAACCTTGTAAAGATGCTTGCTTTTTCTTCCCTTCCAAGAGGAAGTAAAAAGCATGGACTTAGGGAAGTATAATGTTAGGAATGATTGATGGTGAATGAAATCTTTCTCTAAATAAATAAGAAAATCAGGTCTTAATCTCGCACATAGCTAGGTAAAACTTTAGTCTTAGGTGTGATAGGAATTCAGAAGTTTTTGACCTAGAAAAGCACTGTCCACGTGAAAAAGTGAATGGCAACTTCTAGACCCAACCAGAATAACTCTGCAATAACATGCAGATATATTTTCCTAGGTCCATGTTATGGGAAATCTTAGATTGTGAATTATTCTGAACATAAGAAACTTGGCAACAACAATGGGTCAACAATGGACGCATTCAGCTTTGTTTTCTATATCAAATATAACTTTCCACAGGTGAAGGAAAATACGTCAGTTTGACTTCTTTTAAATGATTTTTCTAAACATTTTAACAATAGTCAACTAACTGTATTAGGTTATAAATGGAAAAAAAATTTTTTTAAAGTATCACTATCTCATGTGAAATTCCTATGTCTCTGAAACCATTTGGGAGTTACTGAAATATTGACTTACCAAATTTTTTTTAAGAAATCACATTTGGTGCTACTTTCACGAGAGCATATCAGATAATTACTTGGATTTTATGTGTATGGGAATGAACAGTTTTGTACGAAATAACAAATTATTGTTTATATAAGCTCCAGACATGTGCATGCTATGTTTTAAAGAAATGCATGCTATTCTTCCTTAGAATTTACATGTAGTCAATATCCCATGTGGTATATTTCCATGATGCTTCTGTAAGGAAGCAATGAACTTTAAATATGGGGCTTTTTGTTAATGAATGCATATAAAATACAAAGAAGAAAATGCTTTTATCTGTAGCCAAAATATGGGGTCTGGAGAAGTTGCAGCTGTTAAAGCTTCTGGTTTTTGTTCTATTAATTATTACTCAGAAGTTTTTCCATTATTGGGGATGAATTAAGCAAGAGCCAATGTCAATGGTAATATGGTAATGTTAACCTTAACATCCTCCAAAGCGACCCTGTCACTATGGGAGTCACTGAACACAATGTTAGGTATAGATTGATTGTTTTCTTCATGATACATCTAAACCATCACATCTTAATGTATTTTAGAATTACTTGCAGAAGGCTTTTCACTGCTTTCTTTCCCCGAAGAAGCTCTCTTTGCATATCTGTAGATGACAAAATACTGGCAACAGCTAGTTGCATGTTTAGATAATAGATTTGTGTTTCAAAAATATTTTTACAAACTGGGAAAATGGATGAAATGAAGATTAAGTTTGTCTTCATCTTATTTTAGTTTAAGAAGGATAAAAGGGTTTTGAAGCAATGACTACAGACCTTCCAAAGAGGGGAGTCTATAGTTCATGTGAAAGATGTAGCCTTTACTTGAGCGGCTGTGGTACAACATGACCGCACTGCCCAGAGAAATGACAGGAAAAATCGCTGTGCACTAACTTTTTGCTGGATTGCTTTGTCAGGTCACATCTTAAGTGGTACATGCATGCAGTGGATATCACGTTTCAGAGTGCTGATAGGGCAAGTTGGGGGAGAGGGAGAAAGAGCTGCATATGTGCATATGTTGAAAATGAAAAAAAATCCATAAACAAGAACATTTATCTCCTGGAGAATAAGAGAAGATGCTGGGGATTTCCCTAGAAAGCAGCAGCCCAGATGGGACAAAGGTTCCTAATAGTTCTAGGCTATGTGAAGAGGCTGAGTCAAAGAAAAAAAAAAGGCAACTTACTGCCCTCCTCCTTGACCCCCATGTCTCCCAACCTAGAATTGGGAAATCAGATTTTCAGGAAGGATTGCTGTAATGACTAGAGCATCCCCTGGGCTGACCCGAAGACTCTGCATTTCCATGGAGCTGAAGCACCCACCTGTCTAAGATGTGCTCAGGTGTCCCCCCTACTTTTTGTAAGTTTACTTTAAGCCACTTAGCTTTAGATTTGCATTAGTCCCTGTTACCATTAAAAGAAGGAAATGTGACTTCTAAACAGCGTCAGTGTGAGTTGCAGTAACTGTTCTGGAGGCATCAGCCCCACTAGGTTCCTGCACTCTCACAGCATGGGAAACCTATTGTGTCATTTCTCAAGCTGTAGGGTGACAACATAAACTAGCTTACTTGAAAAAGAATCAGGTTGGGGCATGGGATTTATTTCTTATGTATCAGGGCTTTATGTCTGGAAGAATATAATTAGGATGTTATGTATCAATCCTGGAACAGACATGTCTGTCACGTGACTTGATCATGTAATCCAGTGTGAAGTGATTGTGAAATGCAAAGTTAATTGTATCACAGTGGGATTGACTAATCTGAATGTATATTATTCAGCCCAAAGGGAAATAAAGAATTCCAAATATGACTGTTCCCTAGCAGCTGTGTAGAGGATGTTTATAGCCATGTGGAAAATACATGTACTCACATACTTCAAGTATTAGTTATCAATTATTGAAAAAAAA
>NW_004567137.1:11483468-11556188 GCF_000260355.1 Condylura cristata
GGGTCAGGAGAGGTCTGCCAGGCCATGTGGATCTCCTCCGGGGCAGGTGGGGATCGAACCCATGCGAAAGTGACTTAAGCTTCTTAGTGCAGTGCTTTAACCTGCTGCGCAGTCAGGGAGGGCCCCGGATCTATCATTTTTTAATTGAAGAGTTTATAGTAAATTATTGTCAGCCTTTCAGGGAAAATCAAAATGGAAAATAAAATGTTGGCTGGCATATAAGTAATATTAATAAATATTTCTTTCTCTAGCCATGAATGAATCATAAAATCTCAAATCTCTTCTTTTTCAGGATTTCAGATTTACAATGATATGGTAAATCCAAAGGCTGGAACCAAAGGTTTTCTCAGCTCTTTAGTTTGAACAACAGTGAACTTTCTACCCAACACTCAGAATGGCTAAAAGTGCAGAGGTCAAACTGGCGATATTTGGGAGAGCAGGTGTGGGCAAGTCAGGTAAGTGTTTGTTGTGGCTGGAGTATATATATATATATATATATATATATATATGTGTGTGTGTGTGTGTGTGTGTTTGCTTCCTGGACTGTGTGTGTGTGTGTGTGTGTGTGTGTTTGCTTCCTGGGAGTGAATGGAATGCTGGTTGGCATGTCTTATATCCTCCTGTATTGCTCTTTTAGATGAAGTCTCCTTATGTGTGTGTAACTTTTATTTTGCATAAACAACTTTTATGTACTTTTGCCTATTTATGATAAAGTAGCTCCATTGATAATACGCAGGGCTATCTTGTCAGTCTTGGAATTCTGAGGAGGGAGATTATACAAATCTCCAAAGAAATAAGATTGTGGGAATTAAAAAATATTTTTGCTGTTTATTCTTGATGATATCCTGAGGGGCCAATTTGATATTTCATTATAGCTTGATATTCTCAGTCACCAGCCCAATGTTAAGCCTTTGTTGCATATTTAATAAATGCCTGTGAAATGGATAGATCTTTACAAGAAACCGAACTGCATCATGGCCAAACAATTCTAAAGTTGGTGAGGACTGGCAAAAACTGAGACTGCGTGACCTCAAGTAAGACAGCTATTGCCAGCACTTCTGGGGTGAATTTAAATGACCAAATTCTGCTTCACATTGGTCATTCAAAGACTTTCTATTCCCCACTTGAGAAAAGATTTGAAGTTCTTTAAGAATAAGGGTGAAGTTAATATGTATTGAATTCAATTTGAAACATATTATCTGATTTTATAATTAAAGAATATTAAAGTAGATGTTGCTTTTAAAAAAAATTTCAGGTAATGTTGCATGATCTCTGCTGAAGGAAACAGTCATAACTAATTGTATATCAAACTTCTGGCTCTTAGGAAGGGATTCAAACAGGTATCTAGCAGTGTGTGTTGATAGAGGGAAAACAGTTGGGATCATCCAACACAACAGATAATCCAAATAATCTTAAAGAAAAACACATATGCAGCTTTTAATTCTGTGGTGACCTTTCCTAATCTGCTCTCTGGTTTGATTTCAGCAGTTAAGTCTTCCCAATTCCAAGTATTTTCCTCTCTCTCTTTTTTCTTTTTTTTTTCTCTGCCATCCATTTCCCTTTTTTCTTGCTGCTGCTCTCGCCTCTGGCAGAATCCATGCAAAGAAAATAGATAGTTGGCCAAGCTGAGAAAATGCCAGCCTTCCCAGATGGAAGATAATTCTACTCCTCCCCATTAATCTCCTCAGTGTTTCCCGATGGCGTGAGAACCTAATTTCTGTAGTTGGTGGAAGGATCTGGAGAATGAGGAAACTGTTCCATGAGTGGAGGATGGAGGAAAGGGAGTGGGTGGGAAGGTCTTTGCTGCCAACTGCAGCTTGTTTAAACCCTCTGAGTGAAGAGGGTCTAGACCCAGGGCTGGCTCTCAATTGCCCAATTCATTCAAAACTTCCCACAAATGATAAGCAAAGGGGGATTCTAACCTTCTACTCTTTACCAAAATAAACTCTACATGGTTTTAAAAGCTAAACATAAAAATGAAAAATTGGTTGAGGAAGCCCTTAGCTGAATGTGCATCTATTCCTTTTCCTTCTCTGCCATTCCAGGGCTAACTTGTACCTTCTTGTATCAACACTGATCCATCAGTCTGAGCTCGGACTTCAGTTTCCTTTGTCTTCCCCCAAATCATTCCAAATATTATTTCTATTCTTTTCCTCATTTTCCTTTAAACTTTTCTTGGTCCACTGCCCCACCCTTTACTTTTTCTCTTTCCAAGCTTATTGAATGTGGGCACTGCCTTTACTGTCTTATTCATTACTTACGACCTGGCCATCTTCCATTGTAATCCTGCTACTGAAATGCATTTCTAAGGTCACACTGATCAATAACCAACAAATCCAATGAACGTTTCTCAGTTCTGATCTTCTGAGGCTTCTTGTTAACATTTCAACACAACTACTGACTTTCCAAAAAGTATTTCCTTTCCACGTTCCTCTGATATCACAGTCCTTGGCCTTCCTGTTCTGTTGCCATTACCCTTAACTGGGTGTCTTCCTCTGCTCATCCCACAAACCAGAGCCTATAGTGCTCCCACACCATCTTCTTGTCTCATTCTGTTCCTTCCTTCTGGCTGAGTCCACACACCTATGCTGAAGGTAACCACACATGTGGAGTACAAGTTCTGCTGGCCTTGATTTTATTTTGTGTAAAGTGCATGAGATGAATGTGTTCAAGAAATCCTTTCCCACCCTAAAGTTCCATACTTCTGAATTCCTGAATCTTCTTTCGACTGATTTTCTGTCGTGCTTACATACACGCAACCATGTTTGCTTACTTTCATTTAGGTGAAAATGTTGATGGCAAACTCCGTGCCTTTAAACAACTGCCCCTCTATTAGTCGCCTGCATATAAACAGGTTTTCCTATTTCCAGAGAGTGTTTTCCTGAGACCGTATAACCACTTCCCAATTTAAAAAATAGTAAGGCTTGACTTAGGCAAGGGAGGAAGACCTTTTCCCATATAGTTCAGTGAAAGCAACCACAGACATGTTCGGGTCTATCAACTGTGAGACTAGACTGTAGCTAGACAGAATTCATGTTATGATTTGGTATGAATATGGATATAGGGTGTCCCTGCCTACATATTTCCACATGTCCACATCCTTGTAGTACAGAGAAGTCGGTCTTTTATGAGTAAGAAATAACACCTGCTGGAATGTGATAGCACTCAAGTGTTTACCCCAAATCATCCTGATCTTCCTCTGGCAAGATCAAATGAGCTGTTCCTCTGCAAATACCCAGTGGCAGCAGCCTCGCTAGAGCCAGCCTGGAAAGGTGAAACAGGTCTCTGCTTTCGAGGGGCGTCTTGGGTGAACTGCTTCAGCAGTCTCAGTTCGCACCTTTCTCCACATTCAATACCAGATTGGAACTTGGGGTAAATAACACCAGACTGCTCATCTGCTAGCAGAAACTAGTATAACGGAGTCAGGAGCATGAGTGCTGCAGTCACACTGTGAGGTCTTGCTCCCAATTCTGCACTTTATTTGCTGTGTGAACTTGGCAACTTCGGTAAAATACTTAACGTCTTGATTTTCTCAAATGGAAGGGAATATAAGAAGGTCTATTTTAAAGAGTTGCTGTCAAGACTGAATGTGTTAAAAGGGCACCTGGCACCTGGAAAGGGCTTGAGGCTCAGGTTACCATCATTTTTGAAATATACTCATTTTAATACATAAGCTGTAGGGAAGCACACAGTCAAGGATATATTTACATGCAAGTAAGTATTTTGCTTCTCAGTAAAGGAAGCTTGCAAAAGAAAATCTTTGCATTGCTCCTTAGCACACCCTCAAAACATACTTGTGTGCATGTGAGAACACACACACACACACACATTCTCTCTCTCTCTCTCTCTCTCTCTCAGTCTCTCTCACTTGAATCCAAAATCTGATTCATGTCCATAGAGTTTGCCTACTGGTGATCATAAGACTTCTCGTGGCATATCTTGGACAGCAATAAATATGCTAATAACATCAATAAATGAACACACTGACATTTGGAAGGACTTACAGTATGTGGTAGATGGATTTGCAAGCACTGGTAACAGGTACACTATATTTAAAAGAGAATGTTAACAATAACCAGATCAGGACTGTATGTGCATGTCAGCATGGACAAAATTTAATAGTGTGCTATTACTAAGGAGCACTGGTAACATGAATAGAGGGGTGTAGTCCATGGCCTTTTGTGTTGAGAGGATTCTTCTTCTTTCTGTCTAACAGTACCTAGCAGTTCTGCCTTAAAGTGAGTTTGCTTGCTGCCTTAGGCACTTGCTGACTTAGCATCCCCACTCTGGGGAAGCTGCAAAGTACAGCACCGTTATTTTCCCGTCCTTTCCATCTTTTGTCCAGCAAGGTCAACATTTCCCTTCACTGGCTAAAGGTAAATCACATAGTAACAAGCACAACAGGATTTCTGTATTTGTATGTATGAGGCTGTAAATTGTCAGACTCCAAGTAATTAAAACAATCAGACCTGCCATAAAACCTAAAGTGCACACCACATTTATTTAAATGTTTCCTGGATTCACATTATTCAAATTTGTAGAAAATGTAGGAGGGACTGAGAGAAAAACAAATCAAATTTTAAATTTAGTTTCACTGCTGACATTCTTATTTCAAGATTGAAGTACTGTGTGCCATAGCTAAATATACTTTTTGAAAGGGCTAGTCTCAATGTTAATTGAGTAACGCTGTCCTCTAACTCAAAAGCCAATTGATGCACTCACCCATGAAGGTTCAAGTTCATAGACTTGGATTGCTGGGTTATAAATTGGGTGTCAAACACAAAGAAGCCTGTAATTTTTTTTCCCTTGGCACAAAGAGAAATGATTCCCCCCCCCTTTTTTTCCTTGTTCTTACCTGTTATTTGTTCTCTAAATTATAAAAAGTTTTGAAAAGTTTCTTTCATTTTCATTTTAAATGACGTTTCTATTAAGCATCCAACACTCCCCTAGCATATCCGTGTACTTTAGAGCTAGTGGATGTTTATGAGCTCTCATAAATATTATTCAAAAACAAAAACAAAAACAAAAACAATACCAACAAGCATCTTGGCTAGTTCAGTTTCCTATGATATAACATTCCTTTGTGTTTCAGAACTTTTTCTCTACTGAGGTAAATATATTCCAGTCAACTCCCTTTATTCAAACAAATTGGGCAGGATAGTGATTCTTAAGTATTGCTGTCAACGTACTTCAAAGGGGAAAAAATGAAAGATTTAGATATTTTGGGTTTTGCAAAAATTTCATTGCACTCATGTCATTTTTGACATGTTCTGTTAATTATATAAAATATTTGCAGAACTTAACATTAATCTATAATACATATTTTTTTTATGTAAAATTATCCTCCCTGTAAAACCAGTGACTGTAATGGACTCCTTGGGAAAATGCATCAAGCTGACCCATGTTTCCAGTAACAGTTGGGCTTCAGGTCCAGTTTGATGACCACAGTGATGGAAACAGCCTCAGCAGTGCACACCATAGAGTGGAGCATGATCATCACTCTGAGCCTCACCTTTCCTTTATGGTCCCAGTCAGCTCTTCAACCTCTTTTTATTTATGTACCTTTGTGTAGAAATGGGGTGTATGCCAGAGGTGCAGGGGATAAAAAGATTCACCAGAGATAGAGTAGGAAGCAGAAGAGGCAGAGTTACTGAAATACACTGCTGAGGGGAGCAGTGGGTGAGACAGGAAGTGTCTTCTGTGCCATGTGGGTCAGCTCCCTGACCAGGGATCGAACTCAGGCTATAGTGGTGATAGTGCTGAGACTTAACCTCTAGACCACTACAGAGGCCCTCTTCAATTTCTTGATCACACTCTTTTGAGATTATATAACCCTAATGGTAAATTTTCTTTGTCTAGGTAACAAGAGAGTAGACTATATTTCAGGAGGGAGGGAGGGAGGGAGGGAGAGAAGGAAGGAAGGAAAGAGAAAGAGAGACAGATCATTTCCTAGGAAGCTAAAACGGAAGGATTCCCAGACATGAAATTCCTTGTATAACTGGTACTTAAAAGAAATAATTGTTTTTTTAATAGATGGAGTCAAACAAAGGAAGACAATAGCGCTAAGACAAATTCAGATTGGGGCTACAGAAAGTATTCTGGAGACATGAACCTGTTCCCCTAAGTCATATACAGCATTATCAACCAATGTTACCTCCATTTAAAAATACAAAGTCATTCTGTCAGCATGAAATAGGGTGATATGGCTAGCTGCGGCTTTTACATATTTATAGCTTCCTTTACCTGCAAAAGGCACAAACACAAAAGGAAGCAAATAGCCTAGGTTAGTGGATTTTCATTTATTTCTCCAAGCAAAAGAAAATTTGCTACTCTAAGAAGAGCAAAAGGATGTTTTCAAATTGCAGGTATATTCTTGTGGATATATATACAAAAGTCAACCCCTGTGCAAAGTGTAAGTTACACAAGTCTTCCTTGCATACCCAGCAGTAAAGAAAAGAAGAGGAATGGCACTATGAGGGATTAGAAAAAGGGGGAAATTAAAATCATAAAAATTCAGTTGTGTATTGGTGAGTAAACATCCTGCAGGTTGCCAATGAACAATTCTTAGGCTTTTCTCTAAAGAAAAACAGAAGCTAAGGGAGAACAATAATGGAAAAAAAAAAACCTAAGAACTGTTTTTTCAAAACCAAAAGGTCATTATCTGTTCCTGCTTTTTATACTGAAATATATTATTGAAAGTCAAATGTCCTTTATTTTTAACCCAGGTCAATTTATTTGTTGAAATATTTTCCTGTAATTAATCACCAGTTATCAATTGGTTCCATTCTCATCTTGACTTATTTTCCTGGCAACTGACAGCGACTGACTTTGAAGAAAGAGAGCAAAGAAAATTGTAAATCATCCTTGTAATTCCCCTTTTTATTCCTGGTATTACTCCAACTATGGGTTAGAGGAAATCAGCCAATGTTCAAGGTGGTACTGGCCTTGAAGCCAAAATTCCAGTGCAAATGCATCTCTGTTGCTACAGCTGCCTTTAGAAGTTGATGTGGTTTCAGAAAAACAGCCATAATTTCTTCCATCCCATTAAAAATGAAAGTAGTTATATTCTAAAGACAAGGAAGCCTGAAATACATTCAGTCTCAGCACAGACTAGACTAGGGTATGGGCGCTCTTGAGAGAGCCCCACCTGAGGTCACCTGCTGGTTGGCGCCCAGCAGCTCTGTCACCCCTCTATGATTCCGTAAGGCTCTTGTCACTTTTCTACTAAACGTTTTAATTTTATATCATCTATTTTCTAAGCAATGTGAACGTTATAAAACTGGATTAGTTTTGTTTTTATGAGAAACTTCCAGTTATCAAAGAATAACCATTGCATTCCCTTGAGAGAGTGGAGTGTGTTATCAATCAATACAAAAGAAGCTTATGAAGTACTCCATTTCTTACAGCTTTAGAGCAAATGTAAGGAAATAAATGAATCACCTTTTGCTCAAGAGTAAGTTTCTTGTTGCTATCAACAGAGAATATTTGACCTTATGTTCTGTTAATATGTGCTAATCAAAAAAAAAAAAAGCATCCAGCTGAACTGACTGAAAGGATTTAGGTTTAAGCTTCAGTTTTATCCCATCTCTGTCCCTTAATCATCTGTCAAATGACATCTTCATTCTCATTCTCTCTCTCTCTCTCTCTCTCTCTCTCTCTAATGCAGGCTTTAAGGTACTTTGAAAAATTCCAAGTTGCTACATGTTGTTCTCCCCCATGTCCCTCGCTGTGTGTTTAGCAAGCAGTCTAACTGGAGTCTGTCTATCACTGGAGACTGAATGCCCAGCACTGGACAGTATCCCCTGAACCCATCACATTGCAGATTGTCCAGAGGTTGTCATTTCTATATTTTAGGAATGTTCACCTTCAAGTATGTGAAAGTATTATAACTTCAAGTATGTGAAATGAACAGACATTGGGTCAGAATGTTTTTTTTAGATCAGAATGTAAGGAGGACAAGCAGGTAGGAGAGCTCAGGAAATAATTTAAGAGCTAGACTTTCTGAAGAAGGAATCATGGAATGTTACAGAAATTTTAGATAACCAAATCTTACTGCTATTAAAAATTAAAGTTTTAGGCCCTCCCTGGTGGCGCAGCGGGTTAAAACACAGCACCAAGAAGCTAAAGCCACTTCAGCATGAGTTCGATCCCCTCCCCGCCTGCCCTGGAGGAGACCACATGGCGTGGCAGACCTCTCCTGACCTGCCCGCTGCTCCCTCCCCTCAGCAGTATACTTTGTCGATCTGCCTGTTCTGCTCCCCACTCTGTCTCTGGTGAAGCCTCTCGCCACCCCTGAGCCTCTGGCCTGTACCCCAGTTCTGTATGAATAAATAAATAAATCTTTAAAAAAAATTAAAGTTTTAAGATTTATTTTAAATTTTGATAAAGACGTCTCAAATCTATATGCAATTGTATCTATATACTCCCCTACACTCTTAAAATAACTTTCATTCAACTATTCATTCAACAAGTATCTGTTGGACACCGACTTTTTTTGCTCTTATCCAGAGTAGAGAACTCTGCACCCTGCACACAGAATGGGATTCACAACATTCTAAAAAGGCAGAGCAGAGGCCTTCTCTGCACGTGATTTATCTCCACAACCTCACACAATATATGATGCTGAGAAGATCCCCATTAAGGCAAATTAAGTTAGACTATGTGGTCTAGTTTGACATACATGCCTTAGAACTTTATTACGAGCATGTATTCCAAATGGTCTCCTTATTATAACTAAAGTGGCTTCTTCAGCTGACCTTGCAGGATGCCAAGAATTCAATGGTTCCATTCCCATGCTCAGCAAGGGCTCCAACAGGATTCTTCAGAGAAGGAACTACCACAGGCACGTGCACACACACACACACACAATACACTTTTATTCTTTCATTCATTCACTTATTTAAGGGGGACAGTCAAGAACGGAGTAGAGGGAGCTGGCAAAGTGGAAACTCGAAGAGTCAGTCATTGTGATCATAAGGCAAAACTGCTTTCACTCCAGTAAACCTTAGCTTTTGTGCTAAAGGTCTTCCAGATGAGGCACACCCACATTTTTAAGGTTCATCTCCTATACGTAAGGTCAACTGGCTATAGAGTTTAACAACTTGTACAAAACAGCTTCACAGTAACGCCAAAGGTAGCGTCTGATCATCGAGCCAAAGTCACAGCAACACCTCCTCTGCTTACTTTACCTTCTTTGGAACCATGGTTCTACCCACTGGCATTAAATGTCAGACAGCTCTCTGTTCCTTCTTCCTAGGACAGCCCTTACCATATGTGAAGCTAGACAGAATGCCTTGATCCAGGCCTGAACTTTCTCTCCTGCCGTCTACTGCAAAATTACAGCATTTACCGTCAGATACCATGCTTTCTAGCCACAGCCTCTTTCTTCTCTGTTCTATTCTACCCATGCACTCCATAAAGTGTGGGGCTGGAAATGAATGTAGATGTTTCAGATGTGGGAGGCCTGGACCAGATAACACACAACAGAGTTTTTGCCAGAGGTGCAGGATTCATCAGAGACAGAGTGAGGAGCAGCACAGGCAAATCGACGAAGTCACTGCTGAGGGGAGCAGTGGACGAGACAGGAGAAGTCTGCTGCACCACGTGGGTCACCTCCCCACCAAGAATTGAAGTTGTGCTGAAGATGCTGCAATTAGCCTCAGAGTGCTGTGCTTTAACCCCTTGCACCACCAGGAAGGGCCCAGAATTTTTGCTTTTAGCACTACTTCTGACACAGCATCCTAAGGTCACTGTCATCTTCAGGTGACAGCAGGTGAAGTGCTGGCTCATGGGGTGTTTACTGCAAAATGAAGCCTTTTTTATTTTTTAGTATACTGTGTTGCTGAGTCAGATGTTTCCAAAGTCACACCCCAGTGCATGTATTTAACCCAAGTGTAGAAGTTTATTTTCATCCTCCTAAATACTGTTTTGTTTGAGTTAACCTGTTCTTCTGGTCTGTCAAGAACTTTTTGGATTCAGCATCTGTTCATTCCTCCCCACTGTCTGTCATCAGGGAAAATGTTGGTTTTGGAAACTTATAGGCCCTTGATGCTCTTATGAATCATAGAATTTTGTATTTTGGTATTATTTAGCTCACTGAAAATAACAAGGAATCTTAGTGAGTTTCTGGATAATCTACAGCTAGTAAAGAAAAACAAAGGAGGTCTGTAGTGCTTGGTGTGGAGGTACTAACATCAGGTCACATTATTTTTGTTCACCAAACAAGTTCTGCTCAGTTGTGTCATAAAAGGGGGTGACCTGGGTGGAAGCCTTACAGTTATAATCCATTGCTCAATATCTCATTTAAATTTTATTATTTCTATAAAAGATTTCTGAATATTTTATTTAATGTTTCTATCTCATATTATAAAATAAAGTTATATAACATGCATATCAGTGATCAAGTTTTCTTGGTCCACATGTCTACTTTATACAGAAAACCACTTTTCAGAGGCTCATTCCAAGAGATAGAGGAGTATATCTGTACTAAAACAGCTGCTTTTATTTTGTTTAGAGTTGTTGCTGCAAATCGAAGCTGTGTAAAGGAAAGTGTCTTCTTTGGGTTAGAGTGGCATGCTATAGGATTACATGGAGAGCTTGTTAAAATATATGTTCAAGATCTCATCCCAAGGTGTGCTCGTTCAGTAGATCTAAGCCTATAATAGTTCCAGAGAATCTGTTGTTGTTGTTGTTGTTTTAATCTACCTGGTCATTATGCTTTTCTTCATTCTACTTTGGTTTTACACTATTGTTGGTATTTCTCTTTTTTAATGTATTTATTTATGCATACAGAACTGGGGTACAGGCCAGAGGCACAGGGAGGCACAGGGGCTGTGAGAGAATTCACCAGAGACAGAGTGGGGAGCAGAAAAGGCAGATCTACAAAGTACACTTGCTGAGGGGAGCAGTGCTTGAGAAAGGAGAGTGATGCTGTGCCTTGTGGGTTACCTCCCTGACAGGGGATAGAACTCGTGTTGGCTGCAGTAGTTCTGAGCTCCAACCCACTGCACCACCAGAGAGGAACCAGAATCTGTTTTTTCCTAATGTGTTTCCTCCCAGATGATGTTGAGGCTTCTAGTCTGGGAACCACTTCTCAGACATCAATATGTTAAGTTTGCTTTATAAGACCATATGGTATTTTTGTAAGTTGCATGTGATATCGATTGAGTACCAGGCACTATCTTGACTACTGGCCATAGGGAAGTAAATGAAATACAAGTTTTCTGCACTCAAGAAGTAGAGAGAACAATACTCCATGGGGTAGAGCAAATGGGAGGCTATTTTGTGCTTCCTTAAGTCTAGAACTTTCATTTACATCATAGAAGGGTAAATTTTGTTTAAAGAGTGTCATTCCTAACAACTATGTCAGGCTGAGCTTTGGTTTTAAGATGCTATTTTGAGCTGTTTGGCCATAATGAAGGTCAGTTGTCCTGAGTGTCTGGATGATAAATAAACATAGTCTCAGGCTCTGGGGCAATCTCCTCTGAGAGAAGCTAAGTAGACCACATAGGAACTGAACCCATAATCTTGAGCTTGTTGCCACCACACTAATTCTAGTTGAGTTGAGACTAATGCAGAGCCAAATTAAAGAAAGATGGCTGTTCTTCCCCAACATTTGGGAAAAAATGTGTTGAAACTGCTCTTTGACAGTTGCATTTCTACAACTTGCGCAAATGGTTATGTAGAAAGAACTACAGTAGTAAGAAAGGTTCATAAGTTTCCACTCTTTGGGGTAGAAAGATAACATCTTTTCCTCAATAATGTATTTCCTGTTTTTTTAACACACACACACACATATTCAAAAGTTCTTTTTTGTTCTATGTTAATGGATAATAACTTAATAGGTAAAAAAAATTAAAAAGTAAGAATACAAACTGTATTTGTTGTTCTGAAGACTACTTGACTTCTTTTTGCATTAAAAACTCCATAAATTACAACTGGACCTAGTAAATGAGCCAGCGTCCTAGACATTTGGCAGCACAAGTTGACTTAGATGTTTTAAAGGAAGATACAGCCACGAATGGTAATATGACTAATGGTTATCTGTTTCACTGCCTGGGACTTTGTTTCTATTCAAATATTTTCTATCTTGATCCTGTTTTTCTAGCAGTGTTCCAAAAAAGGTAACATAAGGAGCACAGTAAGTACACATTTAAATCCTCAAGTCACAAAATTTAACCCATGATTTCTTATGTTTCCCATTCATCAACTTACAAATATCCACAATATTCCTACTCCTATGGTCTCATCTCTGCCCTCTCCATCCTCCTAGGATATACCCTAAAACACCATCATGTGTGGGGAAGTCCAGAGAATCCATGATTGTCCTTGCTTTCAGAGATCTTACTGTTTTGTTGGGCACATGTGACTTACAATTAGTAATCAGCTAGTGATCGTTTGTGGTTCAGCAAGTAATTGATTCTTTTTAACAACTATCTTGAATTCTATCTTGGAGAATTGTACAGCTGCAATTGCAATTGTAGAGCTGCTCAAATAGTACAGAGTTCTTGTATACCCATCTCCCTGCTTCCCCCACAGCTAAATCATACATACCTATATTACTAAGACCAAGAATCAGTATGTATGCCATGTGAATTGCATAAAAAGGTAAAATGAAGCTACAGATCTCAGAATGATTACTTTTGATGGAATTCAGTTTCATAGCCCATTTGAACAGACAATTAGGAAGGGATTCAGAAAGAGGGTAGCAAGGAAGGCTACAGCTTACTATGAGACTTATTCTCAGAAACTTTTATCTTGAGGTAAGTCTAGTTTAGCAGTGTAGTATAGCAGTGTAAAAACATTCTAGCAGTTTTGTTGAGGCTATAAGGCCACTGGAATTCATGAGAGGAAAAGAAACCAGTGGGAAGTATTAGGGAGGCCTTGAGAGAACCAGTGAGACAAAAATAACATGTAGTGGAGCGGAATTTTTTATGCTGAGGAGTCAAACAACTTTTCCTCTTATTGCTTATCTTTCAAAATCATGTTTTTTCCATACCAATTCACATGTCATTATTGTTAGAATTATAAGGGAAAAGAGAAACAAAGTGATAAAAGAAAGTGACAGGAACCGAATGGGGTTAGGAAGGGAGAAGAGCTTTCAGGATCTTACTCATTTTCCAGCAGTAGCAGGAGAATGAGTTTGGAGTCTGACCTACCACTTATGAACTCTGCATGTGGTCAGCTTGCTTAAGAAACTGGGAGCCACAGTTTCTTCTTTAGTGAAATTCAGATGATAATAATGTCTTGTATTATGGCCTATTGGGCACCCAAACTAAAAGAGATAGAATAATCACAGCAACCATAATGATTAACTGATAGTGCTTCTGACACTTATTCTAAGTCAGCCACTACTATGGGACTGGATACACGTGAACTCACATAAAAATTACAACTACTTTATGAAGCTGACCCTATTATTATACCTTCTTTTAATATGAGGGAAAGGCACCTTGCCCTGGGGTCCAATAAATAGTGATACAATTCTGAGATTCAAACAGAATAGGGTTCTAAGGCTGTCTTTGGTCTTATCCACAATAATCTGAAAATTCTAAGATGCTATAAGCAATTCTAGATACCCCCAAGATTTTTCTTCCCCTCTTCTGCCTTGTCTTCTTTGTTACTTAGGAACACTCATTTGGATTAATCATAACCAATTAAATGCACCTTATTTCACTTGAAATTTTAAATTCTGTCTATTACTTAAATACTAAAACCTCTTATTTGGCTTTTGAGGTCCAGCAAGGACCTCATCCTGAAGGAGACATTAAGAGAAAAGGATAGAAATCATAAAGAAAGATGGAAGAGCTTAACATTTAATATGTGAAAAATGTGAAGTGTGTTAAATATCCTCAGTGGAAAGGGAGGATACATTAATAATTTGACCTGGAAGATCCCCAAAAGCAAAACTCAGAAGCTTTTTAAAGATGTGGAAGTCATAGCATATCAACATTAAGGAAAATTTATACTCAAGTCAAATTTTTTGAATGATGGTATGTGTTAAAAATATTAGATTGCAGGGATTTTCTTCATTATTTATCACAATGGGAGGGTGTTTTTTCCTTTGCTGAAATACAAGATGTTCTTGTGAACCAAATAGCTGGAAGAATCAGGCTCCTTCCTACACAGGGCAAAATGCCAGAAGGCTTCAAATATTTTATGAGGGCAGACTGGGTAGGACTAGATCCCATCAGATAACTCGAGATCTTTTATCTGCTGTGAATAATTCATGATTAATTACTTCTGGAGACTTCTAGGTCAATAAATATTGTTAAAGGTCCCTATCATTTATTGTTACCAATTAGTTTTTTTAATTCCATAATTTGTGAGATGGAAAAACTGAATAGCAAAGAGTAGGCATACAGGGGCATGCTGAACAAAAACCCAAAATGCTCATAGTCACTTCAATAAAAAATGCCTCGGAAAGTCATCACCAATGGAAACATTTGATAAAGTGGATAAATGGCAAAAACAGAAACAACCAGATTATGCCCAAGCTCTTGCAATGGAAAGGCTACAAAAGATGCAACCCAGATTTTCACTCTGAACTGACTAATTTGAGGCAAATAATGAGAGTCGGAACTTTTGAGTTGATCAGATCACAGCTGTTAGGCCTTTGTGCAGATGTTGCACTAGGTTGAGAATATAGAGGGCTTTAGGATGGTAGGAATATATTTGCATGTGGAACTCCTGTGGGGACCAGAGAGAGGACAGGAATGGACAAAACAATGAACCCTAAGTATGTCTACATCCTAATCTCAAGAACCTCTGAAAAGATTACCTCACATGTAAGAAGGGACTGTGCACTTGTGATTGAATTTACAACTTGACAGGGGAAGATTATCCTATACTATCCAAATCAGCCCAACCTGATCATGTAATTCCCTAAAACTGAAGTATCTTCCCAGGCTGAAGTCAGTGGATGAGATCAGAAGATAGGTGACTAAGCAGAGAGGGTCTCAGAGATGCAACATTGCTGACTTTGAGAACAGAGGAAAGGGCCACTAGCTAATAGTTAAGTGGACTTTGAAGTTGAAGCAGGCAGATGACGGATTCCCCCCTGGAACCTCCAGAAAGCCTTTGATGACCTGTATGGGAATTCCAACTTGAGCATGGCTTGCAGACACTTTGATTTCTCACAGTAAGAGGTGGATGAGAGGCAAAAATCATACATAAAAGGACTGTTACAGGGTAGCCCAGAGTGGACTGGGCCACCTGTTGGTGAGGCCTCACCCGTGCACTCACAATTCAGTTATACCGCAGGTACACACAAAAGGGTCAATAATGGGTTTATTTACAAAAAGGGGAAAGGAATAGGAAACAACCCAGGGAAAGAGAGTGGTATACAAAGTAACTGGAATATCTTACAGGCTCAGCTGACTGAAAACACTGAGTCACGAGGTCCAGAGCAAGAGAGCAAGAGATGCAATCGCGACCTATTTATCTCCCAAATGTCCCAGAATTCCTGCTAGCTACGCCCTTAGGTCCTTGCAGTTCTCTCCCTGGTACTGCTGGGAGTTGTAGTTTCTAATCACTGGAGTAGGGGGTAGGGTCCAGAAAGCTGGAGTAGGGGGTGGAGTCCATAAGACTCTGCAGAGTTCCTTTAGGACATCCTTCCCCTTAACAGGACTATGAGTCTATGCATATGTGTACCCCTTATTCTGAGGTTCAGAAGAGTTTGTAAAAGAAAATATAGGAACTGAGTCCTAGTCAGATTCAGGGAAGAATAAATGAGTAAGGAAGACCAAAATCTTGCAATATCACACATAGTAAATTTCAGGTCTAGGGAGTCACCCTGAGTGACACATGTGTGGACTTACTCTTGCATCCCTCTTGGCAAAGGAGGAGGAGGTGCCTTTGAAGACTATTCTTGCAGTACAGGAGGTTGGGAATGGTAGGTCAAGCCAACGGAACTACCAATGGAAGCATCCTCCTCCCCAGGAAAGAGAACAGGAAAATGGAATACAAAGCTGTGAATTCAAGAGAACAGAGGCTCCATGTGGACCAGCCAGGCCAAGTGATATTTTCTTAAAAAAGCTTCCCATGATCTTAGGCACCCTGGATTGCCATGGGACCTGGGTGACAGTGCCATTCTGAAGGCAGAGACTTAAAGGAAGCAAAGTTGGTGACAGAGGATAACAACAATAACAACAACAACAACGACGACAACAACAACAAAAAAGTTATTTTTGGGCAAAGGGAGCATAGCATCTGAGTGAGGCTAAGCTGAATGGTGCCCCTGGGTCACACCATCTGAACTTTCTCTCTGCAGAGATAAGGAAGACAAGTGGGAGAGACACATCTGTTCTGCCTCAATCTGTACAGTCAGGGATTGTCAAGGCACAGAAATGACATTCTTAAGCTGACTGAAATTAATATCTCCTATTGTTGTCTAAGTTGGAAGGCTCATAAATGGCAAACTAATCATATATTTAATACAACACCAGATACTTTACAAGTTATTTCATTTATAATATTTTATAAATATTACAGTGTCTTATTTAATAGTGCAACATAATAAGCTAGGTCTTGTTATAACCTCTGTATTACAGATGAGGAAACTGAGGTTCAGAGGGCTTTAACAGCTTGGCCAAACCTAAGAAGTGGTGGCCCAGAGTCTCAACTGGGTATGCTGATCCAGTGCTGGCTCTTCTCACATTCAGACTATGCTCATACTAAGTCCATCTGAGAACTGCTCAATCTCAGCAATGCAGTACCAGTCCCAGGACATAAATATCTGCCAGTGGTTTCATCCTGAACTATTCATGGTTTATGAGTTCTCACTGGCTTTTGAACAAGGCTGCATTTTTTAAATACCTGTTATCTGTAAGTTTTATAGCTCAGTAACCAGACATCTTAGATTCAAATTCTGACTCCATTGCTTCTGGCTGCATAGAATATACAGAATGTGTGTGTG
The DNA here is from genome assembly GCF_000260355.1 of Condylura cristata. NCBI lineage: Eukaryota > Metazoa > Chordata > Mammalia > Eulipotyphla > Talpidae > Condylura > Condylura cristata. The sequence continues at coordinate 11,500,384 of NW_004567137.1, forward strand.
TGTGTGTGTGTGTGTGTGTGTGTGTGTGTTCACAGCAACAGCCCTAGCATGCAGACTAAAGTGCTCAATATAGGTATTCAACAAATATTTGGAGAATAAAAGACTGATTTAGTGATCATTGTATTAAGTGGAATCATCCTTGTACAGACTTTGAACAGTGCCTGACTTCTAATAAATGCTCCGTGTTAGTGGTGGTTATTAAGTTGGAGACCAAAGCCATGACTCTGTGACTGTGAAGGCCTAAGGTCCCTGAGTTCTTACGACAAGGAGGTTTGGTTATTTTAGAGAACCTTCCTTCCTCTCGGTTTTTGGCCTTTCTCACTTTCCTCTCATCCTTATCTAGTACTGGTTTGTTTCAGTGACAGCAATTAAGAAGTACTACACAGTATGTATAAAAATAAACTGTTATGAATGCTTAAGAATAATCTTTCCTATTCAATATAATTATGTATAAAATAGCTTTCTCTGAATGAAATACTGACAGTAATTGAGCAATCGACATTTTAAAGTCTTTAAAAATAATTTCTCATCGCAGAGAGGTGGTAAACGCTCAGCAATCATCAGAAGCTTTCCTTCACTAGGATGTTTACTTGCATTGACTCTGAGAATATTTCTGGTGCAAGGTCCACAGTCTTGGACATAGATGACTAATTGACCTTTACACCAGGGCTTTAAACTTGAACACAGTGGCTAATAGAAGTCTAAGCTTGGACTTGCATTTGTTCCCTCTGGGGCAAAGAATGATTGAGACAAGGTGTCATTTTCTAGCATGCTAATGCCAACAACTGGTAAAGTTACAAGTTGATGTTAACTATCTCTGTCCAGGAAGTTAAGGTCAAGTATTCAGTTGGAAAAGCTGTGTCTGAGGAGAACAAAATGTTCTGTTTTTCCCATAAATAAATAAAAGCTGTGCATCCACACCATTTCTCTGGGACGGGCTGCGTGCTCATTCCTACATCTCTCTACTCCTGGGCTGCTGTCTCAATTGACTTAAGAGGAATCCTGCTCAATGGAGGTATCACTCCTGTAAACTAAAGAGGTATCACTCCTGTAAACTTGTAGAGGAAGAGCCCCCCCTGTCCAGAGTTAAAATGTCCTGAAAAAAAGGCAGGAGGCCATTGGACCAGAGGTGGGCTAAGGTCACACACGCAGCTTCAGGAGTGTGGCTTTATTTAGCTGGGAAGTGCATGCAGCGCATGAACACTGTGGGTGGGCGGCTGCGTCCCCTTCACATTTCTGCCCACTCAGCTGGCAAAGTAGCGGAAGACATGCAGAGCACAAAGCTGTCCCGCAGACCGGCTCTTCACCCTAAGTTGTTCTGACACATTAAACGTGATTCGGGCATCAAGGCATAGGAGGGGAAATGAAACTGGGAACCTGGAGAGAACCACCTATGGGCAATGTATTCATGGCCAGTGATCCAGTGATGCATCTTCCAGGTATCTGCTTCCCTCCGTTTGGTGCCATATGGCAGCCTTCACTGGTTTCCTCCCACCTTCCTAATTTTCATTTGACCTGACCTCAGTTCAAACTGAGACAAATGAACTAATGGATTTGGGTAATTAACTAAACCAACAGGTTGGATGGAGGGGTGGGGGGGGGGAGCAAAACAGAAACACATAATGAAGCTTTCTGTGCACAAGCAAGACAAGTAGAGCTTGTCCAGGTTTCAGAGCCAGGATACCGTTTTTCAGAGAGCAGGGTGAAGGCCACCTACTTAGCAGGAAGAAAATGAGTGGGCAGAAACTACTGATTGATATGCAATGACCTCTCTCTTTTGGTCCAACCCTCCTTTCCTAATGAGGCATGGATACTGGTGTCAGAGAACCAGAATGTGGGGTGAAAAGGTGAAAAGAACAGGTGAAGTGGTCCTATGAAGTTGGCATCATTTCATGGCTCACCCTCAGTCAATTGGCTCTTACCCAGAACACCACTCCTAAAGACACTGTGGGAATCTCAATTCTGCCACCACCTATAGATAGCTATTTAGAATCTTCCTGTTTCTGCAATTATGAGTTCCCTAGCAGTGACTATGATACCTAGGAGGATATTCTTCCTGTCACTTTGCAAGCATTAATTTGACAAGCTACCTGGATACGTGGGGAAGGCAGTGAGGGGCCATAAACTTCTCCAGGAGTGTATGCTAGAAGAAAACATACACAGATGTTAAAAAAAAAAAAAAACCCTCTTAATTTCTGATGGAGGTACAGGGGCAAATCCTTGACCTAAGTTACCAAGTGCCATGTAGCAAGCTGGAAGTTGCCTTGCAGAGGTAGCAGGTGTTGAGATGGTAATTACGGTAATTCTAACAGTAGGATTCTCCTTATGGATTTCATCAGTTTTCAGCGGTCAAGCATTGACCCAGTATCCCACACCAGCCCAAGGGTGACAATGGGCATTGCAAGAGACCCTGCTGTGGTCAGCAGGGTTGCTTTTAAGGAATAAACCAAATATAACTCCTTCTTTGGCAAAAGTGAGCCGCACATCATTTTAAGCACTCATGGGGAAAGATGGGCTCCAAGATGTAAATATCATCAGGACTGTACACGTGGTGCGAGAACTGGGGCCCACGAAGTGCCGGTCAACAACGAAGCATTACCCACAGAGATTTCACTGAATAACCACCTTTTACCTTTTTCAGATCAGAATTCCTTTTATTAGACTGATAAATCTAATAAAATTAGATTTTCTAATAAAATCTATCAAAAGTAGACATTCTGAGGGCAGAACCTATGCCTTTTGAGAAATGGAGGCAACAGACAGTGGGTGAAAGAGTAGGAAAAGAGGATTTCAACAAAAGGTGTGTCTCTGGCTTCTGAGTAACCATTAACGATGGAGCTTAACTGTCCATTGCCTTTGCTCCCCCTACAACAGGCCTGAAATGTGCTGTCGAAGGAAGTCAGAGTTTGTTGTCTAGAAAGCAGCCCGATTCCTGTGGACATGTGCAGGCCAGCGTAGGTGTGCTCCAGCTGTGGGCCTCCCACCCCCCATCTTCAGCACAGGTCTTAGCATCATCTCCCCACAGTCCTCAAAACAGGGAAATCATCTTAAATCCTTATACAGAGTTTGTGAGTCATTGTTTTGATCGTTCTTGTAAAGGTACTTACTTTTGTGTGTGTGTGCTGGCAAAGTGAAATCTCAGCTTTAAATCCTCTGGGGGAGGGGTGGGAAAGTAGAGAATAATAAGAAGCATTTCTCTTTTTACCAATTCACTCCTTCTTATAGTATAATTATAACCTGAATTGTTTGCCTGCCACTGAAATTTGGGAACATGAGAATGTATTTAGGGGAGTAACAGCCAAGTGTTCTTAGCCATGTTTCATTCCTTTGCTATGATATTTATAATTTCTCTTATTAATCATATCCTTTTATCCAAGCTAGACCCAGAGTCAGAATGCCTAATGACCAGAAATGCCGCCAGCTCTATGTCCAGCTCTCTGCTGCAGCAGAGACCCATGTGTCACTGTTCTGTCAGGGGCTCAGATAAGTTTCTAAAACTTGTCATCTTTAGTTTGTCTTTCTTTGATGGGAACAGAGAAGACTCTTTCTTCGGCTTTCTTTGATGGGAACAGCCTGGGGTCATGAGGGGCAGGTGTCCAGTGAAGGCTATTGCTGGGTTCTGGGTGGCAGGTATAATATTCAATAAAGGGAGTCAGAATTCCTTGGAGAAGTGGGTCATGCCAAGCCTGAGGCAAATACGAGACGAGCACAGGACATCTGTAGTGCCAGAAGTAAGAAGTCCTGAGAATTAAGCGAACAAGAAGCAATAGAAGAATGCCAGCAAGCCAAAAGGGCTTCCAAAGGGCTTCCCTCTCTCTGGGTACGGTGCAGGGCCCCCTGCTGCCCGAGGCCTTCTGTCTCCTTTCTCCTCTAGGCTGTGGCAGTTCTTCGTATTTCCCTGGTCTTTGTTGACCTTGGCACTTGTAAAGAGTCCTGGTCAGCTGTTTTGTTAGAATGTCCAGCTCGGGTTGGGCTGATATTAAACCACCACTGGACAGAAAGCATGGCATATTTCATTCCTTTGCAACTGAACAACTTGAGCAAAATAAATCTGGACATAAATCCAATAATAGCATTGCTTATAGCCCCAGGAATAGTTGGATGTTCTTACACTCACGCTGATTTTTACAAGTAACTGGATAAATGAATAAAGGAGGAAAAAATGACAAATCTTCCTTACAAAATAATTCCAATTAATAATTACAGAGTGAACGATGGAAATAAAACATACGAACTCTATAATAATTGCTACAGGCAACCGTACATGGATTTAGTGAATGAAAGTTTAAGCAGAAACAGGGTATTTTCTTAGCGTCGAAATGTAACATATTAATTACAAATGGAATCTTTACAGCACCAAAGGTCAGCATCACTAAGAATAAGGCCATCAGCCTGGGGTAAGGGTACACAGAGAAGCCCCTCAGAGCCATGCCTTCCCACCATGCAGACCAACCCGAGCTGGACATTCTAACAAACAGCTGGCTGGGACTCATGACAAGTGTCAAGCCAACAAAGAGCAAGGGAGACAAGACAAACTGTCACAGCCTAGAGGAGACAAGAGGAGATATGACTGCCTCGCACAACAAGGGTTCCTAGACTGTATCCTAGGAAAGAGATTTAAAAAAAAGACACTTTGGGGAAAACTGATGAAATTCAAGTGAAATCTGTAGTTAAGACTACTGCACCAATGCTAATCTCTTTGTTTTGATAACTGCTCTATAGTTAAGTAAGATGTTAACATTGTGTGAACGTGGGTGGTGGGGTATTGATTCTGTGCTATTTGCTTAAACTCTTTTGCATGTTGAAAATTATCTCAAGGTAAAATTATTGCACAGGTGATATTTAGTTATCTCTGTATTTTTCAACACTGGGGAATAAGAGGCAGGCCTCTGGGATAGTGGAGATTAACAGTAAATCTTGGCCTTTGTTCTCTCACCAGCTGCTCAGCAGCTACTAGGTCAAGTCACAATGTTGGTCTTAGGGTTTTAGCAGCTAACAACTCACACAGTTCTTGACAAAGCAGTGAGTGCCAGGATAAGCGGCTCTCTGGGAAAATGTGGAAACAACATTTCATTTGGGCTTATGGGATCAGAGATCACAGAGAAGAAAGTGAATGTGAACTAGCCAAATGGGGACTGGCTGGGGAAAGGCAAGGGGGGTGTGGAGGGCAGTGAGTGGGGGTGTGTTTAGGCAGAATTAACAGCACAGTAAGAGTGGAGGCAAGAACACACCGTGCTATCGAAAAACAATAAATAGCTAACTGGGTTGGACTGTGGCATTCAAAGGGAGCTAGAAAAGTGAGCAGAAGTCTGATCATATTAAGAAGTTTGTGACTTCACCTACACCTGAGAGCAGCTAGTAAACTCTCATCAAGAAGTGATGTTTTTAAATTCATGCTTTAGAACAATTACTCTGGCTCCCCCTGAGGAGAAGGGAGGGCTGGGGCAGAGGCAGAGGGCACAGGGGTCAGCTAGGAGGCTGTTTGCAGCAATCCCAGGAAGGGATGGCAATGGCTCTGACCCAAGGGAGAGGGCTTTACAGAAAAAGTAGACAGATTTGAGAGCTTTCAAGAAGGTATAATCAGTAAAAGTTAATGATTGATTATATGAGGGCAGGACAGGGAGCATTTAGGGAACATCTGGAATGTTCAGGTCCACATCCACAGTCTGCAGAGGAGTAGCCTGTGATTCCAGTATGACTGTCTAGAGACCTATGATGATGCGTAAGTGGGTGTGAAAGACACACCCTACGGGGCCCTGATGAGGCCTGTCCCTTTCAGCGAGGCTGGGAAGAAACTATAGCTTGCTTCTGACCAACAGGAAATGAATGACAGGGTGATGGGCTGTCAGCTCTGTGTCTAACTGACTGTACATAGCCTCTGTCTCAGCCATTTGAAGTGAGAGAGAGCCCTTGGCTGGCTTTGAAGAGCTAAGGGGTCATGATGTAAGCAGCTGAGTGGCAAGGAATTAAGGGTTTGCTTTGGTCATGAAAAGAACTAGCACGTATGAAAAACTGAGTGGTGAAGTGAGGTGGCTGGGCTTCAGCGTCGCATCTCCTCTCCCTGTCTGTACTGCGCTGCATGGGGTTAGGACCTGAAAACGGCACAGAGACTGTGCCCAGCTCATATGTCGGGTGATGGAACTGCCCCGAGCCCGTCTTCTCCCTAAATGGTGAGCTTTTGCTGTTGATCCACAATCAGCGTGCACCTCCTTTCCCTGGAACCCCAACTGTACCCTCACCTTGAAGCCCTGGATCTCCCACCCCCATATGCAGGTGGGCTTTGTCTGCAAGGTCCACTTCCCTTGCCCACCATAGCACCACTCTGGTGGGTGGTCCCATGACTGACGCTCACACATTTACGGGCTTGCTCCCCAAGTTCACCTAAGCTCACTCTCCCACCAGACCTTCATTGTCCTGCAGCCTAACTGCAGAATCATGTCCTCTAGTGGGTGCTTCCATCACCCTTGGTAAGTAAACTCCCCCCCAAGGTGACACTGCACACTAAGCAAGAAATTTGCTCCCCATTCTGAAGCCCCTCAAATTTGGCAATGGTGCTATGAAGTAAGCAAGTAAGTAAGCAAGCAAGTTTCATCATGAGGTATCCGGTAGCCCAGAAAGTAGTTACAAAATAGTCCAAATAATGCCAATGTCAAAAAAAGTCAACACCAAGAACAAGACTTTCCCTCATATTCCTGTACCTTTTATAAATCAATACCTGTTCTCTTCAATTTAGAGACAGTATAACCCCCACATTTTTACAAAGCAGCTCTCCTCCCCCGCCCCCATCCCTCTTCAGAACACTCTAGTCTCCTGACCTCCCCCTGGGTTTCATGGAACTTGAGTCCCAGCCTCTTTAAATGGGGACAAGGGTGTCTACCTCTAGAGCTCTGGTGGGTTCCCAATGTGGGGTTTCTTTCCAGTCCAACTTGGGGGCACCCCTCTGATCACCTCTCATTTGCTTCAATTTTAAAAGTATAGCAAACTGTCAAGATTGCAGAAGTACACCAGCCTTATCCCCAGCCCCCAAATGTAAGCACCAAGCTGAACTGCAACCAGATCGCCAAGCCAGGCTAAGCAGAGAGGTGCCTGGCCTGCAGACAGCCCACAGGCCAAGGGTGGGGTCACATATGTGGACAGAGTCTTGGCAGCCTTGGCCATGTGGGAGAGCCCTAACTTTTACAGCATACACAGTGCCAGATACACACATGAGTAGGCTTTTAAACCACCTTGGTGGACCCAGGCATTGGTGAGAGGCAGAGTTCCTGCCCGCTCCCAGGGAGGGTCTCCTACTTGGGCTAGACCAGGCCACATGGAAACTTTCTAAATGCCTGTTGCCGCTGCAGATGACTTTTTCCCCAGGTCCCTCCCTCATCTGTAGACACCTCAACCCTAACAGGCACATCTTACTAGCACAGCTGCTGGAGAAGAAGAAAACTGAGTAATGAGGAAGTGATCTGTACCCCCCCCCCCAGAGGTCTAACCTAGCTGGAGGCCCTACGGCAGGCCCCAGCCATGGTAGCTTTCCCATTCATTTTTTTTTAAAGATTTATTTATTTATTTATACAGAACTGGGGTATAGGCCAGAGGTTCAGGGGCAGTGAGATGCTTCACCGGAGACAGAGTGGGGAGCAGAACAGGCAGATCGACGAAGTACACTGCTGAGGGGAGCAGCGGGCGGGTCAGGAGAGGTCTGCTGTGCCATGTGGTCACCTCCAGGGCAGGCAGGAATCAAACTCATGCAGAAGTGGCTTTAGCTTCTCAGTGCAGTGCTTTAACCCGCTGCGCCACCAGAGAGGGCCCTCCCATTAATTTTTAAGAATGGGATTCACCAAGATCTCTCCTTCTCAGTCCTCATTGTTAGTAAAGTTCATACAAATTCCTCTCCCAGAAGTGCCTTCTTCCTCATACTCCAGCTATAGACCATTTATTCAACCAGTGTTTTGTTACCATCTACTATGTGCTAGCCACTAGGATTATATAATGAAGGAAATACAATGGTGTTTGCATTCAAAAGCAAAAGGGCTCTAATTAGGAACCCAAATAATATACAGTAGGTCAGATGCTGATAGCTGTAATGGATGGGACTTTACACAGAATGTTGTGGGCAGCAATTTTAAAGTGTAGCCAGGGAAGACTTCAGTGAGAAGACTCCATTTAAGCCAAGATCTGATGGAAATGAGGGAGCAGGTCACATGGCTTTCTAGATAGAGAACATCCCAGGTAAGGAGAGCAAAGGGCAAAGGTCCTGTGTCTCAAGGACAAGGTAGACGCTCCATGTGGTGGAGTGGAGAAAGAGAATGGGTCAGAGAGGCTGTGGGATGGTTAAAGCTTATAGTTTCTAACAGGTCAAGACTTTGGTTCTTACTGGAATGAGCCAAGGAGTGATATATGACTTGTAAGCACAAGTTTTCACAGTACTTGTTTTTACAGTACTACTCTAATTTCTATGCTAGGGATAGGATGCATGTGTTTGAATAGGAGACACTGAAAACAAGGATGGGAACAGACACAGTGAGAAAGAAAGCAGCTGTAAGAATGCAGGTAGGACAGTACAGCTACAGAGCATGTCTGTCATCACAGAGAAGTTCTGTGGGACATTATGGGAAGCCTAGGCTTCTCTGGGTAACTGATATAAAGAGGTCAAAGGGTTTCTCTGTTTAGAAGAGTGTGCACGGGCCTTCGGAATGTTCTCTTAACTCCTGCCAATGGAGAACAGAAAAAGTAGAAGGGATAACAGAGTCTTCCCGCTCTCAAGTAGAACATTTAATTTCTCTCTAAAGAATTTACAATTTGGCTGCAAAAAAAGCCCTTCTAAGGAAGAGGAAATAAAGTCTACTGAGCACCAATTACAAGCTAGATCCAATTTTAATGTTATTAGTTTAAGCACCCATTATGTGAAATGTTATTTCATTGTTATCTTTACACTAAGAATGTAAAACACGTGCCCACTTCTAGGTACAGGCAGGGTTCAGAGGACGTAAGTGATGCGCTCAGGTGGAAGTTTGTGTTGGAGCAAGAACTGATCCCTTTTTATTGACATACTTCATCCCAACTCCTTTTGGGCCATTTCTTCATGCATGCTGATCAAAGAAGAATGTTACTAGATTAGAAAGCTTTGTGTATGTGCTTGTGCAACTTACTTAATGTAGCTCTAGAGACACTGTGACTTTCTCTGTGCAGCTGTGATTACCCAAGCCTGGACCTTTGAGCAAAGTGTGCTCTCTTATCCTTGGTCAAAAGCCCATCCTGTTTGGGCATGAAAGATAAACATCTCTTCACTTAGGAGGTATGAAAGCTGGCCCAGTCAGAAAAGGAAAACACTGGCAGAAGTATATGAATATTGGAGGGAGGGTTGGACAGGGGGCAGAAGTTATGGTGGTGAATTTTCCATCCGTTTGCCTTGTGCCTTGGGCAAGCAGTAACCCACCTCTGGATATCTAGCCCTTGTCCTTAAAATAGGACTACCAGCCATCTAAGAAACCATTTCAGCTCTCTAACCAGCTAACTAACTCAAAAATCCAGCTGATGTCCTCTCTCCTTATTTATTTAATGTGGTAGGAAGAAATTTCTCAGGTCCATTGTTTTTGGTATTTTTTTTTATTTCCTGATAATGCAGAACTCAGCAATGTGTAGTACTATAAGTTTATAAACTATGTAATATTACATCAAATCAATTATCCTAATACAACTCAAAGTTCCTAAAATACTTGGTTTTGCTAACAATTGCCAAATAACCATGAAACAGCAGCAACATGCATGGCCTTAATTCACATTTGTACCTAACCCTGTCAAGCTCAAGAATTACCAGTGTTATGACTGGCCACTGAAACATGAAATATATTAGCAATAGTGCTAAGAGCCAGACCTAAAGACTTTCTCACTGCCAGTAAAATCATACATTTCATACTAACATATTAATGTTTAGCATTTGGCTGTGCTAAATACTGCAATAACTCTCTGGAACCTTATAAATTTGGCTCTACAAAAAGAGTAATGTCTATTACTTAAGACTTATCACTGTGCCTTCATCATATTTGCTGACTTGACAGCTGGATCTACCACCCCTTGAAAATTCGTTTTTCATAAAGTCTATTCTCTCCTTATCCTCATCTCCTCAAAATCCATCTTGGTCATAACTCCCAGGTTAGCCTGGGGTAGTGGAAAAGTTTTATCCATGGTTAAGGCACTTGAATAGTGAGAGATGAACTAAACAGTCTAATTATCTCTGTAGGAATCTTAATTGAAACCAAACTCTCCCGTGTGAATTTTTTTCCATTAGAAGAAAACAAGCCAAGCACCCAAGCTTCCTCCATCTTCTGCTTAGCAGCAGAGTTCACAAGAGGCTTTTCCCCGGTGTTACTCATTGACTGCATCATTTTGGCTGTCCCCAGGGCCAGCGGCTTCCCAGCTGCTCCATTAATCCTGGGAAATCCCCAGCACTGCCACTGTCACTGTCTAATTAAATGCACCGTTATTTTCTGCATGGTCCTGGACTTTGGCAGCTTCTTTTCTTAATAGCAGGGTCTGTTCTTTGTCACTTATCCCTGTGAAGAAGCAGCCTCCAAATCTTCTCTCTTTTTACTTCTTATTCAAGCAATGTCCTCCTTCTCGTCTGCCTTTCTCACCGGCTCCCTATCCTCCCTCCCACCCCCCTCTTTAACTAAAAGCCAGATTCTCTAAATAATGTATCTGGCTGATGACTTTTTTTTTTAACTGTACTTCTGTTTCCTACCCTGAAGGTGGTTTAAAACTTTAAAATTATAAATGTACATCGCATTTTAAAATGTTTCTTCACAAAGGGTTGGCTTGAGGGCATGGGCCAGCAAACATCCGGTATGGATTGCAATCAGAACCGAACAAGAAATAAACAATTTCACTTTTTAGACACTATCACCAGTCTAGTCATTTCTTAATCATGGGGACAAAGACCACAGTTTGACAACATGGAAAGCTATTTTTCAATAATTATTTCCCCCCAGAATGTCCAACCACAGACTTTTCCCTTCACATGCCCTTTTGATGACCCATGCCCCTGATGCTGCCACTGGTATCACACAGGTTGGGAAGATTTCTTGATGAAAATGAGGTAATGAGGTGTCTTCCATTTCTAGGAGATTTGAGGCAGTAGCAGGTGCTAAGAGCAGAGGAGCCCTGGAGTGAACTACAAAATAAGAGCTCGCCTATATAGGGTCGCATCCCCTTGTCCACTCAGACACTGGATGCATGTGATTACTAGGTCTGGGAGCTTTAAAAATCTTAATGTCTAGGCCACACCCAAGATCAGTGTAAGATCTTGTGAGGAGAGATTATTAATTTAGTAATTAACGAATGAACTTCCATCAGAAGCAGGTTATTACAAAATTGTAGATTTGGACCCGCCCTGGATTTTGTCTTAAAGGGAGGTAGCACAGTGGAGTAGGTCACACTTGGGGCTGCCTACAGGGTGGGCAGCCCCTCTGGGCCCCTCTGCGCCCCTCTGGTTTTTGCATTCACACGGGGGGAGGGGAGGTTTGCAGAGGGGAGGAATAGGCAGAGGAGGGGCACAATGCCTGCCATCGCGTTGGAAGGAGAACACACTTACCAAGTGTGCAGCAGTGCCTGTGGCAGTGCCTGAGGACCCAGTCACTGAGGGTAGAGCCTGGCACCTCTGCTCCACATCTCAGTTCACGCCTTTGCTCCTTCAGCTCCCACAAATTCACCTGATCCAGGAGTCACAGTCCTCATTCATACAATCATTGTTTTGTATGTGTTTTTCTAACAACGAGAAAACATTCTCTTTGTTTACTTGGTAGAGTGATATTTATCCTTCAAGGCTTAGCATGGTTTCCACCTGTCAAACTTTCATCAACTTACTTAATCAGACTTACATCCTCCGTTGTCAGCTCTTCTCCAGCACTTTGTACCTACCTTGGGGAGAGTGAAAAAAACCTACTAATAATTTGAACTCCTCTTTGTCTTCCCACTAGATTCTAGTTATTAGGGACAGGACCTAAACTGTTTTGTCTTAGAGCCCAATACCTAGCACAATAACTGGAACAGAGTACAAGTTCAATACTTAGTCTATGAATGAATGAGCTAGTGAGTCCTTTAAAATCTTCCTGGCAAACATTTTTGGAGTTTCCCAGCACACTCAGGAGTGAGAAAAGAGAAGAGTCTAGAAAGAACTAGTCTAGAAGAACTTCATTTCAGAGAAATGAAGCTTAGCAATAATAAAAAGGGGAGACCTCACAAGGACAGTGTCTTGTTTAGGGAGGGCTCACAATTCACACTAAGGAGCTTCCAACACCCAATCTTATCCCTTTTCTACTGACTCTGAACCTGCAGGTGTCTACTGGGAGAACCTGAGAGCTTCCAAAAAGATCTCAAGCCACATCCCCTTCACCTAAGCATCAGTATTTTCTTAGTTCCCCTCTTACAGCAGGGAGAAGCAAAAGTCAAGAGTCATTACCCACTGTGGGCTAAGTCCCTTGCCCACAATGGACACTCAAAATTCATCTTTCTTTTTTTAAAGATTTACTTATTTGTGTATACAGAACTGGGGTACAGGCCAGAGGCTCAGGGGCAGCAAAAGGCTTCACCAGAGACAGAGTGGGGAGCAGAACAGGTAGATCGACGAAGTACACTGCTGAGAGGAGCAGCGGGCGGGTCAGGAGAGGTCTGCCTCGCCATGTGGTCACCTCTGGGGCAGGCAGAAATGGAACTCATGCGGAAGCGGCTTTAGATTCTCAGTGCTGTGCTTTAACCCGCTGCGCCATCAGGGAGGGCCCAAAATTCATCTTTTAATTGCATAACTGAACTGATGATTCATTATCCAACTCTCTCATCACAGCTAAGAGTGAGTGAGAATGGCAGTGCTATCTAGGTTCTGAATTAATCAGTCCTATAAGACTTCAAAAAGTCAGAAGCAAATAATGTGTGGCTTCAGGGAATTAATCTTTGTTATTAGTATTTTTAGGCATGTTTATCTTTGCTGTCAACCTAATATATTATGTTCTCAACTGGGTGGTTGTTGTCCCCATAAAACTGCACAACATCATGTGGAGAAGAGAAGTCATGATGAAGAGAAGTTACCAGCTTCTCTCCTAGAAGTGAGTGTGTCTCTTCTGCATGTGAGGGTAGGAGATGAAGGGAGAGAAGAGATAAGGGGGAACATTTTCAACTCTTATTCGCCTTACTATCTTGGAAGCTAAGGGATCCTGACTCCCAACCAACCTTCAGAGTCTATGGATTCATGTAGTGCAATATGCTGCAGAATGCTCTGGAACACTTGTATGCCATACAGACTTTTAAATTTTTGTCTGTTTTTCATCAGTATTCCTTGAAGGAGTGGGGAATGTTCCTTATAGATTGGCACAAATGACTGTCATTAAGCAGGCTGACTTGTCATTGTTCAAAAGTGTGTTAGCACATCGGGGACAGTTTAACTCCTCAGTCTTCCCAGATGTTTAGTGTAGTACCTCGTGCCTTGTATGCCAAAGACCCTTTATTATACTGATGGTACTTTTACCAGTTTTCTATTGCTTTATAACAAATTACCACAAATTCAGTGACTCAACAGCCATCTATTACCTCAGTTTTCATGGGCCACAAGCACTGGTTTATCTTAGCTGGGTTCTCTGTGAAAAGTCCCAATCAAGGAACAGGCTGGGATACATTCCCATCTAGAGGACTGACTAGGGAAAAATCTGCTTCAGGCTCATTTAGGATTTTGACAGAATTCATTTCTTTGCAGCTGTGTGCCTGAGGCCCACAGTTTCTTGCTGACTGTCAGCCGGGGACCTTTCACAGCTCTAGAGGTGATAACAGTTGTTTGCCAAGCATCCTTTTCACAATACGACAGCTTTTTCCTTCATTACCAGCAAAGACTCTCTCCTCTTGTTACGTTGTGGAGTCTGTTTTTAGTCAAAGAGTGCATTTTGTCTATAAGCTACCATATTGAAAGTTCTAGGTGAAAATTAAATTGTCCAACTCAGCCATTCAGTGGCTAAGAAAAACAAGAAGTCAACTGCTGATGGGACAGCAGACTCCAACCCTGCAGTCTCCTGTCTGAAGACTTTTGCTTAGCCATCACTGGCAGACAAACAGGCTGAAGAACCAACCCAATGTTTCGCCATTAAGTGACCTAACCTCAGACTCTCTGCCTCCCCCTTGTGGCCCCTGGTGCAAAACACTGGGGACTGCCTCTTGGTTGTGGACCCAAATCAAGGCTTCTGCTCTCAACTAAACATCCATCTTTCCCGACTATGTTACAGTCAGGTTATTTCTGGGTTGACACCAGTCTAATGCAGCATAACATAGTCATGGAGGTGGCATCCACCACCTTTGTCATGTCCTGTTGTTCAGAAATCAGAGCCATCACCATAAAAGGAGAGGAACACTGCATTACAGTGAGTTTTTCTGGAAACCCGCTATTGGGGATATCCTTTTTCACTTCCCTAACACACTAATCTATTAAAAATCTTTTCACTAGGAAGCTTCTTTGTTTTTGTGTGCACAGATCCTTTTAGAGCATGCAAGTTTGGGGGTTCTTGGGTTCCCCTCCATCAATCACTAACAGTTTCACACTCAAGAAGAGTGTGAGGGGAGGAGCTTACACACATCTTTGACTCAGTGCTGTGACTTGCTGGTGTGTGTTCACCACAATAGTCCAAATAGTCTTTTTACTGAACTTGTTAATTTATTGGAACCAACTCAGTAAAAATGGCCTAACATGGTATAAAAATGAGAGCACTAGAGTTAATGTATTCTGCAGTAGTGTAGACTGGTGACTTGAACTCTGGATTCGGTTTCCTCTCCAGTAAAGTAGTAGTAACTAACATCTACTATAAGGAGTTATAAAGATAAGATAATAAAGGTATTTCAAAGTTCCTGGAATTTGTTCAATAAATCACCATCTCCAGTGAAAAGAAAAACTGACAGAGATTATTTTAATATGTCTATGTCTTTAAACTATAAACAAGTCACCAAGATTAAATCTTTCTTCATTTAACTCAATATCCGGAATTTCAGCATTTATTCTGGAAACAATATAATTTATTTTCTCTAGCAGGTATGGAGCCCCTATACGCAAGGTCAGACTCCAGCTGAATCTTACAAGCTATGTTACACAGAAAAATAACCAGACAAACTGAGGTGTCTAGTTAGCATATGATTTTTTTCCCTCCTTGCAGAAAAAAGGCACTTTTTTTTTTAATGTGGAGAAATAATGAAGGTCTTTGAAATATCAAGTTGTAGGTCACAAAATTTCAACCCAGCCAATTCCCTTTTAGGGAATGTGTGTGAAGGTTGGGTTGTTAAAGAACATTGTTTTAGGAATATAGATCATATCTTAGAAACAAAAACAAAAAGATTCTATACACTTTATGCTCTATATTCTGTCAAAATACTGCATAATTTTGGGTTCAATTTTGTATATTTTGGCAAATATGGCAATCAACAGAAAGCCTAAGATTTGGGGTGGAATAAATATTATATGGGCCCTCCCTGGTGGCACAACAGGTTAAAGCAGAACACTAGCCACAGCTGCTTCAGTGCGGATTCCCATCCCCTGCCCCAGAGGTGACCCAAATGGCACAGCAGAACTCTCCTGTCTCGCCTGCTGTTCCCTTCCTGCTCCCCTCAGCAGTGTACTTCATCGATCTGCTTGTTCTGTTTCCCATTCTGTCTCTGATGAATCTTCTCACAGCCCCTGCAACTCTGGCCTGTACCCTAGTACTGTATGCATAATAATAAATAAATCTTTTGTAAAACATAAAATAAAAACCTAAAAAAAGAGAGAATATTATATATGCCAAGCCATGAGAGGAAACCACTGTTGGCGTTCTCCCTTTCCTGAGACCTTGCCTGCTTAGGAATGAAGTAAATGTTGGGGAATCAGCGGAGACTACTTGCACGGTACTTATTCTGTTTGGCAAATCACTGGAGCTGTTTTCTGTCTCTTTCCATCTATATTAGGTTAAAGGAAAGAAAATTACATATAAAAACAGAGTGCCCTTCTTTATGCCTGCCCCAGTCTTTCCTGTATTATTTTAAATCATACAATCTAAAAGAGACTTTATAATAAGAACCTCAGCTCACACTCTAAAAGCCTTCTGAGAGTTGGCCCTCTTAAGAAGTAAGACATACAAGAAAATCACATAGTTGCCCCAAACTGACTTGATGATATATATTTTTCACAACTTGTCTCTGATGGCTTCTTTCACACGCCCTCTGTCCTTATGATTTGCTGTCATTAGATGCTATTAAATCCAATAGTTCAAAACACTCTGTTCCCAGGTTTACAGCTTGTAATAATGATCTAAATCTGTGCATTCCTGAGAAATGAGGCCCATATGATCATGAAGCACGCATAAGGGAAAAGTTAACTGGAATAAAAAAATTCAGACATTCTGCTTTATTGTATCTACTCTAGAAAAAAATATATCCATAGGTCTTATTCTCTTCTATTGTTCCAAGAAGGAAACCAAGAAGTTTAGCAAAGCAAGTAACACCCACTTGAAGATAAACAAGATTGCTTCCCCTGCAAAACGAGTGCTTTATGTGAATGTACATCCCAAGGCCATTTGGGATTAGCATGACTTGCCACTATTGTGCTGTATTATTTGCATTATGAAAAAAAATAGGAAATTTAAAAAATAATATAATAGTCTATTTTTACATCATTTTGTGCCTTTTTTCCATCTCAGTTGTAATCCCCATCACCAAATCACCCATGTGCCATCACCAGTGCAGTCCAGTGCATTTCCCTCCCCCCACTGTTTTTGATCCCATTCCCCACTCCACCCCCCAATACTGTCTCTGTTATATGGCTGCTCATTATTAAAAAATAGGAATTTTTAAAAGATGAAATTAAAATAGAAACACAGGTTTGCATACGTGCATCCTGCAACCCTTTGAACATTGCTGGTGTGAAGGAAACAGACTTAGAGGCACTAAGAGGTTGGCCCATTTCTGGCCCTCTCCAGCCCGTGCTTACTTTCATGCTCTTGTGAGTGTCTTGGGCTTTGGTGTGTATCTGACAGTTGCAATCTGACCTGTGATTGGCAGCAATGTAGACTAGGTTTCCACAAATTCACATCACACTCTTTACTTTTAGTAAAATGACTTGACTTCGTACAAAAATTATGTAGGAAAACAAATAGTAAATGTTTGCTTATAGCTGCCTCTCTTTATAGAGGGAAAGAAAAATACCTCTGATAAACTGGGCACTATTTCCAGTTGGGGTCATGGCAGGTGAACCATAAAATATGTGGATTTAAGGTTAATCAGGATGATCCTAGTGTTCCACACTATTCATGGGCTTGTATGAGAGCTGTGGTTTTTATGGACTTAGGATAAATTAATCTTTTTTAAAAATAATATATCATTAGTCATTTAAAGAAAACAAAATTATCTAGTAACTTTCTGATTTCTGACATTTCAAAATGACACATTTTAAAGTAAAAATATGATGGGCATAAAACTTTACATAACACCATGGAAACTATTCATCCTGGGTTAGAAATTGTCCACTCTAAGTTTGAATCAAATGCTGTGTTTCATATCTTCACTGGGTTTATGTTAGTAAATTTGAGATAGATGCCAATATTTTTGTCTGTCAAAAAAAAGAATTTTCTTTATCACTATGTAGTTGAGGAAGAAAACAAATTTTTGAATTACAAAAATGGTATAGAAAGTATGTCATTTGGCCCTCCCTGTTGGCACAACCAGTTATGACACAGCACTGCAAGCCAGCTGCAGCACTTCAGTGTGAGTTCCATCCCCACCTCCCTCAGCTGACCCACAAGGCACAGCAGACCTCTCCTGACCCACCCGCTGCTTCTCTCAGCACTGTACTTCATGGATCTACCTGTTCTGCTCCCCACTCTGTCTCTGATGTAGCCTCTCACCACCCCCCTGCACCTCTGGCTTGTACTTCAGTTCTGTATGAATAAATAAATAAATCTTTTTTTTTAAAGTGTATCACTCATTACATTTAAATTTGTAAACATTATTCTTTTTAATTAAGGTTTAACATTTATAAATTCTAAACTAAGTTAACTAGTCCATTTTAATATTCTAATGCTCTCTTAACTACAGATAGTTTATATGTTCTCCTGCCCATCTCACAGGTTTATGATAAAATTTAAATGATATCATGACTAAAAAGGCCTTTTCTAAACCATTGAACACAACACGATGATATCATCTTATGACAAGCATGCTTGTGTAACTCAGTTATTCCATGCTACTTTTTCATAATGTTTAGACAGGAATCTCCCATTAATACCTTCTTAATGAGATAATGACTATAAAATATTTTGAGGTCATCAGGAAATGAAAGATTATTGTTGTTAAGTCAGAATGTAAAGATCAACAGTTTATTATCACTTGATGTTGATGTCATTCTAGAAACATGTGTATGTAGAAAACATGTTTTGCAATGTAGCAACTGGCTCATCTTGTTTAGAATTATAGATATTTTTTAATGGCTTTAGATGAGAAGATAAGAAATAGACATATTTTATGATGTGATCTTATATCTTTGGATCAATTTTTGATTATTTTTAATCTCTGAAGCTCACATTAGCCAATATTTACTCTTTAGATCAGCCCATTATGCTTAAGACTGGGAGTGATTACTTGATATGGACAGATAGTTCTTTTAGCAGCAGAGTCCAGGGACTCTTTTCAAGCTTGCCAATTGTTTTCTTCTTCTGTGATAAAATTGTCTCATGGACAGACAGTAATTTAATTCTTCATGGTATAAAGTAGAAAAAATAACTGAATTTCCCAATACTCCTGCCAAAGTCATAATGACATTCTTGTGGGGTTTATGAATAACACAGTCATTTAGCCACACTTCAGCGATGACCTCACAAGACATTTTACATTTTCCTCCTGCTGTATATGTGACATCACTTCTCCTTTTCTCGTCACCATTCTCACCTCATTTGACAACTAAGAGGGTCAACCCAGCAGGCTTCCTCATTTCCTTTCTTCCCATACTCAATGCAGAGTATGCTCACTGGCACGTGATAATAAAATCTACCACTGACAGAGCTCTCTTGCTGTTCCAGGTATTGCAGATACATGTCCTTCCCAAGTCTTAAACCTAAGGGGACTAAAGGATAACTGTTGGCTACTAAGAGTTTCAGAGGTTAAAAATAATCAAGTTTTGATTAAAGATAGCTGATCACATAAAAAGTACAAGTCATTAATTCTCAACGCAGTCAAAAGCAACAGCTACCATTATTCCTATTAATTGATGAGGACACTGAAGAGAGGAAGTTAAGTAAGTTGGAAGACTGGAATTTGAAACCTAGCAGGGCTGCTGGCTACTAATCCCCTACTCTTTGTCTTTACACTAACTCATTGCTTTCTCTTTAAAATGGCAAAGCCCAGTGATTAACAATCTTGATTTATGGGGTATCTGTGAACACAAACAAGAACATGAGGTCCATGCCAACTTTGAACTAGATGTGGAGTTTCAGAAAAGTATCCTAGCTTAATATTTCACATATTGTTTGGATTATTAAGATTTCTGAGGATGAAGACTAGGACGAACTTGCTGGCTGTAGGATTCCCGGGTTAAACCCACATGGCTCAGCCATACAGGATGTTCTAAGAGCGTCTGCTGTCCTGGGTGGGTTGAGGGCTTCATTTGGACTCTATTGTATGTGATGTTCTAAATGAAACCAGAGTCTCAGATGCAGAAAGTGAACCAAAACCAGACTTTTGAAGCTATTGATGTCTATGTTTGAATTCTTGCTGGCTAAAAGACATTTCCCAAGGGAACCAAAAATAAGTAGAAAAAGAATGTCTGGATGCAATAGAATTGTCACTATTAATCATTTGTATATGTTAGAGGAATTGAGACTGAAAACATATAGAATATCTCTAAAACATATTGGTACTGCCTAACAACTAGAAGCAACCAGGCTGTGTGGTCTTCTCGCTGAGTTTAGATACAGAATATGGAAAATTTCAGAAAGTTAGGAGCCCCTCCTTCCATCCCTTACAACAGATACAGCCTGAGGAGTCAGGAGTGAATGGGGCTGACAGATCTGCCCCGGAGACTTCGTTATCATCAGAGCAAGGGACAGACAGAGGGTTAGCACCACACAGCATTAGCTGGGAGGCCCCATGCTACCCCTTAGCAAGAGTCACTGCAGCCTAAAGCCTGTGCCCTGGCTGAAGGGCGCTATTAGATTTTGCTCAAGGGCAAGGGGGTTTAAAGTGGAACATTCTTGGCCAGTCCTCTGAGCTACTGCTTGCAGGAAGCTTGGCTGTGAGGCCTGGGAAGAGAGGCCCAGCCCCTCCTGATGCTGGAGCTACCACCACAAGCTCAGGCCTTGCCGCTGCTTACTCCAGAACTGGGAGTGGCCTGGTCTGGCAAAGGAAATGACTCTGGGAAGGGGCTTGTAGGATCCATGGTGGATGTGCCCTGATGGTCTGTTTCACACGGAAATAGAGCTATAAAATAAAATGATCTTATTTTATAACTCAAACCTTTCTCAGTCTTTTGTAGCAAAGTCTCAAGGCCTCAACTGCTTATGGGGTAATATTCTGCTTTGTTTAAAATGATGGTATTACTTTGTATTTCTTGACTTTCCAGTTTTACAAAAGGTTAAATTCCCAGTTAAGAAATACTGTTATCCTATCTTTTATTTTCTTTTATTTCCCTCCACTGGAAACCTCCCAAAATATTTTCATATGCATGAATTTCATGTGTCTTCCTCCTTTTCCTCAAAACGACTACATCTAATCCACCTGCTTTTTATTACAAATTTGGCCTGGCTACTGACCCTGATCCGGGTCCAAGCTTGTGAAGTCCTGCTCCATGAACTGCATGCAACGTCCAGACACGGTCTTTGAAGCTCCTGCTGTGCAGCAGAGAAGCTGTGCTAAGCTTGACTATAACTGGGCTGCCTACACCACAGCCCTCAGTGACTCCTGCTTTCTCTGTTGATTGGTAATTTTCTCCATGAAAAGCACTGAGTCACACTGTTGTGGTTTGGAGGGATGGCAAAGGGAAATCAGAAAACCCACAGGCATTTTCTCACTTATCTCTTAATGCCTTGATATTTTTGGATGTTACACGGCAGCAAGCCAATATTCCTTAACAACTTTTTGGAGAAAGATTCACTATAAATGAGGAAGATGATGCATCCAAGGGGATGAGCCATGTACTTCAAAAATTGGGGTGGAAATTGAGAAAATTTATTCACTTAATTTTAGCCCTGTGGGGCAGAGGATTGCTTTGTGAAGCTACACCACTTTCATCCTAGATTTGAGCAGTGATTGATAGCAGAGACCTTAGTGAAGTTGTAGAGCTCAATTCAGATAGACAAAAGCAGTACCGAGTCCTAGCTTTCAGTCTTCTCCAAACTGCACTGGCTTACAGACCCTTGTGTTCCAAATCATCTCTGAGATTGCAAAGACCTTATGACTGATCACGTAAAGAGAAAGTCACTGCTATCTGGAGCAACTGTATTAATAAAAGGACAGTAGAAGGCTTTGGCTTGGAGTCAGGTTAACCACACTCATCAACACCATCCCAATGCATACATACACGTGTGCACGCACTCACGTCCCTACCACCCTCTCTTCCCAGCCCCTTCCTGTCTGGCTCTTCTGCTTTCTCCCTTCCCATCTTAATTTACTTCTACATTTCTGATATCTACAATCTTTAGCTGGGGCACAGGGAAATTATTGTGCTTGGGGCAATATATCAGCTTGCTAAAGTAATAAAGTTGTAATCTCATCACAAACTCCTAGTAATCAATTAAAAAAATTGTACTGTAGGCACTTATTTCTTGCAACGGGAATAAAAGAGTTGACCTGATTTTTAACACAGCTAAGACTTCATAAAAGAAAACAGCTATATACTGATAGAAGGAGCCATGTCAGACTAGAAAATGCTTTTCATATCACTTAGTGGGCTGACCTTTTTAGGAAATTGCCATATAAATTGAGGATTTAGAGAATGTGTCTGTATATATGTCCTAGACAAATGTCTTTGAGGTATGCAGGAGAGTCAAACTTTCCTTTCAATGTAGGGATAGAATGTTTATGATTTGAACCTCACAAAAGGTTGCATTATCCATATTTTACAGATGATGAAACTAAAGCATGACTTTAGTAAGGAAGTTGCATAAGGTCAAACAGTTAGTACAGAAATGAACTTGGAACTAGATTCTAGGCTTTTATGACTCCAAAACCTATTTTCTCCCACAAATAAAATAATGCTCAATAAAAATTATGAAAAACAAACAGATGACTGATTGCCTTTCTTCAAAGTATATTCATCATTTTTGATACTTTGTCTTGCAGAGAGTTGTTCAAATGCATACAGTGTTGCCAAGGTGCCCAGTATGCCTAGCTTTATCAGAGCCCCCCCGAAGTACGCGTTATTTTAAGAATGGCTGATTTGAATAAGAAGAATAGAGAATCACTTCTAGAAAGTTTAAAGCTACTCATAAAATTACTTCATTGCAGAATCATGCTTGTCTTAATACACAGTCCAATGAGAGAACAGTGTAGTATCCCTCCACCACTGTGCTTACCTCTCACTTTCACGTTCCACTTCAGCAATAAGAATATGAAAATCCATCCCTTCAGTCATCAAGCACATAAGGGTTTCAACCTGTTGAAAATAAAAGAGAGCTGAGGATGATAGCACTTAAATGTCTAGCTGCCTGCTTCCAATTCCCTTTGTTCCATGCTTCTGATTAATGCCAGAAACCGTAAAGTGTAAAATTATGATTATAAGCAGTAAACCTAGTTATTAGATGATGCAAGTTGAAGTGAGATGGAAATGGAAAGATTACAATTTAGTTTCTCATTTTGTCTTTTGTATCTTCATTCTTCGTGTGCTTCATTTGCTTTGGCTTGGAAAATATATCCTTGTCTATGCTCTAGATTTTTAGGTGCAAATCAGGTGTTTTTGAGTGAGAGAGCTAGAAAAATAAGAATCCTTCAATGAGATAGTTTAAGGTGTCTTTAATTATAAAGTATAATGTGATGACTTGCTGCTTTTTGTGTTCAATGTAGAGATATGGAACTTATTAGAAATATGTTTTAATGTGTTCTATTAAGCAATGGAATGAATTCCAGAAGACTCTCATAAATAAAATGGCTAGGTTACAGAGGGGGGTTTTGCCATGTGAGTTTTAAACTTTTTAAAACTTAGAAGTTATTGAGCTAAATGTTTTTAAATTTATTTCAAAGTTAGTAAAGGATATATGTACCCATGTAACAGATACAGAAAAAATGAGTGAGGACATTTTCAATAAAATCATGGTTTCCATACATAATGATAATATTTAAATAAGATGTCAGAAAGGTTTAGTGGCCAAATAAATTTGTTTGTTAGTCTAAGGCAGAGTTGTAAACTGACTGCCTGAACACAGAAGGCAACTCCAGCACACATATAGAGTCTGACAGGTTGGGACACTTCAGTTTTTCCAAAGTATTTAAGGACATCTCCAGCCAATCATTAGTTGACTAACAAGTTAACTGAACAGATTATAGCACTTAGATATCACAGGGAATAAATAATTTTATAGAACCAGTCCAGGAGAGTTAAAAAAAAAATTCATACAGCAGCAGCAACAGTAACGACAAGAAAATAACAACAACAACAAAATCATTTTTGGAATGGAGTGTCTAATGCCCACATTATATTATATGAGTTACCACATTATATTATTTAAAACGTCTGCATGTTCAGAAAAAAATATGAGTTACACCGGAGTAAGAAAGTATCATTCATACATAGGGAAAAAAGCAGTCAGTAGGAACTGTTCCAACATGCTCTAAGATTTTAGACTAACAGACAAAGACTTTAAATCCACTTTTAAAAATGTTCAAAGAAATAAAGGTATGACAGTAATATCTCACTAAAGAGAATATCAAGTAAGGGATAGAAATCATAAATAAATAGAAGTTCTGGTTTTGAAGATAAAAGAATTAAATGAAAAATACACTAACACGGCCCAAAAGCAGATTTTAACTGGCAAAAGAAACAATAAGTGAACTTTAATATCTGTTAATTGTGATCATGTGGTATGCAGAATCAAAAGTCAAAAAGAAGAAAAAGCCTCAGAGGCCTGTCAAATACCATTAACAATTACAGATATATATAATGGGAATGTGAGAATGGAAGAGAAAGATTAGATGAAGAAAGAGTGGTGAAAACTCTGAATCTGTTTTTTAAAAATCACATTAATCTCTATATTCAAGAAGATGAAGAAACTCCAAGATAAAGCCAAAGAGATCCACACTTACACATATTACAGTCAAAATTTGGGGGGCTAGGGGAAGCAGATTTGAAAGCAGCAAAAGAAAATTATCTATCATCTGGATCCCACATAACACTAGCAACTGACTTCTCAGAAGCCATACCCAAAATGCTGAAAGAAAAAGAATCAACAGACTTCACCTTCCAGCAAATTATGCTTCAAAAATGGAGCAGAAATGAAGACTTGACCCAGAATCAAAAACTCAGAGAATCTGCCCCTCAACTATCTGCCTTACAGAAAATCCTATGGGACTGACAAAAAAAATAAAAATAAATTTAATAGAAATAATAAATGAGTTCATCAAAGTTTCAGGACACAAAATCAATGTACAAAAACTAATTCTGTCTTTACACACTAACAATTAACAATTCAAAACTGAAATACTGCAATTCCATTTGCAGTAACATGAAGTGAATAAAACACTTAGTATAAATTTCAAAAAAGAAGTGTCACACTTTCAAACTAGGAAACATTGTTGAGAAAATGTTGAAAAGCACAAAGACAGCCCATGCTCATATACTGGAAAAATTAGGACTGGTAAGATAGCATGATGTTTTTCATATTGTTCTATACACAATGCAATCCCTATCAGGATTTCATCTGGGATTTTTGCTTAAGTTCACAATTTGACACTGAAGTTCATATGGAAATGCAATGGCTCCAGATTGTCCAAACAATCTTGGCGGGGGGATAAAATTGGAGAGTCATATTTCTTGATTTCAAAACTTACTGCAAAACTACAAATAACCAAGACAATATGCCACTGGGGCTAAGGAATGACATTCATATCTAAGGAACAAACTGGATACCTCACAATAAACTCATATTTATGGGTTACAGGATTTGATAGAGGCACCAAAACTATGCAAAGGAGCAATAATAGCCTGCAAACAAATGGTTCTGGAACTTACTGTCCATAAGTAAAAGAATGAAGCTGGAGCTGTACTTAAACCATCTGTAAAATTTAATTCAAAATGGACCAAGAGCTAAACTTAAAAGGAAAAACTGCAAGTATTTGCAACATTGGGTTGAACAATGGTTTCATATATATGACATAAACAAAATAAAGCAGAAGAAAAACAAATTAGACATCATCAAAATTAAGATATTTTATCTCATGAAAATTTGTAGGCTACATATCACAATTAGCATAATTTTAACTAAGATGTTTAACCAATAACCTCTATTACTGTAGGTAGGTTGCACTGAGTGTATTCATGTTCTCATCCATAGAAATACATCCCTGACAAAATACTCTTTTGTATGAATGCAAGGAAACTGCATACTTTTTAAAAAATAATATAATAGTTTATTTTTACATCACTTTGTGCATTTTCCCATCTCGATTGTAATCCCCGTGGGTTTCCCATCACCAAATCACCCGTGTGCCATCACCATAGGAAACTGCATACTTTATTTTATTGAAATTTCAAGACCTTTTCAGGTTAATCTAAAACTCGTTTCTACATAATTCAGTAACAATATAAAATTAAAAGAAAGAAAAATTGTTTTTAAGAATATGTATTAGAGATTGACCTTGACTCTTTACTCCCAATCACATTCTTACTAAGGCACCTTTGGCTATGTCCTGCCCTCTTGGAAACCTTCAGTGGCTCCCCTTTTCTCCCCTTGGTTTCTCTGTTTGCAATGAAGGATGGTCCAGTTTTAGTCCAACCCATAGGCCTGTCTTACCTGCTGACCTTGCATAAACCTCGTAAATCATTCCAATGATTTGATCACTGAACTCACCTGGCATTCATTCATTCATTCATTCATTCATTCTCCCCATTAGTCTTTCACTTACAATTAGTCTTTCACTTACAATATGTGGTCAATGTCTACCATGTGTCATAAGTACTGTAAGTTCAAAATTCTCTATGTGGGGAGAAATCAGAAGACCACATGCAGGGTAAAAATTAACTGTTGGTGCAATGGGTTGGGACGCAGCACTGCCAGCTGGCTGCAGCTGCTTCAGCATGAGTTCCACCCCCCACCCCGGAGGTGACCTGCATGGCCTTGCAAACCTCTCCTGGCCTGCCCACTGCTCCCCTCAGCAAGTGTACTTCCTCGATCTACCTGTTCTGCTCCCCACTCTGTCTCTGATGAAGCGTCTTACCACCCCTGCACCTCTGGCCTGTACCCCAGATCTGTGTGCATAAATGAATAAATCTTTAACAACAACAACAACAACAAAATAGTAGTATTAATCAATGCAAACAACACAGGCAGCAAGAATGCTGAGTACCAATCATCAGCTCAGATTAAAAACTCCTCCACAGGTGAATACTCACACCCCAAAGCAAGGCAGTGGCATCCCTTCAGAGTGATCCACATAAGGCAAAAGACCAGAAAACTTTTATTATTACTACAGTATCAACCCCAATAAATATATCAACCAGAGTCTCTGTTTTGGTCAAAGAGAAAAGTAAGCTTTGCATATTGCTGAAATTTTCTAAAGCTTCCTTAAATTCCAGTGAGCAGAGCTTTTATGTTCACAGACAGGTTGCAAAAGAGATAATTTCTAATTTCCAAGCTTGTTAGGAAATGGTTTAGATTTTATTTAAGTGTTGGCTAGGCTCATTTTCTCTTTGAGGAAGTAAAGTATTTAGGAGACAGGATATATAGAAAACTCTTTGGGAAAGTAAAGTATTTAGGAGGTAGGGTGTATTGCTAGTGAGAGCTGAAAACATCTTTTGACCCAGAATGCCTCACCTCTGCAGAATTGTGCAAACTTCCTCGTAATGCATCTACCATATAAAATACATCCACTCAGAACAATGTTTGTGACCAAAAGCTAATGTAGACGTTAGCTGCCAGGCAGGTTTATTTTACTCAAGCCTAAAAGCCACTGGTCCCTTCTTGATTGTAAAATGTGCTTGACAGCAATGATCTAGAAAGCGTGTCTTAAAAAAAAAAATTCAATATTTCTCTTTTAAAATAGAATTCACTTTTTTAATGCAGTCTTAGGTTCACGGCTAAATTGAGAGCAAGTATAGAGTTACCATATAAACTCCTCTTCCTCTAACCTCCACCACTATCCACATCCCACAGCAGAGTCTTATGTGTGTTACAGTCAAGAGGTCACAGTGACACTTTACTGTCACCCAAGTCCATAGTTTACACAAAAGTTCACTCTTAATATTAAATAATTTAGAACATTTATTTTGTTTAAGTCAAATCATATCTTTATGGTAAAGGCCCCTAAGTCTTATTATCATTTTACTAGTTCAGTTATAAGTGCTATTCCCAAATGTACCTCTCACTTTTTAAGTTTTGGGGGGCTTACAACAATAAAAATACTAAACACTTTGTAAGTTGGGTCTTTAACATCTGGTACCCCAGAATCCTTGCACTGTAGATGCCTGATGAGTACACACAGTGGCACACACACACTTCTGAGTGAACGCATGTTGATGTAGGCCCTTCTTGTTTCAATGCTTACGTGGTATCTAATTCTGTTTATGTCCACCTCCTGTTCTCCATAAGAAGTGAGGATTAATCATTAAGAGGGGAAGTTTAGTACTGACCAGTAATTGGTATCACATGAATGCCTGACTAGGAGCTCATAAAAGTAGAATTCTGACACATTTAAGAGGGAGCCCTGCATAGTTAGAAGGAACACTACAGTCTATATAGACTGAATCTTACAGAACCTGTGAAAGGTGAAACTATCTAAATTTCACCACTGCAAACCTCATAGGTTTGTTTGGATTTATAACTCATTTTACTGGCAAGCCAGAGGTCACTCCCATTCTCTTGTCTTATTTTCCTGCATTGGTACCTATTTGATTTATAAACCAAATCAAACCATTTCTGCCCAAAAGTCATCAAAATAATGTTCTTAAAGAAGAAAGATTTAGTATATCAGCAGGCTATACCATTTGGTTGGCTGTTTATCTCTCTGTACTTCTATCCACCCATCATCTGTAAGTCTGCTGCCTATTTACCTTCCTACCTACCTGTTTGTTAATGTGTGTAAATTTGGAATCTGAGAAGTACTCTTTCAGATGGAAAGACCATAGGCCACTTGAGAAGGCTGGGTTCTGCCCCTTACTATATATTTGGTGAAACAAGAAAAATCTGCATCTGTTTCCTGATCTGCCAATGGAGGGAGTAATGTTGACTGTGCAGGTAGTTATAAGGGTAAAAGAGCCTATGTCTAGAAGTCGTAGCAGAGCCAGGAATGCAGCACTGTGGACTAAGGGTATGAGGTGTGGTTATCTTCCCCTCTCCTCACTCTCCAGGGAGGAGCTAGCCCTACGCAGAGGAGGAACCACTCTGGGGGTAGCAGCACAGTCTCTGAACGAGGCTCTGGAACCAGTGAGCATTAGCGCTGGGTGAAGGTTGAGGCTCCAGACTGGGAGCAGGAAGCTCTCCCTGCCCTGTTGCTTAACTGTAATGGAGCAAGCAGAGCAAGAGAGGGCAAAGGCTGAACCTGTTTGGACTTCATTTCTGGTTTGTGGTAGATAACTATAGGGGACACATCCAAATCATTAACACTGCGCTTGAAAATAGCACATAAATCTCAGGAAACATTATCTTTTTAGGAAAGTAGAAAGTTTCTGTTTTGATGGTTCCATTCTGTTTGAATGTTCCATTGAAGTGGTGCCTTGGAGATCTGAGTTTGACAACAAAAAGATTAAGAGTTTAATTGGTTAATTAGATGAGAAGCAATCTTAAACTAGATTTGCAGGTATAATCAAGGGAAAACTAAAGTCCAAATTGACCTTACCTTCTCTTAGGGCATAATTTCTAATTATTATCCAACTTTCCAAGGATAATTTGTAAATCGTTGCTGCCAATCTGAAAGCCGTTTGCCTTGATTTGGGCAAAATGTCAATTTAAACTTTATTCAGCTGGGGAATAGAGATGGTAGGGAAGAGGAAACAAACTAACAAAAGACACCAGATGATTTTATGTCTTTAAGAAAACTGTTAAAAAGGGAAGTGTACATGAAAAAAAGTATATTTATTTGGATGTAACTTATATATCTACATTACCTATTTTTTTTAAGATTTATTTATTTATTCATATGGAACTGGGGTACAGGCCAGAGATGTGGAGGGTGAGAGGATTCACCAGAGATGGAGAGGGGGGGGCAGAACAGGCAGATCGACGAAGTAAACTGCTGAGGGGAGCAGTGGGAGGGTCAGGAGAGGTCTGCCGTGCCATGTAGGTCACCTCCGGGGCAGGTGGGAATCGAACTCATGCAGAAGTGGCTTTAGCTTCTTAGTGCTTGCTTTTACCCGCTGCGCTGCCAGGGAGGACCCATTACCTATTTTTTAAATTGAGGTTATAGTAGTTTACATTGTTGTATATATTTTGGAAATATAGGATCTTACCCCTCAGGTGTTATTGCCATAAATTATATACAAAAATATTATCTATTTTAGAAGTTCATACCTATCACCCATCTTTTTAAGGGACCTTTTTCTCCTGCTATGAGTAAAACAATCCAATATTTTCTTTTTCACTAAGCATGAACCCTTCCAGCTCCATCCATGTTGCTGCAAAGGGCATGGGTTTATCCTTTTTTATTGCTGAGTAATATTCCATTACATATATATACACATACACATACATACCACATCTTCTTGATCCATTCATCTATTTTGGAGAATTTGGGGTAATTCCATATATTCCCTATTGTAAATTGTATAGCAATAAACATAAGGGTGTAGGTATCCTT
The DNA here is from genome assembly GCF_000260355.1 of Condylura cristata. NCBI lineage: Eukaryota > Metazoa > Chordata > Mammalia > Eulipotyphla > Talpidae > Condylura > Condylura cristata. The sequence continues at coordinate 11,530,357 of NW_004567137.1, forward strand.
CTGAATTGATGTTTTTGTGTCCATTGGGTAGATGCCTAGGAGTAGAATTGTTGGATCATATGGAAGCTCCATTTTTAGCAGTCTGAGAAACCTCCAAATAGCTTTCCATAGTGGTTGAATCAGTTTGTAGTCCCACCAGCAGTGTAGGAGAGTTCCTTTTTCTCTGCAACCTTGCCATCATTTGTTGTTGCTATTTTTTTTTTTTTTTAATTAAAACTGGGGTGGGAAGAGCACAGGGACTATGGTGATGGTACATGGGTGAAGTGGTGGTGGGAAGTCCATGGAGATTACAACTGAGATGAAAAAATGTACAAAATGAAAAAATGATATATATATATATATATTAAAAATATGATGAGATTTAAAAAAAATAAAAACATCTTTTTTATTCTAGTTCCCATCAGAAGCAAAGCCTCAGACTGCCTGTTTCTGAGGCACATACAGAGAGTCATCTTAATGCCTATGAGAGCCGCAACAGAGTGGGACTCCTCTGTACCCCCCTCACCATCTGCGCCTGCCTCTCAGAAATATAAATTGTCAGGCTCCAGCTCCACTGAATCAGAAGTTCTGGAATTGGGCTCCAGCAATCTAACACAAGTCTGAGGGTTCTGAATTTTGAAAACCATTGTTCTAGAAAAGCCAGGAGCTCATTTAGGGTTGTTCAAATGCAGAAACTAAAGTCCCTCTGATCACACTAGGAGCAAACAGGAGGATAACGTAGAGACTGGGTCCCTCTCAGCTCTCCAGCAGATGGTCTCATTCAATGTGGCCTGGAACTAGTCTCCAGGAAATTGTGTTGCTGACCCCTAGAGGGGTCCACTGTAGAAAGCCAATTCAGAGTAACCCTCAAGTCTTTACACATGCCCTGAACTCAGTGCAAAAATGATCCTCTGTTCTGGCTCGAGGGAAGAGCCAAGGCTTGCTTAAGCAAGGACTTGCCTTGCTTTCAAGACAATGTGCCCTGACCTTGGATAATGAAACAGCATGAGCACAGAGGTTACGGGATCTTAACTTGGGGGCATTCTTTAAAGTTATCTAATCCCGTACTGTCAGGCAATTCAGGTAGACCTCTCTTAATTTCTTCTATATGGAATAATATATGACAGAACCAACCTGGCTAAAAGCTAATTGATAGAAGCAAGAGTTTAAGGGGCCCAGGCACATTTCTGGTCACAAAAGTATCACCAGATATCTAAGTCAAGACCCCAGACACTGCTAATGTTAAATATCATTTGTAGTCATACACTCATTCCTTTTCTAATCTGCTTATCCATCCTGGCAGCTCAGGGCATAATGTGGAACCAGCCCTAGACAGGATGCCTTTTCAGGGCACATACATAAATATGTACACACACACACACACAGTCACACACTCACTCACACTCTGCCTGGGGCAAACTGAGACAGGCCAGTGAAACAGCTTAGGATGTGGGAGGAAATCCGAGTCTCTGGAGAAAACCAGTGTAGACATAAGGAAAAAATGAAAACTCCACACAGACAGTGGCCCTAGCCAAGACTTGATGTATTTTTTTCTCTCTGTAACACTGTAACAAACAACATCAAAGAAATGACACCATTGATTTGTAATCAATCATTCCTTGATTACGACGTTCGGAAGACGTCAACTATGACATGACTCCATGCATGTGAATTTGAATTTCAGATAGCGTGTCTGCGAGATAATGTGTGGTATCATCATCATGAAATAAGCCCAGAGAGACTGAGAATCTTTTCCAAGTGCCAAAGTTCAGTGTCAGAGCTGAGATTGCAGTTCCCACTTTCCCAGCTTTGTGTTACTCCTCCATAGGACCGAGAGATGCATTTGAATTGGATGAATTGTACGTATATCATGTTGGATTTCTGAAAACTCTCCTTTAAAACCAGGGAATGGATGTTCTTTCTCATTAACTATTAGAAACTCTGGGACCACCACTTTGTCTCCTCACTCCCCTTTCCACACCGCCTCACCACACAGCCTTGCTGCTTCACAAAGCAGGGAAATCTCTCATGCTTGTCAAAAGTTGGTAACAGTAGAAATGTCTTTTGACTTCTTGCCCAAATTAAAAACGATGGGTCCTCATGGAGCTAAATCCTTCTCCCACCCCCCATACATAGAAATTACAGTTATAATTATCTCCAAAGAGTGCTCATAATTACACGCAAAGCCTCTCCCAATTCTCCTGTGACAAGTCATCTCTGCCTAGAAGATGGCCAAGCCAGCTCCTGATGATCACAGAGCAGACAGTGACGCAAGCACCTCCTTGCCTCTGTCCATCTCTTATCTCTGAGCGACTGAGAGGAAGCGATGGAGAAGATGAGGTTCTGAGATGAGCAAATGGCAGAGTAAGCCTGGGAGTTTGTGATGAGACAGTTAAGTGCTATCTGAAAGCAGTGTTAGCATTCGGGGAATCTAAAACAGTACTGTGCTGATGGTATGTTATTTAAGCTTCTTGGATCCTGCTGGTAAATACTCCAGGGCGCCATGTCACCAGATTAAGAAAAAGTCTGCCCATGAAAAGCTGCCCAGCTCATCTGGGCCGGGCGGTAATCTGAAGTCACTCAAGTTCCTGCACGCTGCTCTCGGGGGTGGAGAGGGGATGCCCTGAACAGCACCTCCTACCACCACCCAACACAGCTGGAGCATTTGCCCCAGGGCAAGCAGTGCATGAAATGAGGGAGCTGAGAATCCCATATCATCTACTCTGCAAAGTCCCTTAAGGGAAGCAGGGAGTGTACATTTTCTGGAAGTACAGTTTATTATGTTGTTTGAAAATGTTACTCTGAGCAACAGATGTTATTTTTGGATCCAGGCAACTTTATTTTGGTGAGAAAAAAAGCTTTGGCAGAAGTTAAAAGATTGTTGGCTGGAAGAAGGGGTTGGTATATGGGGTTCCAATCTAGCCTCTGTAGCTGTATTTGACAGTTTACATGCAGAGGCAGAAATCCGTAATGTGCAGTCTTAGGGTAGCCACCGCCCTGCTCTGACTAATGCTTCCAGCACTCGGGGACAGTGCCTCCTCACCTTCAGCTTCACGTGTGTGAGGAGGAGCCCCAGCAGCCCATGGTATGCTCTGAGCCCACTGGGGTTCCAGCACACTCAACCCCCTCTTCATTTAGCTCAGAGTCTGCTCCAGAGGAGTAGTCAGTATCCTTGAGAGCTGTCTTGGGGCAACCCTCAATGCCAAGAGGCTTATGTACAGCTTGTTTTTCCACTTAAATTTTCACATCAGCGCCTTGGCTTAATGAAGAGTGCATGTTGCTGGAAAACTTCAATAGCATCCTTTGGATTTACTCCAGGGGCGAAAGGTTAAGATTTCAGTGGAGATTTGGTTTTATTCCTGTCATATTCTCTTCCACCTTTGAATATTATGTGCTCATTAACACCTCTCATGGGTTGCAAATCACCAAAAGAACAGATAGAGAAGGAAGGTTCGATGCGGGGCTCAATGAAGTAGGACATGCAGAACAGGAAGCCAAAGAGTGGTTGCTGTTCCCTGGCTGAGAACCTCCAGATGCAGGCGCAGTGTCACATGGGAAAGTGATGTTACGGGGTCAAGGAGGTCCAGTGTGGAGGTGGGAAGGGCATCCCCAGGAGGCTGCGTGAGTCACAGGACCATCCATATTGGATCAGAAACCCCTAGGGTTCAGGCCTTGCCTTGTGCCTTAAGGAGGAACTCATGAGAGCTGCTGAGGGGCGTCTCCAGTTCAGAAAATACAGCAGATCCAGAGTTGGGTCTTGAGGTGAGTGGCAACTCTGATACCCCAAACTTTACTGCAGTTGTTCAGGAAGCTCTAAAGTTGAGTGGCTAGACAGTGGGTTGGCGCTTACTTCAAAAGCACTATGGAGGAGGAAGTACAAGTGTAGGACCTGGTGAGAGCAGCCCCAAAGGAAAACCTGCTCCAGGCAGGACTGATAGAGATCACGGAAGGGCCCCACCTTAGTTTTAACTGTGCCAAACACCGGTCAGTTACCTGAGGGGTTTGGAGGTGTACCCACCCTTTTGTGTCTTCCAAATGGAACGACATATCCTAGGTTCCCAGTCCTTTGCCTTCCGAGTGTTTGGTCAGTCTGAGGCAAGCAGATTGTCTGATGGGAAGGAGAGAAAGTCCCAATTTCCCCTTTTCTCTGCTCCCTCTGTGCCTCCTGAAGTAGCCACATTTCTCCTAGGTTTCCACCACGAAACCTCCCTCCTTGCCACCTCCAAGTCAGCCTCCTTCTGGAAGGCTCCAGATGCTATGCTGTTACCAACTTCCTCCTGCTGTCCTTAAGTTCTTGTACTTTTACCTTTCTGCTGATCCTCCCCATCAGCTAGAAGAATTTTTCAATTCTTCCATCATTTTGGCTAGCAATTTCCCTCTATGAACTGCCTTCTTTGAAAAACCTAGACAATTCCTGTTTCCCCAGCTACATCCCATCCCACTGAGCAGTTTTGGGGTCCTGTTAGATACCATCTGTTCATGATTCTCTTTCTCCTATTGCTGACCTGTGACCTCTTCTCTACTGTCAACGTTTCCACTTGGTAGTGTGGGTCTTCACATCCATCTTGAATTTTAGTCCTTTTGGTTCATCACAAAATGGTACATACATCTTAAAAATGGCACTGTTGGAAATACAGTCTAGAAGAAATGGCTCCATGAGTCACAAAATGAAGCGACGGTGTTGTGCTCTCTGCTTCCCTCCAGCCTGAGTCATCCTCTTGTGCCTACTGGTTTTGCCTTTCTCACTGTGACTGCTGGGCCACCACGCAGTCTGCTCTGGTGTGTGCAGCGACTCCTGCACCACTGGTTCACAGCAAAAGGAGAGCACTCATGACGTCCTCCACCCACACTGAGGTTCCAACAGAAGGCAGAAATGCCATGCTGCTGTGGAGCCAGGGGCCCCCCAGAGCCACAATGCTCGTACTGCTTTAGCAGCGTTGGTAAAAATGCTTAGCAAAGATGGAGGCTTTTATTTTTTTTCAGAGTTACCAGATTTTATATATATATATATATATATGTTTTACATCATCCTTCATTTTGTATATTTTTTCATCTCAGTTGTAATCTCCATGGCCTTCCCACCACCACTTCACCCATGTGCCTGATGGTCTCCTGTGCCATAGTCCCATGTGTTCTCCCCATCCCAGTTTTGATCTTGTTCCCTTTCCTTCCCCATAGAATATCTCTGGTCTATAGTTGTTAGTTGATGTTCTTTTTTACTTTATTACAATTACTATATGTGTGTGTATGGTGTCTGTGTGTGTGTGTGTGTGTGTGTGTATTATCTTTCCCTGATCCCTTACACTCCTACTATGAGTGAAACCATCCGGTATCTTTTCTTTATCTTTCTGGCTTATTTCACTAAGCATGATCTTTTCCAGCTCCATCAATGTTGCCCCAGACAGCACATGAATCTCTTTCTAAAGCTATCACCAATGGGAGGAATTGAAACTGCCCACAACACGAATGTCCATCCATCCAGGAGTCTAAAGTCTGGCACTACATTGGGCATTTGGGTAGAAGCTCCTGCCTCCCCACATCAGTACCTAGCTGTGAGACCACAGGGAAGGCTTTTCTTTCTGTGAACAGACTTTCTACCTTTGCAAAATCAGGGAGTTGAACTGGAAAATCTCAAAGAGCTCAGAAATATATGTTACAAGTAAAAAAGTGAATGTGGAGTTTTTTTTGTTATTATTTTTTCTTATATTAATTAATATATCTACTTACATTATTGTTCATTTCAAAACAATGTGTACTTCCCCTTCCTCCACTTCGCCCACCCATCATCACCATAGTCCCCCACATTCCTCTCTCCCCCCTTCCCATCCCTCAGTGTCCCCCTCCTCTATAGGAAATCTCTGGTTTATAAGTCTGTTTTTGTTTTGTTGTGTTGTGTTTGTAGTGTAATAACAATACACTTTTCCCCCCATGTCTTATTTTAATTCTCTTATATTCCTCCTACATGTGAAACCATTCAATAGTTTTCTTTTCCTTGCTGACTTATTTCACTGAGCATAATGCTTTCTAGCTCCTTCCATGTTGCTGCAAATGGCATGAGTTTATCTTTTTCAGACTTCTGAGCATTCCATTGTGTATATGTACCACATCTTCTTGACTCAGTCATCTAGCTTTGGGCATTTGGCTTGTTTCTAGGTTTCACCTATTGCAAATAGTGCTACAATAATTGTTCATATTTTATATTCCCTGCTTAAGAACAAAAGAGATCCTTAGGGGAATGGACTCCAGCTCTTTCTGGATTTGTGCCCTTTCTCCCCCCACCCCCACTCCTGCATCCACATCATCTTCCTATCATGACCAGCAGTGTGCCACATGGGCCTGACTGTTTTCTTTATTCTAGCTACCTCACCCCATTTTTCTTCTGGTGGCAGTGCCCTGTCAAAGCCCAGCATACTCCTTGGGTTCTTCTGCCTGCCCCAAAGATTCCTCTTCCCATTTCCCTGCCACGACCCTAGCTAAAGACCAAGAATGCTTCATAAGACTCATTTTGCTTAGGACATATCTCATCCACTTGGTCTCTGCTTAAACAACACATCCTTAGAAAGTCCTTTCATTTCTACCCCTTGTCTCAGCGAGACAGACTCCTACAATGCCTCCCACTTTACTTCCTTCTTCCTTTCCATCCAAGAGTACAGAAGCCATTCAAGTTTAAAGTCCACCTCTGCAAAGGAGTAACTGTGTAAAAGTTACTTAAACTTCATTAAGACATAATTTGTCTTAAACTTCATTAAGACATAATTGTCAAATGTAAATAATAATAATCTAAACATCTTGGATTTTTTTTGGGGGGGGGGGATGAGAGCAGTAATCACCATGTGAAGCACATAGAACAGTGCTTGGCTGGCTGTAACAGTGCAGTCTGTTACTATGATCACTACCGACATGACTGAGTATTTACACCCACCACTAGATGGAAGGAACATAGATGAAAGCAGACACTCTCGTCAGAGTTCAAACTCCTGACACAGGCCCTGACTCAGGAAAGGTGTGCCATAAATATTTATTGAATGAATGAGTATGGGAATCAATCAGTCTCCAAGATCTCTTCTTAAAATGCATGTACTTCTAGGAGAATTGAGTACATCAGCCATTCCCACTGAAGGAAGGAAATGTGGCTAGTTCCTGAACAGGTAGAATGTGAGCACAAGGAAAGTAGAAGGCAGGTCCAGGGCACATGGCGAGCAGTGCTGCCATGCACAAGGGCTTTTGGTAGCAAGCTTGCCCCGAAATAGGAACATGTTTAAGTGGAAGATGACCAGGCTCCAAAGAATATGCTTCCATGGACTCTGAGGTCTCCCCCTCACGGGAGTTTTGCTGTGAGATGCCAAAGCATGGTTTATTTATACCAGCAGACCTGTCCAATCAGTGATGCTCCACTGGCATGAAGCATTATTCCCACAGGTTTTAATAATCATTGAGCATCACAGGATGCACTTTTCCAACTCAGTTCTTAAGTGTTCCATCTCTACGACACAATCATCCATGTGATTAGGGAAGTGGAAGCCTTAATCTCTAGCACTCGGTGAAATATCTCCAAAAGGATGTGGCCAAAGTTTGGTCACGGTTAATATGGCTCTTTGTCACACACAAATCATGGTGCACTCTCACTCTGATTCTTAAAATATCCTATGGAATAGGTAAGGTTTATCATCCTTATTTTAGAGATATTGAAATTTTGATTTAAAAGTTAACATACCTAAGTTCATACCCCAAAATCTGCATAACTTCTCCTGTGTGATCTGTTTTTTTCCTTTATGGACAGAACCCTTACAGAAATTTCCCAAGGTGTAGGCTTTAAAAAAGCCACACGGCAGTGGCTTCTATGTATGTCCTGCATCTGCTTCAGTCTTTGTGTGCTGTATTCTTGCTCATGAAGTGGTTCGGACCAGACAGGGTGACATTGCTATTCAGTAAAAGGCACAGTTCTTCTTACTGAGAACTGGTGAAATCAGCATAACCTAACACTACATTTTTCAACACTGTATCAAGAAAATGATTTTGAATAAATGAGAGAAATGTGCCATAATATATGTAGACCACCAGGAAAAAAAAAAAAACAACAAAACTGCTCAGCTATCAAGAAAATATATCAGCCATTATAATGAAACATATCCCATTATATTCAAAGAAAACTTTGTCATAGATATTAAGTAGCTATGGTTATTGTGCTCTCCATTTTCCAAAATTTTAGGTAACCTCTCATGTAATGTTCTCTTCCTTCTTATGTGAACACATAAGAAATGTGAATATCACATTTCCCTCCATTGTCTTAGGCCTATCTCCTTTAACTCATACTATTTCCCAGTTTCAGGAAGATAAACTTGGCTAGATATTTTTGTTGGGGTTTATTTTGGTTTTGGTCTGATTTATTCTTCTATCAACAAATGTGAGGAAATGTCTGAAATTGTAACTGGCATAAAGAAAATTTAATACAAATTAAAATAAAATGGTTAAGTCAATCATTCTCCTTCCTATAAATGTAAAATGAGTCATCTTTATATAAGAACTAAAGATTTATTTCTGTCCTAGCATGGCAGCAAATTATACAAGAGAGTGAACACCACCAGGACTACATTTGCCAGTGAAGGGGGCCTGTGCACGAACCCAGGCCAGTGTGAAAGGGCCCTGCCTGGTGAATCCTGACACAACCTATCTTTGTTCACAGAGGCAGATTGCACAACATCCAGTAAAGTAGGAATATAAGTGTCACACTCATGCACTGTAATATACAGCAAAAAATCAACCAATAAATGTAGGAAAAATGACAGAGTTCACAAACTACCATTTGAGGTGATGAAAGTACTGAGTCAAGCAAGAGTTACCAGTGGATGCCGAAACTAATGGGTAAAAAGTTTTATGAGGACCAGGATATTCTATAGTCTCACAGTATCTCCCACAAACTATTTAGTAATTATCAATGGGGAAAATGGCACCTTTACCATGGGGGAACCTGAAAAATCCTCGATCAAGTGAATAAAGTTAACCTCACTAGGATGGGAAACCAACAACCTGTGGCTTCTGATATGGTTTAGTAAGACACAATGTCCTTCTGTGGCATTTCCATTAAAAAAAATGCACATGCTAAATCTAATAATGAGAAAATATTAGACAAAATAAATTAAGGGAAATGGTATGTCCCTCTTCAAAAACTGTGTATTTTTCAGGATGCCCTATTATTTGTAAAAATATCAAAGTCTTCAAAAAATTTTTAAATCTTCATTTTAAAAGCAAACAGTATGTAACAACTAAACATGCAATAGTTGCTCCTGGATTAGATCCACAGGAAGAACAATAACTGGAAAAGTCATTATTGAAACCTTTAAAGAAAACTGATATATATGAAGAAGTAACATCATTGCCTCACTATTAAGTTTTCTGATACTAGTCATTACATTGTTGTTCTATTAGAAAATATTTTTATTAAGTGTAAATATTAAAATATTTAGATAATAAAAAAATCTCCTATATGTTCTAAATGGGAGAGAAATACAGAAAAAGTGGAAAAAAAAACAAAGAGGGGAAAATATAAATAACTAGTGAATCACAATAAAGTATATTTGTGAGTCATTTATTCTATTTTAATAGCTTTCTTATCTAAGTTTGAAAATGCCTCCCCAAAAAGTGACAAAAGAAAACTAAAAGCAAAGTTCCCCATGAGTGAAAATAACTATTTGCATTCAACTGGAATTACATGCACTGGGGTAGCAATGAAAAGCCAGGTTTTCTGAAAGCAGCAGCTACATATGGAGCGCTCCGTGCCTAGTCATCAGTTATCTGTGTATCTCTGTGTGCTTTGGAGTTAGAGTTGTTTCACTTTTTAATTTGTTTTGTGTTTAGTTTTTACATCTCCAAGTACAAGGTGGAAACCAGGGACCGTGAAGACAGGACACTGCTGGGGGATACAGCCAGCCACTTTAGGGACAGGAAGCTGCTCATCAGCTTTCGTACCATATTTTCATGAAATAGGAATACAATTTTTTTCCCAAGAAGGGCCATCAGTTATGGCTGTTAAGTCAGCCCCAGTGGGTGGGAATGAAGCTCTTTTGTAAAATTACTTGCTAGTTCTCAAGCTCTAAGCACGGCCCCTCATGGGCCCCTCAGGAAATCTTGGCAAAGTGAAACTGGGGGTGGCTGACTGTAAAATATTTCCCAAAATTACAAAATACTTTAGTGCTGATACCAGACTTATACTCTTATCTACTGGCTCCAAATAGTTTTCAGCTATTCTGGTATGCTCTGAACCTTATGTATAAGCTCTCCTACTCTCTCCTGCCTTTCTGAACTGAAGAGACCGAGAGTCCACAGTGAAAACCAGGGTCATGCACTAAAGGGGAGATGCTAGCAGGCCCCAGGAAAGAAGCTGGGAGGAGACAGGCTGAGATAGCTGACAGGTCTGTCATGGCTCCTCATTTTCTGATCACACAACAGGCAAGGGATACTTCATTTTAATGTGCCTTAACTCACTTAACCCTTAAAATTTCTGAGAAGGGCTTGACATTTAATCCCCATTTAACAGCTCAGATAACTGACACTTAGAAGTAAGATGTCTTGCCAAATGTGAGTGAAGTGTTGAGAGTCAAATGAAATTCTGCCTGGCTTGTGAGTTTCACCAGGCTTTAAGAGTCCTCTTTGATGGGTTCTGGTGGTTCACTGGACTTACCTCTCCTGAGTACCCATGGTAAAATGAAACCATGCCCATTCCCACAGTATTTCTTACAAAGCCTGACTTAAATTGAAAATAGCAACAACCGTAATAAGTTTTCTGAACCTCCATAACACACTAAGATTTTGAAAAGATTTTGTTGTCATCACAGAGATTCTAGATTATGACTATCACCAGATTAAATGATTAAATAAACTTTTTTTTTAAGCTGGTACCATCAGAAGTTGGGTAAAAACTAATGGGATATTTGTGATAAACTTATGTATCAGCATGGGTAAACCTCAATCAGCGCTCCTTACCTGGAATCCAGACCCATGAAGGCGTCTACAGACAGATACCAGGGGGTCTGGGAGCACATCTCATCTTTATTGACACTGGTCTTTGAATTTCCTACAAGGGAAGTGAGCAGTGCCTCCCATTATAAATGTAGATACAAACAGCAGCACCGTTCATTAAGCCCTGCCTGTACCTGTGTCAGCAACTGAAATCGCAAATGATTTCTTTCATATAAACTGTGGCTGATATTTCAAATTGTTACCATATTTATAATTAACTTGAAGTTATAATTATTAGGTAATTTATTAAACTGAAGACTGGATCTTAGTTAACATGTTAACAGAGAAGCATGTAATTGCTATGTCACAAATTCACTGTCAAAAATATTTTATAACATTATGTTAATACTTTCAATATTTCAATAATGGTACTTCAACATTATCAGAAATATTACTGTGAAAATGGGAGTATAAGCTATGCCAGAATGGTCGACAGCACAAAAATAGTTAAGAATGTTTCACTAGAGCATAAACTCCATCATCGCCATAGGGGGAAACACCCTGACTTAACAACTGGCTACTTTGGGGACCACTGCAGTGTCCCCAGGAATGAATAAAGCTTCCAAGTACTGGAGCAAGGTAACTGTTAGACAACCACACAATCCACCACTGGTTCTCAGTGAGAAGAGGAAAGCAACCACCTCCCCGGCCAGACCCCACCCCTTGCAAGGCTTCCTGTTCTCTTTCCTACTCAATTTTAATGAAAGAAGCTCTTCTGGCAGTAGCTGCTGTGTGACCCCAGTGCTCTGGGGTGCTGGGCCTGTGTCAGCAGGCCACAGGGGTGGACTGGAGCCAAGGCTTTTGTGATTCTCTCCACCCTCACTTTCCTGTGGAAACACAGGCAGAAGAACTGTGCTAGAGTTTTGATCAACTTCGCTATATACTTGCTTTGCTGGGAACTTAAGCTGTCCTTTTATGTGTCATTTTCTGTAATTTTCTTTCTTTCTTTTTTAATCCATTCTTTTCCAACAGACAGATCTGGTCTCACTTAAAAAGGTGTCACCAGGTGTGTGCATATTTTCCTGATACGAAAGGTGAAAAAACTTAGTGGTGTAAGGTTACTTTATAACTCTGATACTGTGCGCCTTTTCCCCCAATTTTTTTTAAGGTTTATTTATTTATACATACAGAACTGGGGTACAGGCCAGAGGTGCAGGGCGGTGAGAAGAGGATTCCCCAGAGACAGAGAGGGGGAAGAACAGGCAGATCGAGGGGAGCGGCAGGGAGACAGGAGAGGTCTGCTGCGCGATGTGGGTCACTTTCGGGGCAGGACGGGAATCGAACTCATGCTGAAGTGGCTTTAGCTTCTTAGTGCAGTGCTTTAACCCACTGCGCCACCAGGGAGGGCCCTGTATTGTTTACAGTTCAAAAGATGAAAATAGGTGACACTATGCTCTTGTTCAAATGAGCGTTCTTTAAAGTTTTTTCATCAAATATCAGGGTAGGCCATTCTGAAGTTCAGTGTTTTTAAAAATCTTAACTCTGCTTCTATGACATCCTTTACATCTTCATCTCACCTGAATAATCCATAGAGGCAGTGTTTATAAACATGATTGTGCATTCCAGCTACAGATTGCCTTGTAAGAGGACTCATGTGCTGTTGCAAAACAGACTTGCTAAGGTTCTTTGGCCAGCAGTGGACGTCCACTATGGCTTCTTGTGGTTCCAGGTTTTTCACACAGCAGAATTCTAATTAGTCAGTCTACTATAGCTATTTGGCCAAATTTTCTTGGAAGAAAATGAAATACAATCAATCCTTGATCCAGTTCTGGTGATTAGATCCACTGCTTCCTTCATGAACAACAATAATCAAAGGAGAATTTACATTTGGATTCACAATGCAGTATGTGAGGTTTCACAACAGATTTGCCCACCTAATTGCTTTGGTCTGGCAGATTTTAAAAGGAGCATGCCTTGTGTGGATGGCAACATGAAGAGGGAGAACCAGACCAGGTGGTTGAACCTAAGGGCAATCTGTGCGCAACTTCTGTGCTCTGCTGATTGCAAAGGTAAGCAGGAAGTCAGGGGTTTGGAGTATGTGTCTGTTTCTTGAGGCTGCCATAGCAAAGTACCAAAAATGGGCGGTTCAAATGACAGAAATTTCTCACCACCAAGTTCCGGAGGCTATAAGTACGAACAGCATGTCAGAGGCACAGTTGGTTCCTTCTGAAGGATGTGAGGAGACTCTGTGGCAGGCAAATCTCACAGTTTCTGCTAGCCTCAGGGTTCCTTGTTTGTGGCTAGCCTTCTCTCTGCATCTTCACATCACCTTCTCAGTGCCTGACTATCTCTGTGTCTGAATTTCCCTTTTATATAAGAGGAAATGCAGTCGCATTGGATCACGACCCATTCTAATGACCTCACCAAAAATAAGGTCACACTCACAGACATTAGGGGCTAGAACTTCCATATCAGTAGCAATTTAATCCACAGCAATATCTTTATAGAAAAGTACCAGAAAGGATGATTTGTAACTAATGAAATTTAAATGAATCATATTTGCCTTCAGTGTTGTTTTTATCCTGAATGTTCTGTCTAGAGGCTAAGGTGTACACAGTAATGCGCCAGGAATGTTCTTTTTCTGTTAATTATAAAGGCTATCCACCCATTCCTATGTTTTCTAGAGACCATGATTCTCTATTACTTCCTTCATAAAGTTGGTTTAACCTTTTTCTGAAATCCATTGTTTTCTCCCACTTTCATGCTGAAGAAGCAAATATCTAAACCTTGGGGTAAAGTGTCTTTTCAGTTGAGAAAAGAGCATGTCTGAGGCAATTCTTTGGGAAACTTAATTCGTATTCATTATTTCAAACATTTGAAGTCTATAGCACTGGTTCATCATTTTCAATATCCAGAACAGTACCCCTCACGGTGACTGGCTGTTGTTCTAAAGCAGCAGATGACTGTTATCCAATTTTAAATTAACAACTCTCCCTACACCCCATTCTTTCTTTCAAGACCTAATGAAGCCTTGGGTGACACTAAGGCTCTGTGGAGTGACTGGAAAAACACTGACCCAGAAAATAAATGTGTGGCAAGTCACCTTTTCCCCATTATTTAAGGGAAATTGCAGTGTTAATTTTTTTCTTAATCTGTCAGCAAAGTGTAAATATGTGACTCACCAGAACTACCTCATTCTTAGGCCATAAATATTAAGTGCAATGACTTGAAAAGAGGTCATGTTGATGTGTGGTGAATAAATGTTTTTCAACACATATTAATTTAACTGGAAAAGAGTATTTCTCTAAGTAGCCTAATGTAAGAAACAGTAGAGAGTCCAATATAAGTAAAAATCACCGTTATTTTTGAAGAAAACTTATTATGACAAGAGAATTCTTTCTCTTTTATCAAATAGCAACATAATTGTATTAGACTTTAATACCTAACAACATGTGTGCTAGATCTGGTTCCAATCATAAAAGTCCTATTAAATTTCAAATGCTGTTTGAAAATTAACTTTAAAAAAATGTACTTGTTCAAAGCAAATTTCTATTTCTAGTATGTGGAAAACCACAAAGAGGACTTCCAGCTGGACGGGTCTCCTCAACTCAAGTTGTCAGAGTTGGTTTTGTGCCTAGGGCACCGCTGCATGACGCGGGTTCTCAGTAGCGGGGGGATGATGCTCTGTGCTCTTGGTACTTTGAGCAAACCCCTACCTTGCTCAAGATTGCACAGCATCACGTGAGGGCTGGGTCTCTGAGAAGCATCTTGCTACAGAGTCTATTCTAGTTAGGGAAAACATTCAATATGCATAACTGCTTCGGAAAATATGAAAGCCATCTATTACAGTAGTTGGGACAGAAATCTCACTTGGTCTCTAAAGCAAGGGAATTGCTGCGTTTAAGTTTCTCTTGAGGGTTGAAGCAATATTCTATAAACTCTTATGGTACTGTAAACAAATGGTAAATCATAAAAATTTTATTACAAAAAGTTTTCCAAATCACTGTAAGACAGTCAGAAATATCAAATGAAAGTCATCAGTTTTCCTTAGTAATGACATTTCTCCTATGACTCTGCTAGTGCTCACGGCTTTTGTTCTTTTCTGCTTATTCTGGTCACACATGCTTCTATGCTTCCTCAGATGGCTTTTCAAGATAAACTGACATTTCCATCACTGATTAGTACTTAGCAGTACAAAAGAGCATCAGCTTTCTGTATTTTATAGTTCCTAAGTTATGTTATTTCCTTATACTTATCTCAGAAGTCCCTTATTGTTTAGAAGTTAATTTTAACCATCGCAATTACCAACTCAGTACTTAGCACATTGGAAATGCTCAACATTTATTGTAAAATAACATTTTTACAATGGCTACAGCCATTTAAGACAGCCGTAACCGTGGAGGGAACATATAGTCCGCTGAACACTTTGTGGGGAGGAAAAACCTTTATACAGAAAAAGCAAGCAGGATGAAAATGGCAATGTTTGAACCTAATCACATTTGCTTTCTTTAACTAGAATTGGGGTGTGAGGAGGATGGGGGTTGTAAACTTTGACTGAAAATGTTTTGTATATACTGGTAGTGCCCTCTGGTGGATGGTCATAATTTTTTTTTTTTTTTTTTTTTGCACTACTCAATCTTGGACATTCCATTTCACCTTAAGTATCTGTACCTTTTCCTACCATTTACTGCTGCTTCTCCTATTTCTAAGTGACACAGAATGCTACAGTCAACAACAAATGTCACTGGTTGTCATGTGTAAGAAGTATCTAAGAGAATTCAATTAACATGGAATCTTTCTAACACTGCCCTTCGAAGTCTGCCGGCTGCCAGTGTGGGTGCAATGGAACTGGTGTGTGCAAGCGCATGGCCTGCGTATTTATGTAAACGGTTCAGAGCTGTGGACTGTGTGTCTGGCAAACTACTGCCAAGAAACAAAGCAGAAATAAGCATGTTTTCCATTTAAAAGACATGTGGTTCTTATTGCCTTATAGAGATTGGTTTTTGTTTTCACTTCATTTTATTTTTAAAGTTAGATTTCCTCTGTGAAATAGTGTGTGTTACAGAAAATGTTGAAAATAAAGAGGAAAATAAAGTTCCAAAAAACCTGAGTTCATATATAAACTCAAAGGTGGGTAGCTTCCCTGACATGTATACTAATATTTGCTCCTAAAAGAGCAGGTTCTAATGGACTAAAGGTGGGCACGTCATTAAACCTCCTCACAGCTGTTTTCTCTATAAAGTACAATAATAAGCACTTAAGTACTTTCATTCTCTGTCTCAAATTAGGAATGATAATTGCATAATAATAACAGCCATTTATTTAGCACAGAATTTTAAAGCCTAAAACTAGAGTTGCATTTTGCTTCCTAGATAACAGCAATTTGGCCCACCTGCAATTGCTGCCCATAGCCTCCCATGTCTCTGGCAGGATCTCTTGTAATAGTAATAACTGCCATTTATTAATTCCTTATTATACAGGACAATACAGTGGTTAAGGATGTAGCCTGATGGAAGCTTAATTTGAGCCTATCTTCCTAAGACCTGTGTGATCTTAGATAACAAAGGTAAAGTCTGTGCTGCAGATTCCTCCTTTGTCAAATAAAAGCTCTGCCAAAAAAGGTTTCTCAAACAAGATTTTTTTTAAATTTTTTTATTGGAATGGTGCATAAATAAACTGCTTGATATCAGATCATTAAAAGTACAAGCTCCTATCCCTAGAAGAGAGCTAAGTATATGGGAAACACTATAAATGTTAGTTATTATCAAAGTAATATGATGATATGTTATACATTACTGAACATTCATTATACTCATGCCATTTAACCCTCATAACAGATTTTTTTATTCCTGTTTCCATCAGGAAAATGAATAGGAACCTCAGTGATTTGTCCAGGTCACATGACAAGGTACTCCACAGAGCCTAAATCCTAGGGCCAATCTGACTGTAAAACTCACCATCTTCTGGATGGAATGGGTTAACTATTTCTTCAGTTTTTGTTCAAGTGTCAAATACATATAGAAAAAAGCACAAATCATCATTGTAAGTGTGTACACGTTTTGACAAAAGTAAAGCACCTGATAAATAGACAAGGCAACTATACCACACTCTCAGAAGTCCCTTTGCACCTACAGTGATATAGGTGCAAAGTCATGACCACCTCCACATTCAACCACTAAGTTCACTTCCAACACACCACAATTTGCCTGTCTTTGAAGTTTGCAAAAAACAGAATTCTCTCATTCTCTTTCTATGTATTTACTCCTTTCACTCAGTTCTATGTCTGCAAGATGCATCCACTTTGTTCATTCCTTTTTGTGATGTTCTATTGAATAGGATAACACAACCATAAACTGGGACATTTGGAAGATTCCTAGTTTAAGGTATATTGCTGCTATAGTAATTTCTGTACATAACTTTCCAGTGACTTTATGTATGCCTTTTCCATTGCATAAAAGCTGGCAGTGGAATTGTTGATTATAGGGTAAGCATATTTCAGCTTTAAAAGTAGCTACTGCCATATAATTTTCCAAAATGGTTATGTCGATTTATACTCTGTAAGCTGTTAAGAGAATTAGAGTCCATTTTTTATGTTTAAAACACACTAGGACAAAAGATATAGTTTGGTCTAAATAATTTGGGGATTTAAAAAATAAAATAGTTAATAATTATTTGTTCTTGCAAAGCACTTAAGTTTAAATTCACCTACAAACTAGAGTACTGATATTAACATAGCTAAATACTAAAATATGAATGAAGTTTGTAGGAAAACTAAATTTAAAAGGATAAAGTCAAGAGTAAAGAGTAAGGAGGTATTTGTGGTAAAGGAGCTGAGCAGCAGACTAGATAATTCACTTGCTGTGTGCTTGAAAGCATATGATACAACATCACTATATAGTCAACTGCGAACTGTGTGTGTCCACACAAAACAAGCTAATTACCCACTAGCAAGACTGTAGAAAGATCTAAAGGACCTACATTACAAAGTTGCGACCATTTTCACATTTTCTAGTAGCAATTCTATTGCCTGAGAGAAAGCTTATTCTGAAGTGCAACATATTAGCCAGAGGAACCATCCACTCTGCCTTCTCCCCTTTGCTTCCAGTGTGCCCCAGGGTCTTCCACGGGTCCAAGCAGCATGACCAGGGAAATAAAGCTCAAATCCTAGATGATAAAATGTATGCATTTAAAGGGAGGGATTCTGGGGCGAAGGTCAAAGTGTACCAGGGTCAAAGGAAACAAAGAGGCCCTAGATACCATTTCATATATATATGAAAGTGAAGATATATATATATATTATATATATGTATATATGTATGCATATTTCATTTCATATACATGACTATATATAGTGCTATGTGTGTGTGTTTATGCATGTATACATACACATACACACACACACACACACATTCTTTTAAGTATTTTCTTTTCCACTGAGTTGTTAGGAAAATCATAGTGTATTTTCACATCAGGACTTTTCTGACAATGCAATATTAACTTCAAATCCAGTACTAAAATGATTAGCCATCCAGCAGTGGTCTAATTCTTCAAGTACAGATAGGCTAAATACTAATAGAAGATCCACTGGGTATGTACATCTTTCTGCTTTTGTCCAATACATCTTTTTGGATAAATTACTCAAAGTGGAACTCCCTCCATTAGACTTCATCTCTCATACTCTCCTACAGAGCAGCACTCCACCCCTCAGCACCACATCACACATCACATCCTACTAGGTACCTTTGTTATTAGTGAGCATCTGTCTTTAATCAGAACCAAATAGCCCTGGAGTCTAACTAATCTGCTTCTGTATTTCATGCCCTGACCTATCCATCCAGGAGTTCCTAGCATGCTGCTCTTTTTCCATAGGTGTGGATATGTATTTTTATTTGTTTTAAATAATAGACATACATTTAATGACTTTGAAGGCAAAGAATGAAGTTTCAGAGTTCAACTTCTGTAAGGGAAACCTGAGATGAAGTAATCTCAAACAGTTGAAATCCCTCGATCTTAAGGAAGAAACAAGTGGTCCAGCTCTGTTTCTCTATCACTATTAGAGTCAGAATTTGGGCCCTTCCTGGTGGCACAATGGGTTAGAATGCAGCACTACAAGCCAACTGCAGCTGCTTCAGTGCAGGTTCAATCCCAGGCCCTGGAGGTGACACACATGGTGCAGCAGACTTCTCCTGACCCACCCACTGGTCCCCTCAGCAGTGTGCTTCATTGATCAGTCTGTTCTGCTCCCAATTTTTGTCTCTGGTGAATCCTCTCACCACCTTAAACCTCCAGCCTATACCTCAGTTCTGTATGCATAAATAAATCTTAAAAAATAATAATTGTAATTAAAGAATTTAATGGAGCCATTGTCTAAAGGATTGATGTCCTTGTAAAGACCAAAATCTCCTTGCCAAATTTCTTTGTGTCACATTAGTACTGGTGCTGGAATATGAATACATATATTAAAAAATCTGAATGACTGTGGAATGGGTCATTTTAATAAAAGGATCTTCTCTATTTTAATTCATGACCCTAAGTGCCTCTATTCTTGAAATCAATTGCTTATGTAGCAAATCATCTCCATAAAGCTTATTCCTTAATCATTAACATACTTAAATTTTTCCTTATTAAACTTCTTGTGCTGACATGGATAGAAGTATTTTTCCAGTGTGTTTAAATTTGAATCTTACATTACTCAGCTCCAAATTCTTTCATTACTCAGCTCCAAATTCTTACATTACTCAGCTCCAAATTCTTTCATTAAAGTGGACCAGTGCTGACATTCTCCTCTCCTTCATCTGCTGTTCATATTTTAGGATTTTTTTATTGTTGTTGTTTGTTTTCATGTCGATATTCTTCTTGTTTTATTCTAGAGAACACTTCCAAGAATCTTTTTGGAAATCCCCAAAGCTGAAGTAATGACCAGCCTATCCTTCTGGGTGTTTTTTGATCTAACCCTAACCTACAATTCACTTAAAAATTTAAAATTTAGAAACAATTTAATTGGAATATAATTAACATACATTATTTTAGTTTGGGGTACATAGCATAATGATTTGACATTTGTATGTACTGCAAAATGAACATCACAATAATTTCATTTAGAGTTTGTCTTAGCAGCTACATTAATAATGTAGTGCTGCATTTTTTAATGCAACTTTAGGTTACTAATATTGCCCCCATGTTATACATTACATCTGTTTCACTTACTTATTTTATAATGGGAAGTTCGTACTTTTGGATTTCCTTTACTGTTTCCTCCCTCCATTCTTCACTCCTCTATAACCAATACTGTGCTTTCTGTCTCTGTAATTTTACTTTCACTGTGTTTATTTGTTTGGGCTTATTTAGCTTTCACATATAAGGATAGTCACACATATTTGTTTCTCTCTGACTTATTTCACTCAGCTTAATACCCTCAAGGTCCCTCCATGAAGTCACATACTTCTAATTTGACTTCAGTGCATCTGTAGCTTTGTCTTCCTAAAAACTTCTCCTTCCAGTTTTTTCACTACTATCACATCAGCTAAGAATGTGTACTACACTCATTCCTGGGACCCTAAGACCACTTTCCAATTTAAAGTGTCTTCATGGCTCTAACTGCTCTCTCAGTGAGTGAGGGTCTCAGATCTGGACACTAATCCATGTTATTCTGAGGAAATCAAACTGTACAACATTGATCTTACATATTTCATGTCTATGGAGTACTCATTTCCATCAAGACTCATCAATGTTTTTATTCCTGAGATGTATTTTTTATTAAAGATTTATTTATTCGTGCATACAGAACTGGGGTATAGGCCAGAGGTGCAGGGGCGGTGAGAGGATTCACCAGAGACAGAGTGGGAAGCAGAACAGGTGGACTGACGAAGTACACTGCTGAGGGCAGCAGCAAGAGGGTCAGGAGAGGTCTGCCATGCCCTGGGGGTCACCCCCACCTGGGGGGCAGGTGGGGATCAAACTCATGCAGCAGTGGCTTTAGCTTCTGAGTACTGTGCTTTAACCCACTGTGCCACCAGGGAGGGTCCCCTGAGATGTATTTTTGACCTGACCTGACAGAAGGATTAACTCCAATTTTACAAAAATATGTTTTCTGGGGTCTCTCTTGTCTTATTCGGTATCTGAACACATGAATTTCTCAGTCTACCTTTAACGCATCCAAATCTTGTCTTTGGTTAATCATTTAGGGGTAGTATTCTATTTGATACTGAAGATTCCTAAATAGTTCATCACATTTTGACAAGACACTCTGGGTCAGTAAACTTAATTTCAGACACATTTTCTAAAAGTACATCTATTTAAAAACAAAGGTTAGGCTTATAAAATCAGTTTTAGTTTAAGAATTTTGTAAAATGCATTTCTGCTTAAGGCAAGTATTATACTAGGAGTAATGTTCCTTTTCAGACCCAGATCTTAACGTTTTTTTTTTTTTATTTATAATATTAACTTAAGGCCACATAATTCTACAGGTCAAAGCCAGAGAGTCTTTCTGCTCACCAGTGTGACGATAATGTTCATCCAATGTTTACAGGGGATCGTGAATTCATTTTCTTAAAATGAGATCTGGCATGAACATTTTACTCCAGGCTCAACTGAAGCAAACATGGGTGTTTTTTTTTTTGGGGGGGGGGAGGTTTTATTAAATTCAATTTACAAGCTGGACACAACTAAAAGCTTTAGTATGCCAAGGAAAAGGCAGATTTGAGGGAGATATAGATTTTTCCTTTTAAAAGAAACCCAAATTAAAAAGAAAAGCAAACAAGAGAGGCTGGTTGCTGCTATAATATTTCTAAGTTGATTTGCTCAACGTTAATCTGCATGCTTTTGTCCCACTTGCCAAGCCATGCAAAGGCCAAATGGGTAAAGGTAAACAGGACCTGGGAGAAGCCAGCCCAGAAATCCAAGGATTAGCCTTTACCCTATTCTGACTTTGCATTCTGCTGTCAGTCTAAACGAGTTTCATCCACTGTGCCTCAGAGAAATTGCTTCAATTTACACACACAGTTCTAATGCAAATAAAAACAGTAATACTGTTCCTTACATGATGGGACAGTAGACTGTTCAAGTTGGTGAACCTAGATTTGATTCCCAGTAAAGCAGCATAGTAACTATGAGAACAGTTGTGAGTGACAGGTAAGGTACTCAAACCGCTAAATCTTTAAATGCCTCACCTATTGGGAAAATCAAAAAACAAAAACACCCTTTTCATCTTTTAAGGGTGTTAGATGGAAATGAAATATAGGGTGGCCACAGAATTTATCATCCAAACCAAAAATATTTTTGAAAGTGAAGGAGGCATTATAAAAAATTATGCCAAGACAATATCCATAAAATAAAAATATTCCAGACAAGAAAGAAGCAGAGAAAAACAGAATAAGGACTAGAATAATTACATATATGTGTTAAATTAAATATTAAAATACTACTTCAAATAAAAATATAACTTACCACAATACAAGCAACCTGTGACACTGCAGTCCCTGGTGATTTTTTTTTTTTATTCTTCAATTTAGAACACAGCTTAAAAAAGCACTTCTACCTAAATTATGACATTTGATAATCACAATAGTTTTATAAAATATATTTACTTGTCCTCATTTTACAAATGAGGGCACTCGAGCTCAGAGAGCACAAGTCCCTTGTTTGCATTTTTAGGGAGCAACACAGCTTGGATTCAAATCTCGTTCTTATCAAAACACGTTGTTTTCTATATAAAAACAATCTCTACCAAAGAGCCTGTATGTTCTGTTTCTATGATATTGTGGACTTGTGTCATGGTAAGAATACCTGTAAAATAGCCTAATTTCAAGTCTTATTCTGTGTTCTCACATGAAACTTTAGTTTTATGTGTGCCTAGTCTAAAGCATCCTATTTTCCTTAGTGGACTTAGGGCAATGAGGCCCCTGGAGGGTGTTGTGACCATCTCTCTACTCCCTTGTGTGACACACAGATAACCCCAAAGACTAATAGCGAGTATCCAGAGTTCTTTCCTCACCACTGGTCACCAGTGGTCACTGCAGGGACTGGTATTCAGGCTGTGCTGCATTCACTAATGAGCCAGAGTACATCTGCTACTGAAACCCTCTCAGGACGAGCTCAGGTCCACTGGCTCCTAACTGCATACCTGGAGCATATTCTGGGACATGAAGCAAACAGGACCCAGATGTGCCCTGGCTTCTATTTGCACAGTGGTTCTGTGATCCTGACTACCTCCCTAGTGCCATGAGCCACTGCTATTATCCCTTCTTAGCCAAAGAGGGCTTCTTTTGAGTTTTCAGGATTAAGGCAAGATGTGGAAGAGCAATCCCCTTTTTATAAACCTTCTAGAGGGAACTAGGGACTTGTCTTCCTCTTTATTCTTTCCAACCCCATATTCATGGCTCAACCTGAAAAGGGAATACTAGGTACACATAAATATGGTGGTAGATCATGGGTGTTAGTAGTGAGAGAACTATGAGGAATAAACCTAACTGCAAAAATCAAAACCAAAAATTAACAATGATGTAAGCGAGAAAGTACTTCATCTAAAAAAAAAAAATTCTTCTCACTTGCTTTTTTCCTTGACTGCTCTCTCTCCCTCGTTTACAAAGTATGTATATTAGGACTCTCAGGATAAGAGTATGTAGGTCTTTAGGTGGACAGAGAGTTCTTTCTAGAATCTAATTGTTAATGCCAAAATATTACCTCTGGAATGTTAAAAATTAAGAATAAATATCTGGTTTCTCTTTGTATGTGTTCTGGCTAACTTTCCCTTGGGAGAGTGGAGGCCAAGGTCTACTTTAAAGGGGAAATGAAAATGGGAAAAATTCAAGAAATTTTCTGCTTAAAAAATATGTAAGTAAATGCCTCACCACAGTATTCACCACTCTCATTTTACAACTTCCCATCGTATTGTTTCCGTAACACTGCACATGTAAACTATATTTGGTATACTACAAAAGAGTTTCTGAATAAAGCATTCAAGATGTATTATTCATAATGTATCTTCAAACAAATTGAAGACTGATAAATATTCAAAACCGGTGTATTGCTGTGAACTTGTCATGTGATTCAGAACCATTTTATATTAGTCCAAATTTACTTCTCCATTTCCTTTGATGGCATAGGAAATTGAAAGGATGGAGTGCTATTTCCTGACATGAGTGAAGTTTGTGGATAGAGATTTTAGAAGTAAGATAAGGAATCCATTTTGAATAACAGAAATTTGATATTTTTCAGACATGCAATGGAGTTGTGGGATACAAGATTCTGGAGTTGAGGAGAAAGATCCAGGATAGGGATGTGAATTCTCAGACAGGCATTGTAAATAAGATAGTATTTAAAGTCTCAAGACTGTATGATGTCACGTGCAGACAGTGTAAATATAGAACACCCTGAACTCTGGGCACTGCTAACATTTAGCAGGTGGGTAGATGTGGTAAAAACTCAGTGATTAGGAAGTAAAGGA
Source organism: Condylura cristata (assembly GCF_000260355.1). NCBI lineage: Eukaryota > Metazoa > Chordata > Mammalia > Eulipotyphla > Talpidae > Condylura > Condylura cristata. Next base: position 11,554,736 of record NW_004567137.1, read on the forward strand.
GAAAAACTAAGAGCATTTAGGATCTTGGAAGCTATGAAAAGTAAGTTTTCATAAAGAAAGAATTTATCAGTTGTTTCAAATGTTGCAAATAAGGAAGATGAGGGCTGAGGATTGGATTTAACTGTATAACACTAATGACTGAGTGGAATGGATGACAACGTAACTAGAGTGAGTTCCAGAGAATGACAAGGAGAGTAAATGGAAATGGCCACAGTCTTTTTAACATATGGTGCTGAGCAACTGGACATCCCATGCTAAAAGATGAATCCAGACACAGACCTTATGACCTTCACACAAATCAACTGAAAATGTATTACAGATCCCAATGTAAAATGTAAACCTATAAAACTCCTAGAAGATAACAAAGGAGAGCATTTAAATGATAACACTGGCTTTTCAGAATCACAATGTAATGTACCACAACACACTTACTAAACTCCAAAGTCATGATCCATGAAAGAAATAAGTGATAAACTATATCTCTTTAATAGTAAAAACTTTTCAGTGAGAAGATTTTCACTGTCAAGAGAATGAGAAAACAAGACAGACTAGGAGGAAATATTTGCAAGAGACATTTTAACAAGTACTTTTATCCAGAATATAGAAAAAAACTCTTAAAACCAAAATAAGAAATTATTTAGCTGTTTTATAAAAGGGTAAGCAATCTGAACAGACACCTCACCAAAGATACACAGATACCAAATAGATTAAGAAGATGCTCTGTATCACATGTTATCACAGAATTGTGAAAACAGTAATGTACCACAACACACTTATTAAAGTGGTCAGGACCAAAATACTGCCAACACCAAGTGCTGACAAACATGTGAAGCAATAGGAACTCTCATTCATTGCTGGAAGATAGCCTTGATGGTTTATTATAGAAGTAAACATGTACTTGCCATACAATTAAGCAACTGTGCTTCTTGGCATTTGCCCTATATTTGAAAACTTGTGTCCAATTAAAAACACTGAACACAGATGTTTACAGTAGCTTTATTCATAATTTCTAAAACAGAAGTAACCAAGATGCTGTCTGGTAGGTAAATATAAACTGGTATGTTCGGACAACTGGTACATGGACTACCGTATTTTCATTACATGCAATGATGTAAAGAAAACTATCAAGCCACGACAATATAATAAATCTATAATTCTCAATAAAAAACACAATCTGAGAAGGCTATGTACTATTTGATTCTAGCAAAAGGTAAAACTATGGACACAATACAAATACTGGCTTTTGGGAATTCTGAAGGAGGGATGAATAAATTTTTAAGGCAGTGAAACTACTATGTTTGATACTATCAAAGAATTATTTTTTGTTATTACATGCATGTAAAAAACCTACTGAATGTGCAGCACCAAGAGTAAACCCTAATTCAAACCATGGCCTTTGGGCAATAATAAAATGTCAATGCAGGCTCATCAATTGTAACAAATGTATCATTTG